>NC_086318.1:237577879-237920379 GCF_036172605.1 Pelobates fuscus
GGTGGACAACTTCTAGTGTCTAAATCCACCCAATCTCCTATTCCTTCTGAAAAGAGTATGGACACAACAGCAATGGCAGGTAAGAGATACCAAGCATATCATAGATATATTCATTCCCATGGTGCACTGACTTTTTTTCATATTGTCCTTTATGTTCTACGTAATACTTGTGAAGTGAAGGAAAATGTATTATTGTGGACTTTACTTCAACCCAGACATTAAAATTAAAAAAAATAATTACCATTATATCATTTGTGATCTCAAGTAGGTGTAAATCATTTAAAACTTATTAAATAAGTCCTTGCAAATGTTTTTTGGTTTTTATTACCATTATATCATGAAACATTACACATGGAATGCATATTTATACATTTTTTATTATAACTTAAGAAGAATAACAACTGTTTTATTTTCATATATCATTCTTTTCTGCCCAGGTGTTGCTTTTGCACGCTTCATTCTTATTGGTTGTTGGAAAAACTTAATTGACACTTTATCTGCTCCACTTACTGGACGAATGGCAGGAAGTTCTAAGGGGCTAGCATTCATTTTGGGTGCAGAAGGTGTCAAGGAACAAAATCAGAAGGAGAGAGACTCTATTTGCTTGAGTCTGGATGGTCTTAGGAAAGCTGCTAGACTCAGCTGTGCCTTAGGTATTAAGAAATCCCTTAAATACATTCCACTGAATATTTAAACCGTATTTTCACAAGCAGCAGTTGATGTATTAAGATTCTTACCACCTCATATGCTCCTACAAATAACACCTTTTACAGCAAGCTCCCAGTGCCTAGTGCCTCTCTGCCTGCTCTCCCACATCTAGCTCCTCTCCCAGCCCACCAACCCATACGTTGTGCATTTTACAGCCTTCTCTTCTGCACATAGATTCCCTCACAGACAGCTCACCCACAACTAGCATCCCTCACAAACACTATATCTTGCACGTCCTTACAGCTAGCTTTTTCACACCGAGTTGTCTATCGGAGTTCTACGAAGAACAGAAAAACAGCAGCAGTTTAAAGCATTTTTAATGTGTGTATTTTTTTATTGAAGGAGTGGCTGCTAATTGTGCATCAGCCTTGGCTCAAATGGCTGCAGCATCTTGTGTTCAAGAGGAGAAAGATGATAAGGAAAACCTTGAACACAGCGACACAATAACACAAGGTGTGTGAGTGCATCTACATTCTCTGCTTATGAAGCTATAAGTCAAGATATTAGATTAAGGATAATTGGTCAATGGGGTATATTCACTAAAAAATATACATGTGAAGATTGGCATTGAAACATCTATGGTTCCCCACATTGTAGATGCAAGTCAGAAGACTCCTCAAGTGACAAACAAGATGTCTTATTTTTCTTTTATTGATACAGAGTTAAAAGGCTATTGAACTTATGCCATTCAATACTGTACGGTGCATGTGTAAAACATGGTATAGACAACTTTTAAGCCAGCCTTCAGTCTTTAGTAATGTCCCATACACATTAATTGTTAGGCCAGTACATCTGTATTCTGCAACATTTTGTGGGTCAAAGCATGAGGCAGTTTGTCTGGATTTTATTATTTCTTTCCATGTGGAATAATCAACTTATACGGAAGTACTGCAGAGTCCCAAATTGATTTACGCATAACACGTCTTATTTATTGATTTTAAACAGTAAAGCAAAGAGTGGAGCAGAAACTGGAACAGATGAGTAAGCATGGAGGATACCGTCTCCATACTGCACACGTACTCTGCATGGATGCTATCCTCAATGTAGGCTTGGAGATGGGAAGCCACAACCAGGACTGCTGGCCTCATGTCTTTAGGTAATCAGAGACTGGACTTTTTATGATGTCCAACTCTGGGACTTTTCACACATGCTCAAATCATTGTATAAAATCATGATGCATAGGTGGAGATTTGTAATCATACTGAGCAGATGTACTTCTCACAGTTCCTGAGCACCTACATTGTAGTTCTTGACCGAATTCTTCCCTCTTTGAGCATAACCGAAGTGTGACATTTTCTGGAAATGGAGCTGCTAACTCTATTTTCCCAGGCAGCTGAAGAGCTGCACTGAAAGCAGATCACACCAGAATTGGTTCTGAGAACTGGCAGCCACCTTTGTTGTTGTTAATATTATTATTATTATTATTTATAAAGCACCCACAAATTCTGCAGCGCTGTACAATGGGTGGACTAACAGACACGTATTTGTAACCAGACGAGTTGGACACACAGGAAGAGAGGGGTTGAGGGCCTGCTCAATGAGCTTGCATGCTAGAGGGAGTGAGGTATAGTGACACAAAAGGTTAGGGTAAGGTCAAAGGTATTTGCACCAATGACTAACTCCAAAGCCTCTCTCATTTAGACTATACAGCCAACCATAAATGTGCTGTATTTTATACCAGAAAATCTAATTGGATCTTTTCTGTTTACTTGACTGCAAAAATAAACCAAGGGATTCTAAAGCAGACTCCATCTTCCATGCATGGAAGAATGCTGAATCTTCCACAGCATCCTCTCCATCTGCCATTTCACAACATAAGGGCTCCACACTGACCAATATAAGGGCTCCACACTGACTGGCCAGTCTAGAATCCTCCTTTGCAGCTGAAATCAACAATTCTGCCAATTATTTATCTACAGAAGTCACCATTGAAATATATGGGAATATTTGTAGATAAATCATTGTAATAATTTAAATACATATGCAAAATAATTAAATTAAGGTCTCTGGTTGAAAATTATTCCTGATTTGCCTTAAGAAAAGTGCTAGGTAGACAGAATACATTGAGCCATATGTATGCCATGCCATTACAGAAACAGAGAGGATTAACAACCCACAGAGCCCAAGGCAGATTACTAGTGCCCCATGCATTATTCTCATAAGACTGATTAATAGCAAATTAATCTGTTTACCCCTGGGCCCTAGATGGCTTCTCTGTACAGAAGGTGCTGCTTGTGACATGCATGCAACTACACTGTTTTATCATTAATGAGGATCTTCATCAAAATAGCAAGATATATCTCTACTGCATATGAAGATGCCTCATTGCAACTGTATCTCTAAATATAAAGATAAATTAAAATCACCTTCAGGTGGGCTTTCACTGAATCGTGGAGAAATATCAATTTCCATCTCAGGATAGTTCTTTGCAAAGTCAGGGAGACCAGATTCATGGATGAGCTGATGGCCCGGGTCTGTGGATTGCTCTGGATTTCTCTGCTCTTACCAAAGGATGTGGGCCCTGTAGTTTAAAAGTATGGTTCGTAATGCCCGTTGAAGTCTATGCATGCTAATTCAATGATGACATGGAACCTGTGGGTTTGAGATATTCCCTTTACCCTCTCTCTCTTTTTACCAGTCATTTTGTTTTATTTCTACATTTGAACCTATCCAAATTTGGTAACTCAATATTTTGGTGACACGTGGCAACCAGTTGTTTTCCTGCATGATGTTTCCTTAACAAATTAGTCAATTATCTATGTCTCGTGGCCACTGCATTATTTCACAACCATTTTTACAAAACAATTTAGTAAAATGTTTGTAAATTTTCTACTTAATGGGTAAAACCATGTATTTTTATTCTCTTATCAGAGTTTGTGAATATATCAGCACCTTGGAACACACACATTTCAGAGATGGCACACCCCAGCCTCCACTAACAATCACACAGTCCCAGCATATTTCAGTTGAATCCCAGGGAATTGCTGCAGATGGTTCTCAGGAACATCACACAGAGGAAGAAGCATCACTTGGTAAGAGCCCCATCATTCAGCCAGTTCCTATCCAGGAGTTAATCAAGGAAAGCTGCAAAGGACGAACTTTCGACTTCCATGGAACCAGCTTAATGAGTGGAAGTAATGCAGCTAAAGCAGTTTGTACCCTATCTACACAAGCAGATAAGTGAGTATTTGAATATTTTGACAGGTCTCATTAAAGAGCAACTAAACTAGTCTTCTTATCATTATTAGCTCATTCAATAGAGACAAGGGTTAAAGAACATAAATCACAAGTGGAATATCTTTTTCTGGTTTCTTGTGAAGCATTGTCTTTTATAATTACAAACAATATCACTGTTATATGCATTTTAAACAGAACTGATAGAACAGACTCTAGATATGTCTTATCTAGTTACTTTGCATCATAGAAAAACTTTTACAACAGCAAATTTTGCTGCCAGACAACATGCATGGACTGCGACACATATGGACAGCAACACAAACCGCTTGGTCAGTAGGGGGCAGAGATAAGAGCCAAACAGAGTGTTTCTCCAAGGTAAATACATTTAATGCCAACACAATTTTAAGTTTTGCTTTTATAAGCTAAGAAAGTACATTTTTGTGATTGTCATTAAATGGTTCAGTAAGAAACATTGCACATGCAGATATATTTTATTTTGCTGCCAGAGGTGTAAGTCCATCTCAGGACCAATGTTGGCATGCATAGAATGCAGGCAGCAAATGTCTAATGGCGGCACAATCCAACCTCCATGCCACCCTAAGTCTTTCTTCACTGAGGGGCAGCGACATCACAAAAGGTTGATCGGATTTCAAGGAGAAACTTTGCCTAGACTTGGGGTCTAAGGTAAGTTTGTTTTTGTTTTTCTTACTTCTTTAATGTTTGTTTCTTTTTTTTTTTTTTTTTTTTTTTTTTAAGGGGTAAACAATGTGCCAGCAATGTTGTTCCTACCAAAAAATAATGTTTTATTAAACTAGCATAGGAAGCAGAGTTTTACCACAGAATGCTGCGCTCTGTTTTTTTTTTTTTTAGCAAAACTATAGAGATTTGAATGTGGGGAAAAATACAGCCTGAACACAAGGCCAAAACACAAAGTACAATTGTCACCCAATTTTCTCCTCTTTAAAAAAAAATAAAAAAAATAATTACATTTAATGAAACTTCAAGGGACACCAAAAACGGCCCCCATACCACTTTATTCTGTTTTTTTTTTTTTTTTTTGGGGGGCGGGGGGGGGGTTAACCCTGCAATGGAAAACTGTTTTTCCGCTACTAAATATATTAAATAAATGACTCTCATTGAGAGCAGATGATTGACACAGTGTGGCCTTTTGCTGCACAGTGGCATCCTAATGCTTCCCTATGTGGAAGCATTGGATTATCAGAAATCGTCAATCCTGATGATCTCAGCCAGGGCTGCCATGGCAAGACCAGTGTGGAGAGAGACTTAAGGTAAGTTAAACCTAATTTTGTCGGGCCTCAGTCTAAATTGGTAGACTAGCACTACAGTATTAGGATTAGCTGTGTGTATTACTAACACTATAGTATTCCTTTAATTATGTTTATTGAATTTTTTTTTTATTTTTATTTTTTTTTTAAATAATCTGGCTGAGCAGCCATGTTGCTTGAGACTCTAACCAAAGTTTCCTAAATTCTCCTAAGCTCCAATCGTGTCTAACTTGCCAGTTGTGTCTCCCTCTCCCATCTCTACTTTGCTTTTTTCTCCATTTGCCTACTTTTGGTTTTTCTCCACTCTCCATCTGTCTCCCACCCACACCCACTTGTGCATCTGCACCCCATCTACTACCTGATTGCACTTATTTTCCCCCAGTTCTGCCTAAACTCAAACCATGCCTTTCTGCACACTTTTGTAATTTTTATATTGGCTGCAATCTAATTTGCCCCTATGTGCCTCTCCATAACCCCATCCTTAATAAATTTCCGATCCCTACTCTGTCCTTGATATTGTCTTTTTACACCATCTCCCTGTCATTTGTGACTCTCGATCCTCCCCACATATCTAAAATGTAGACTGTGGCAGAAGATTGCATTGCCTTCTGCCCAGTCTCTTTGCAAAGCTAAAAGAAAAACAGACTTCAAATTAAAAAGAATCCCTCGATTCACTTGAACAATAAAAGCAAATAATCAAACCTTTTATTCATCTACATCACAGTACTGAACCCTCAAACATGTCGAAGTTAATGTATGTATGCTCAGCGCTCAGCGCTGACCGGGCCCCCTTACAATCCGCATCCATCGGGTGGCCCTGACAGCATGGGCCACCCGATGGACACTTTGGAAGGCGGCGCGCGGGCCGGAGCAGCAAATGGTCACAGTGGTACCCAGTCGCACGGGTACCGCCGGCTCGCACCCACCCGCCCGCCTGCCCGCCCGCACTATCAACCTGGAAATCCCTACCGCCCACCTGGAATCCTGAAACGCCCACTAGTGGGCGGTAGGGACCAGGTTGACGAACCATGGTTTAAATGATTATGATATTTACAATATCCCTTTAATTGTGTATTGAAATGCTGTAAATTTTAAAATTCACTATCCCAGTGTCATGAATGAATTGATACTAAAATTGATATTCTCTTTATATATCTAAAAAGTATGAATTCCACAATGAGAAAATACATTTTGATTAATTTACTCTTGATCTTCACCCCCACAGGCTGTTTGAAGGTGCTGCTGACAAACTTAATTTGGTTGCACTGAGTGGATTCCTCTATCAACTGAGAAAAGCATCCCAAGCTCAGCTTTTTCATTCAGTCAGCGACACAGCAGACTACTCCCTCACAATGCCAGGTAGGAGACGGTGCTCTTATCTTCCAGTCTTGATCTTTAGCATACAATAATAAGGAAAGATCATTCAAAATGTGCCATCCCTTGCCACAAAGCTAGCAAAGAAATAATTAGGTTCAGTGGCTAGAAATTTGTAATCACAATTTGTGTCCTGCGTCCCTCCTGAATAAATGACAACTTCTGACTAAGGAAGGCAATCTTAAAAAGTACCACCATGGTGAATTATAGAAACTTAGTCCAACCAAGTGTTCTACCTGCCTCCTTCATTTTGTGCTTCTAATCTTTTGTGTAAGAGGAAGTGATTATCACTACAGTTGCTTCGTAACACAGCCATCTTTTTTCACTATGACAAAAGTTTAAGATATATCTGTCGGCTTAAACAACAAACTTTTCCAGCACAGTATTTCTGTGCTGCTTGTTTTATTAATTTGACGGTCTCTTATCCACAATAACCCCCATCATCAGTCCATTTTGCATTATCAAACTGCTCAGATAGTCTTAATAAGCATCTGGAGGAGAGCACCCAGATACTAATGGAAATGTAATCACTATACTGAGCTGTAAATGTTGCTTACAGTGCTCCTTCAAAGATTATATAAAATAATTTACATCACATTCCAATGTAATATGTACTCTTCATGCATTAAAAGGTTACTTACTCAAACTTGAAAACAGTGTTTAAATAAAACCATGTTTTTGGTCATAGCAATCCATACTGTCCTGGCCGAACGCACCCAAACTGAAAATTAATAACTTACCTTCATTCTAGCACGATGTCTCCTGGCAGCCTAATCCTTGTGTGGTGACATTACCCCCCCTTGCTGGAGGGTGAGGGATGTCATGGAGGATAGGCTGAGGGGTAGACATGGGCAGTATACTTTGCATGCTGATGACTAATGTCCACTATGCACATAATTGGCATTAGCCAGCCCGAACCTTGTTCCAAGCTCGTTAATGGCACTCTAATGATGCCACCGCAGGTGGAGTTACTTCTCTGGCAGCATAGTACTATATCAGTCTTTGGGCAGCTGCACATACAGAGCATTTACTAAAGTGAGAATTGCCGGGAATTGAAAGTGAATTTAAAAAGTTAGGTCAAAATAGCTGGAATATAAAAATTCGATATGTCAATTCTATTTCAGTTTGTCTGTTTTGTTGTTAAATTTTAAATAACTCCCTTAGTCATGCTACATGGAGTGACCCTTTAAAATGGGGAAAATGCATTTTTATATATTTTTATATTAATATTTATATATTGTTTTTTTTTTTTTTTTTTAACTTGTATTGGAAAATGTAGCTTACTGAGTTTGTTTTTAAATATTATACAGGTGAAATAAAATCCATTCAGGACAGAAGAAGCACTCTCCATCTGTTTCGCCTTGGTGATGTTATGCTTCGCATCATCCGTAGTAAATCTCGGCCACTACTTCACATCATGCGTTGCTGGAGCTTAGTAGCCCCTCACTTTGTAGAGGTATGTAGGACTCCCATCTACGTAATAAACATTGTTTTTCCTTGTCTTTTATAGTTTCATTATTGGAATGTAAAATAGAATCATGCCACACTATTGTATTGCATTTTAGAACGGATGGATATAATTAAATATATTTTCTTGCTTGGGTGTTAAAATTAAAAAAGTGCAAAAATACCAAATCCTTAGGCAAAAGGTCCAAAGTAAAAAAAATATATATATATATCATGCTTTTGACCCTATTTTTTTTTTTTTTTAATTTTTAATTTTTGTAGTGCATAGATATAACACAAACAGGCAAGAGGTACCCCAAAGGCAGTCCTCTAGCTTTTCCTGACCCTATTTTTAAACGCAGGATGTTATGTTCAATATTGACTAATGTCAATTCATTTTAACCCCTTCATCAAAAGCAGTCAAGCAAAAAAAAACTTTATACATGGGCTGTATTGAGAGTTCACCAGCAAAGTATCCTCCTGTGATGTCAATCAACAAGATGATGAGCTAATAGCTGCAGAGTTATTTGCACCAGCATAGGAGCATAACTTGCTGTCCATTTAAAGAACTTGCAACCAAGTTTTTCTCATTAGTAAATATTGTACTATTTCCACAATACATTAATTTTTACTTTGATTTACAGGCAGCATGTCACAAAGAAAGGCATGTCTCTCAGAAGGCTGTGTCTTTTTTACATGACATCATTACTGAAGTCCTGATGGACTGGGATGAGCTCCCACACTTCCACTTCTGTGAGGCTTTGTTCAAGCCCTTTGAGCGAATCATGCAGTTGGAGCTCTGTGATGAGGATGTGCAGGACCAGGTGAGCATGACTAAAACGTGTTAACACAGTAGCTTTAAACAGATTATCTACTCTCACTGCACAAACTGCATGTTGGAGTTTTATGCACTAATGTGATGGCATCATTTGAATAAAATTTTGCAACATATATTACTGGCTCATTATGCCAGTAATGAGCCTGCAGCCTCTATGCATTTTGGTAAATATCACAGAACATTTTGAATCACTCCCATTTGTAGAATTCATCTGCTACTAAATAACAGCATTTGCCTATACAAATACTTCTTCTAAATGTACAATTAAAAATATATGAAGTAGTAAAAATGATGTCTACCGTGCTGGAGCGTTCTACCAATATGCTAGGTTTGCTAGGTTTGATTTCCAGCAGGATCAAATGTAGGGTTTCCATTATTATCATTATTTCCCTAAGCTTTTGGAACAGAAGAAATGGCTTTCGGTGAATTTTGAATGGATATACATTAAAATCTCACTTGCAAATTAATTGGGCAATGGTAAACTGAGTTGCCATCACATGCGCTCCAATATTATTAAAGAAGAACTCTAAGCACCGTAACCACTAGGGCCTGCTGTGGTTGTTATAGTGTCATCGTGCCCTTGTGCAGGCTCCCTCCCCCACCCCGGTTCTGAACCAAATCATTTTCGAGCTTCCCCTGTTGCCTATGGCTTAGCCCTTCACTAGACATATTGCTACTGTCTAAGGTTTGACACAGAATTGGAGGACATGCTTCCACCTTAACCAATACACTGTCCTTTCTATAATTCAGTATTTATATTGTTCCTATTCACAGTATCTTATCCTTCCTTTCTTGTCACTTCTCCAAGTTCAATATTATAGTATTTGTGACACGGTGTTGCTGTCATATAATGTGTCTTGCAGGTGGTCACATCAATTGGTGAGCTGGTGGAAGTGTGCTCTCCAAGGATCCAATCAGGATGGAGACCTCTGTTCAGTGCTCTGGAAACTGTACATAGCAGCAAGTCTGATGTTAAGGACTATCTTGTTGGAGATTACTCCATGGGTAAGACATGGGCAAGTTGCCCTATTACTATACAATAGATGCGGATGTACGAAAGCCCATGGTATTGTTCAGATTTTTGTAGACTATGTATTTCTTGAAGTGACCAATTACATATACATAACTAAAAAAATTATCTAGATTGGTACTACTACAAGTTCACATCAGAGTATTAATCATCCATTCTTTCACAGGGAAGCATCAAGCCCCGGTGTTTGATGTCTTTGAAGCATTCCTGAATACAGACAACATTCAGGTTTTTGCCAATGCAGCCACTGATTATATTATGTGCCTTATGAAGTTTGTCAAGGGATTGGGTATGTAACATTTAATTCCATAATCTTTAAATAGCGGTTGTCCTTAGAAATTAGCTTGTGTCTATTAGAATCTAATGGTGTCAAGATATTTTACCATTGATTGACATTTATAATTAATGTTGTGGCATTGTAACGTTATAATGACACAATACTTTTAGATTCTGATCAGATACAGAGGATATCAGTGCCATTTGGTTACTCAATAAGTTTGATAATATATTTCTAATAATTCATTGTAAACGACCTGTAGTTCACTACTGAGGAAATGCGGAGACAACAGTAAATTAATGGTGTATAGCTTACAGTAAATTAGTCAATAAGTTCTGCTATAGCATATCTATTGCCTCTTAATATACACCATTGTCCTCCGCAACAATGTCAGATCTGTCAATGGCATATAAAGGATCAAATGATATAGCGGCTATTTGAAATCAGTCTTGTTCAGCAAAAAGATTTAACCCAACTGTGCTAGCCACTTTTTAAACACGTTATGTATTCACTAAACACAGCTTACTCTCAGTAGATAGCCTGGTTTTATGGTGGATTGCTAATTTAATTTCCTAATAAAAGTATATAATATAAGAAATACATTCCTCATTTTTCACATATGGTTTACAGGTAAAATACATATAATAATAAATTAATTCTACCATAGTTCTGTTAACAAGTAACCTATAAATGCTTCAGTTGCAAACATGACTGTATGAAAATATAGATAAAGCATGTGTGAAAGAGTATATTCTAAAAAGTAAACCTCTTGATCCTTTCATGTCTTCAGAACCCAAACATCCACTTTAACTAAAAAACTTTACCAAAACGTCTTCAAAAATGGATTTGCAAACAGAAGTAATACAATGTGTTCCATTTAGATCTGTTAGTCAGTAAAGTTATCTATTACATTTAAATAGAATTAATGCTTATGTGCATTTTAAATCACATTCTAGGTGAAGTTGAAAGCAAAGAGATTGGAGACTTGATACCTGGATCTGCTTCTACATCTACAGATTTGTGCCTTCCAGCTCTGGATTACCTGAGAAAGTGTTCACAGGTGGAGCATGGCAAGAAATATTTTGCTCCTTTTTTGCTTTTATTTTATTTTGTTATAAAATGTTATTGTGTATACTAAAATACACAGTTGAAGGGATACATAAAGAATGTGACTTCTTGTCTAACACCGTTGCGGCGTTACGTTTTGTGATGGAAAGGTCTACCAATGGACCAAGGGGTTTAAGCCCTTAAATTGAGAGAATGGAGCAAATGTAGTAATAAGGCTAACTGGTAAAATATAACTTTTATTTGTATTTAATAAAAAAATTGTGTTATTTAAACTTAGAGTCAAAGCAGATAAACCACTGAAAGAAAAATGTAGATTTTGAATCTTTTTAGTTCTATATTCTTTTCACTTTTTCCTTGACCTGATTGTTTATTTTCCTCCTCTTTTTGAACATGTTACTATCATTTTCTGCATTAGTTATTGTTATAATTAGTTTTTTTTCCTTTCAGTGGTTTATCTGCATTGACTCTAAGCTATCTCTAACTCACACTATTTTTTTTTATTAAATAAACAAACTTTATATTTGAAATAGTTATCCTTAACACCACTTTTACTCTATTCCATTAAAGGTATACTAAGGCACCAAGACAACTTTAGCTTAATGAAACAGTTTGGTTTATAGATCATGCCCCTGCAGTCTCGCTGCTTAATTATCTGCCATTTAGGAGTTCATAATCACTTTTCTTATGCAGCTCTATTCACACCTCCCTGCATGTGACATCCTCAGGCTTCTTAAACACTTCATGTAAAGAGAGATCTAATGTATAAACCTCCTTTATTGCACATTCTGTTTAATTTAGAATTCCCTGTCTTATGCACTGCACAAAGGCTTCTAGACCCACAGGAACCTCCTGTGTATGGTTAAGGTTAATTTAGAGAAGATGCAATAAACACTTCTAAAGTAAGTTAACATCTGATTGAAAATGTTACTTTTTTTCATCCAGGTGGTGTAAGTCACAGGCAAGAGAGGTGTGGCTAGGGCTGCATAAACAGAAACAAAGGTGATTCAACTCCTAAATGACAATTAATTGAGCAGTGATACTGCAGGGGCATGATTTGAACATCAAAACTGCTTTGTTAAGCTAAAGTTGTTTTGAGGACTATAGTATCCATTTAATTGCATTGTAGCCAAGATTCATCAAGTAATTTTGCATATTAATGCTATCAAGATTTGGTAAAGGCATTTGATGAGCCCCAATAAAGATGTCCAAAGCAATATTGATCATATCTCATCAATTCCACACTAAACATGATTATTTTACGGTTTAATTTTTTTTAACTTAAGACATGTTTAAAATATTTTGTGCTGATGTGGTTTTATGTTAAAGTGGAGAAGGGCCAAACTTTATTTCCAGGCTAATATTTTTGCTTTTCACAGTTACTGGCTAAAATCTACAAAATGCCAATGAAGCCAATATTCCTGAGTGGACGTCTGGCGAACTTGCCTCGTCGAGTTCAAGAACGATCAGCCAGCAGTGAAGATGGCATTGAAGCTGTACTCTCAGAGTTTGATGATGATACTGGTATGTTTAACCGCACAGTCACAACTGTTGAATTTCCATTTTAACTCTTCCAGGATCTTAGAGAAATTTACATGATCTGATGTTTTATCACAACCTTTAAAATGTATAATGCGATGACCAATACATACATACTCTAATGTATTTTTGAGGAATTGCTTTAAATTCCTGTCTGTGTAATTATCAAGTAAAGGTTATCAAGTAAAATCTCAGTTAAAGGACCACTATAGTGCCAGGAAAACAAACTTGTTTTCCTGGCACTATAGTGCCCTGAGGTGCTCCCACCCTCATGGCCCCCCTTCCGCCGGGCTGAGGTTGGAGGAAGGGGGTTAAACACTCACCTTTCTTCAGCGCATAAGGTCAGTCCATAGGAAAGCATTCTCAATGCTTTCCTATGGACGCTGGCGTCTTCTCACTGTGAAAATCACAGTGAGAAGCGCAGAAGTGCCTCTAGCGGCTGTCAATGAGACAGCCACTAGAGGCTGGATTGACCCATATGTAAACATAGCAGTTTCTCTGAAACTGCTATGTTTACAGCAGGCAGGGTTAACCCTAGAGGGACCTGGCACCAAGACCACTTCAGCCTATAGTGGTCCAAATCATAATTTTGCAAATCCTACATTTTGCGGTGGAGTTAAAATAGAAAAAAAAAATGACCGATGTAATTACACCTTACCTTTTCTGCAAGCTTTTTTTTTTGTAGATTGTCATATTGGTATAAAAGTGGTTTCAAGTCATTTGTGGAATTTATAATGCATGCCGCAGTAATTACCAAATAAGTATGGTTCTTATAATAAAATTGTAATATTGCATTAGAGTGAAAAGAAGAGAAATTAAAAATGGTAGAAGGATTTTGTTCCATTACTCTACTGATTCCTTTAGGGCTTATTGAAGTATGGATCATTCTTCTGGAGCAACTGACCACTGCTGTATCGAACTGTCCGCGCCAGCATCAGCCACCAACTCTGGATTTGCTCTTTGAACTGCTGAGGGAAGTTGCTAAAATACCTGGTAAATATGATTGTGTTTATTACAGATGATAAACATTACATCCAAACAATGGACAAAAGTAATAGTAGAGGTAATCACTATGCAGCTGCCCTCCTAATCTAAGAAGCCTTGCTCTCTATTTGCAGGTCAGTTTGGGGGTTCACATATGAATGGGAACTAGGATAGTTTGTTTTCTCAAACTCGGCCAGTTTTATAGAATTCTCACAAAATGTCATCTTCCCATCCATCTTATGTCTTCTCAGTCAGTTGCATTAACTTCTATAGTTTCAGCGAGAGAAAAAAAAAAAAAAATTTTGCTTCTCCTGCTAGAGAGACTCTCAAATTGAATGGCTTATTTTGAAAAATGCATACAATATGTTACTGTGAGAATCCCAACTCTGTATTTAACTAATCTTGGCAAAACTTTTTTTTTTCTACACTAAAGAACTAAAGCTTTCTAGAATAACATACAAATAAATGCTTCTATTTAATATTTTTGGATACATTTTTCAAATTATCACTATCTGTTAGAGAAACGTTTTAAATGATTTATCTACAAAACAATTTCCATATATTTTAATGGTGACATCTGTAGATAATTAATTTAAAAAGCTTTTTCTAACAGATTGTGACCATTTGAAAAGCTTATCCAAAAATATATTGAACAGAGGCCATATTTTGAGTTGTTTAACCCCTTACGGACTGAGACAATTGTGCAAGTTGTGATCAATACAAAACGTAAACAAAACCTTGAATTTGCGCTATATGTCTGTTCAGGCACAATTCACCTCTTTCATATTATGTGCACCCACACTTATCATAAATCATTTTGTTCGGGAGAAACAGGGCTTTCATGTCACATTAAATATAAATATTGTATATTTAACATAATTTAATATGAATAAAATATTTTTAAAAATTCAAAATGAAGAAATGTTATTTTTTTAGTTCTGCATGGCATTTTAACTGTGAATGTCACTGTATTCAGCGATATCTCAGTACCCCCAATGTACAGGTTTTATGGTTTCCTAGAAAGTTACAGCCTTAAATATAGGGCTTGTGAGCCAAATTCTCTGGACTTTCTGCCTGGGTTGTCGGGCAGGACCCTCAGATTGTAATTAATAAAATGACTTGATTATTTAAAAATATTATATGAATATAATTGTAGAATTTAAATATATATGTGTGTATGTATTTTTTAAAAATGATTTTTATTTATCTCTCTCTCTCTCTCTCTATATATATATATATATATATATATATATATATATATATATATATATATATATATATATATATATATATACAAAAATTTAAGACAGGAGCACTCTCTGGGAATTTCGATTTGTATTTAAAAAAATCACCACCTCTACATAGATGTAGAGGGGGTGATTTTTTGAAATACAATTTGAAATTCCCAGAGAGTGCTCCTGTCTTCAATTTTTGTTTATATGTCTGCTGGGATGCACCCGGGTACAAGTCTTTGGATTACAAGTAGATTTGAGGTTGAGTGCCAGAGGTTGGATCTTATATATATATATATATATATATATATATATATATATATATGTATTTATAATGTCATTCTAAATGTATTTTGAATTTAATATATATGTATATTAATATCAAAATACAGTTAGAACAAATTAAAACTGGTATATCATTTTTTTTAAATGTGTTTTATTTTACTTGTTTCATATATTTCAATTTATTTCTTGCTTATTTTTATTTTATATATATATATATATATATATATATGTATATATATATATATATATATATAATTATCATTCTAAGTGTATTTTATATATATATATATATATATATATATATATATATTAATATTAAAATACACTTTTATTAATGATGTATGTATGTGTATATAAAAGTACTTAGATCATGCTAAGGCTAGTTGCTCCCTGCCCTGCTCATCACTGGTTTGTTAACTTAAATGTTATTCAACATTCTGCTTATCTCTAAAGACTTTCTCTGTTATTTCTGCTCCCCCCCTTATTTTATTGATACCCACCCAAATGTCTTGCTTGACCAATCCTCACCTCCTCTGTGCATCTCCATTCCATAGCATTTATTGCAGTCCTGTTTTGACCCATTCATCTCTGTCTTACACAGTCAGAGTTTTAAAAGACCACTTCTAGCAAACCTGAACAGTGCTCAGATTTATGCTGCGCTCCTACAGCATGGCTCTTTCCTCTGCAAAAGTAAACTACTTCAAAACCCTCATAAGCACACTGTCCCATCAACCCTAACACCTGTTTCACACTTTTGATGCTCTTCTTCGCCCTGTGACTCCCCCTCCTTCCACCACCTTGTCCGCCACAAACTTTGCATCTCATTTCACTGAGAAGATCTCTACAATCAGGGAAGAGATCTCTAATCTCTCTCCTACCCCTATCATTACATCACCCAACCCCACTCCCCCTGCCATCCTATGCACATTAGCACCTGCTACAGCACAAAAGGTTTCTGCTTTGCTCCTGTCCTCCAGCCCAACCACCTGCTCCCTTGATCCTATTCCCTCGCATCTCCTCCGCACTTTGTCTCCCTCTCTTGCTCTTCCTCTCGCTAGCATTTTCAATCTCTCCCTTTCCTCTGGCATATTTCCCTCACCCTTCAAACATGCAACCGTAACCCTGATTCTGAAAAAGCCCAACCTTGATCCCAACTCCCCATCCAACTACCGCCTTATCTTGCTACTGCCATTTGCCTCCAAGATCCTCGAGAGAGTTGTGTACGCCAGATTGACTGACTTTCTCGAATCCAACTCTCTGCTTGACCCCCTTCAGTCTGGATTCTGCGCTGGTCACTCTGTCGAAACTGCTGTGACTAAAGTATCCAACGATTTAATTGCTGCTAAATCTCACGGCCAATACTCTATCCTAATCCTCCTTGATCTTTGTGGCGAAACCGACCTCGCCACGTGTCCTTGGAGGGGGCTGATTGCCCGCCTCTTGCCTTTGGACTATGGACCAGACTTTATGGGAATGTGATACCCCAGATAGCCATACCATGGAGCCTATTCATATAATGAAAGACTATGGGAAAGACTTTAGCTCCATGGCAATTGTACTGTGTGAGTAGGATCTGCGCGCTATTCGGTAGTTTTGTGCGCGCAGATCCCAGCTATCTGGGGATAGGTGAAATGTCTGTGTGTTATTTGTAAATGTGACTTTATGTATTTTAAAGTGTTTTATGTCGTTTTGCAACCATTTGGTTAATGGAGTCTGCCTCTAGTCCTGGATAATTGGATTACTTCTCCAATTAACTCCAGGGCAGAAGGGAGGAGACCAGGGTGCATTGTGGGGATGCTTTTCTGCCAGCCAGGAGGGACAAAAGATACTTTTAGTAACTTTTGAACCCCTGGTCGGATTCATGCCATTTTTGAATATGTTGTTCCCCTGAATGGATTGATTGTGGATATGTATTTTTATGTGAATGTGATGTATGGTTTTAAAGTTATGAAAGTTGTGTAAAAGTATATTTTACACTGTATGCATAATGGGATTATGTGTCACACTAAGGGGAGGGGATGTGTGGGAGGTAACATCTATGTCATTGGTTCTTTTATGCCTCCCCCTGGGTGTGGCCTGTATGTGTGAGTTGGAAATAAAAGCCAGGCTGGATGAGCCAGTCCAGAGTTCCTGTTTAACCCTCAAAATGAAGTGTCGTCTCGTTCTTGGGGGGAATTGGATTGTAAGCTGACTGCCAGGAGTGTAAGCGGATTGTATGCTTTTCTTGTTCAGCTGTTCCAGTTCGGAGTGTTCGTGTGTCTCCAGTCGGGAGAGTGGTGTTTGCAGTAGCTGCCTGTGCATCTGGAAAGGGGATTATCGCCTAAACTGGGTTTTATCCTCTTGTAAGTGAAACGGTCCGTTACAATTGGTGGCAAGCGGCGGGATCGTTCCTACAACCAGAGGGACAGCTACAGACAACACCATTTCTGGATTCCAAATTGAGGGCAACGCTAGTATCCGTACAGCGACCCTATCTACAAAAGAAATCAGGAAAATGGAAGGAGACAGAGTCGCAGCTGCTGCAGCACCTCCGAGGGAGGAGGAGGAATCTGAGTTTGCCAGGGAATATAGGAGCAGGATGGCTCTATTCTCACCAGCCCGAGCGGAGCAGATGGCATTCCGGGTCTACAACGATGTACAGGCGTACCTCATGCTGCGAATGACGCAGAGGAACCAACAAGATTGGTCCTGTGAGGAACCACAACAGGCAGGTGGAGATGGGACCGAGGTCTCTCCACCGGGCCCAAGGGGATGGTGGGCAGCAGGCCCAGATCCCCAGCGGCAGAGTAAGTCCCAGGGAGATGAAGGTGCCATCCTTCCTCCTCCCCAGCGGCAGTGTGTACCCCAGGGAGCGGATGGTGTCGTCCTCCCTCCCCAGCGGCAGGCTGAGTTACAGGGGGCAGAGGTTGTTGTTCCTGCCCCCCAGCAGCAAAGTGATATGCCAGGAAGGCAGTGTGAAGTGAAGGGAGAGGAGAGCAGCGTCCCCCCTCCCCAGCGGCAGGGTGTGTCTCAGGGAGCAGAAGGTGCAGTCCTTCCTCCCCAGCGGCAGTGTGTACCCCAGGGAGCTGAAGGTGCCATCCTTTCTCCCCAGCGGCAGTTTACATTCCAGAGAGAGGAGCTTGTTACACCCTCGCTCCCACGGCAGCCTAACCCACCAAGGGGAGATGTTAAGCCCCACAACTGTGCAGATGGGACCGTAGTCTCTGCACTTACAGCACAAGGGGAGACAGTCAGTCTCCAGCAACCAGGTGCCCACCAGACTACTCCCGTGGTAGTGCTGGCAACAGGACAGAGTACTGCTGGTCTCTGCCCCCTCAGCAACCCACCAAGGCAGCCTACCAGTCCCCCACACAGCCGTGGTAAGGCACCTGGACATGGACAAGATTCTCCCTTACCCAGGTGTAGTAATGGTTTATTGTGGGTGGGCTGTACTGCTGTTTCTGTCTTGTGGGTGGGCTGCTGGACTAACAAGGGCACTGACCGGCAGGAGGTCAAGTACCCTGTTAGTCTGGGGGGTAAAGGGGAGAAGTGTGGCGAAACCAACCTCGCCACGTGTCCTTGGAGGGGGCTGATTGCCCGCCTCTTGCCTTTGGACTATGGACCAGACTTTATGGGAATGTGATACCCCAGATAGCCATACCATGGAGCCTATTCATATAATGAAAGACTATGGGAAAGACTTTAGCTCCATGGCAATTGTACTGTGTGAGTAGGATCTGCGCGCTATTCGGTAGTTTTGTGCGCGCAGATCCCAGCTATCTGGGGATAGGTGAAATGTCTGTGTGTTATTTGTAAATGTGACTTTATGTATTTTAAAGTGTTTTATGTCGTTTTGCAACCATTTGGTTAATGGAGTCTGCCTCTAGTCCTGGATAATTGGATTACTTCTCCAATTAACTCCAGGGCAGAAGGGAGGAGACCAGGGTGCATTGTGGGGATGCTTTTCTGCCAACCAGGAGGGACAAAAGATACTTTTAGTAACTTTTGAACCCCTGGTCGGATTCATGCCATTTTTGAATATGTTGTTCCCCTGAATGGATTGATTGTGGATATGTATTTTTATGTGAATGTGATGTATGGTTTTAAAGTTATGAAAGTTGTGTAAAAGTATATTTTACACTGTATGCATAATGGGATTATGTGTCACACTAAGGGGAGGGGATGTGTGGGAGGTAACATCTATGTCATTGGTTCTTTTATGCCTCCCCCTGGGTGTGGCCTGTATGTGTGAGTTGGAAATAAAAGCCAGGCTGGATGAGCCAGTCCAGAGTTCCTGTTTAACCCTCAAAATGAAGTGTCGTCTCGTTCTTGGGGGGAATTGGATTGTAAGCTGACTGCCAGGAGTGTAAGCGGATTGTATGCTTTTCTTGTTCAGCTGTTCCAGTTCGGAGTGTTCGTGTGTCTCCAGTCGGGAGAGTGGTGTTTGCAGTAGCTGCCTGTGCATCTGGAAAGGGGATTATCGCCTAAACTGGGTTTTATCCTCTTGTAAGTGAAACGGTCCGTTACAATCTTTCTGCCGCCTTTGACAGCTTCTTCTCATTCTCCGTAATCTCGGTCTACGAGATACTGCTCTCTCCTGGTGCTTCTCCTACCACTCTCAGCGCTTTTTCAGTGTTTCTTTCTCTTGCTCTGCCTCTTCTCCCCAACCCCTCTCTGTTGGCGTTCCCCAAGGTATTGTCCTTGATCACCTACTGTTCTCTGTCTATACTGCCTCCCTTGGTAAACTCATCAGCTCCTTTGACTTCCATTATCATTTATATACAGATGACATGCAAATCTACCTGTCCTCTCCTGATCTCTCTCCGTCCATCTTAACTCGTGTCTCTGACTGCCTCTCTGCGATTTCCAACTGGATGGCTGCTCACTTCCTTAAACTCAACCTGTCCAAAACAGAACTTCTGGTCTTTCCTCCCTCAAATGTTGCTACTCTCGTGTCTATTTCCCTCCAAGTCAACGGCGCCACCATCACCTCTACTTTGCAGGTTCGCTGCCTAGGTGTTCCCTTTGACTCTGACCTCTCCTTCACCCCTCATGTCCAGTCGATCGCCAAATCCTGCTGCAAAAACATAGCTCGCATCCACCCCTATTTAACACCAGACGCGACTAAGGTGCTGGTCCATTCCATTGTGTTTTCTCGCCTTGACTACTGCAACCTCCTTCTCAGTGGTCTTACGTGTTCCCAGATTGCACCACTGCAATCCATAATGAATGCAGCGGCGAGGCTCATTTTCCTGTCCTCCCGCACCTCCCACGCCTCCCCCCTCTGTCAGTCCCTAGATTGGCTTTCAGTTAGATAAAGGGCTCAATTTAAGATGCTGGTGCTTACCGTATATACTCGTGTATAAGTCGATCTCATGTATAAGTCGAGTGCAGTTTTGTGACCAACAATTGTGAAATATGCTATGCCTCGAGGATAAGTCGAGGGTAAAACTTGGGGCTATGAAATTCTGTGATTTTTATAATTATATACACACACACTCATGCAAACACACACTCTGCATTATATACGCACACACTCATACAAACACACACACACTCTGCATTATATACACACACACTCTGCATTATATACGCACACACTCATACAAACACACACACACTCTGCATTATATACACACACACTCATACAAACACACACTCTGCATTATATAAACACACTCTGTGTGTTTGTGTGAATGCAGAGTGTGTGGTTGTATGAGTGTGTGTATATAATGCAGAGTGTGTGTGTGTGTGTGTGTGTGTAGTGTGTGTGTAGTGTGTGGGGGGAGGGCATTTTTATTATTTTTTATTTTTTATTTAAATATTCTAATTTTTTTATTTTAATATTATAATTATTTTTTATTTGAATATTTTTTGATTACATTTTTTATTTTATTTTATTATTTTTCTTTTATTATTTAAAAAAAAAATTGTCCCTGGTGGTCCAGTGGTGTGTACTGTGCAGGAGGGGGGCTGGCAGGAAGCGTTTACTTATCTTTCCTGCAGCTCCTGTCAGCTCCCTTCTCCTGCGTTCCGGTCAGCTCCCCTGTAAGTCTCGCGGTCTGCGTGCCGCGCGGAGCGTTTCCACGGTAACCCGTGGCAACGCTCTGATGCCGCGGCTCTTGCGAGATTTACAGGGGAGCTGACCAGAACGCAGGAGAAGGGAGCTGCAGGAAAGGTAAGTAAACGCTTCCTGCCAGCCCCCAACAGGACCGCCGGGCTTGTAATGAGCCCAGCGGTCCTGGTCTGTATTATGGCAATGTAAGTTGCCATAATACAGACATTGACTCAAGTATAAGTCGAGTGGGGGTTTTTCAGCACAAAAAATGTGCGGAAAAACTAGACTTATACTCGAGTATATATGGTACTTACAAGTCCCTACATAAGGTTGCTCCAACCTACCTATCCTCCCTAATATACAAGTATGTCCCGTTTAGGCCCCTGCGCTCTGCCGAGGACCTACGTCTATCCTCTGTCCGTACTTCCACATCTGATGCTCGCCTCCAAGACTTCTCCAGTGCTGCACCTTTTCTGTGGAACTCCCTCCCCTTCTCCGTTAGACTTTCACCCAGTCTCCACTCCTTAAAAAAATCTTTGAAAACACACACTTCTTCAGGAAAGCATATAATTTAAACTGGTTTTCATCCCCCTCCCCATGACTCCTTTCCTGCAACTGTCAAAAAAATACCTCTTTTCAGTGAATACTTTTCTAGCAACCTATTTCATTACCTCTACTTATACCTTTTGTGTCACTATATCCGACTCCCACTAGCATGTAAGCTCATTGAGCAGGGCCCTCAACCCCTCTGTGTGTCCATTTGTCTGGTTACAATTACATGTCTGTTTGTCCACCCATTGTACAGCGCTAGGGAATTTGCTGGTGCTATATAAATAATAATAATAATAATGTCATACAGGAATTCAATCAGCATGACTCACAGTGCCTAGGAACAGTCACTAGGCAATGGAGCAAGCCAGCAAATTGCTAAAATAAAGTATATGCTGTAGTTAGATTGTATAGATATAATATTAGATCAAATATACATTTTAAATCAATCTAAAAGCACATAGAAAATAGTCTGAAACTTCATATCAAAGCATATACTGCCAATGCACATAAACCATAATAGACAATACATTAGTTATGTATACTAACCATGAATGCAGCTAATGCAAACCATTCAGTGCTTCTAGTACAAAAAAGTGTAACTCAGCAAATAAAGTAAATACTGATAATGTAACACAAAACAAACTACAGCACATGAAATTAAATGCTAGACTGGACAAAGTGAACAAATGATCACTTAAAACCAACCCGAGGAGAAAATAAAATGAGTCCGGATATTAATAACGTCTGGGGGTGCCTCCATGATGGTGCACCTCAAAGATACCAGTGCAACTACAACTTCTCGTTGAGACCATGGGGTTCACATTGTAGGAGTACCATATCCTGATTTCCACCGCTAGTACGGGGGGGGGGGGGCACATGTTCCAAGAACTGGTACCAAAATTGAAATGCACTGTGATGCATTTGGTGAAAGTGTCTGACTACTGGTTGGTCAGAAAGGGGATTCCTGATTGTGGTTTTGTGTTGTGAAATTCTGTCTTTAAATGCCTTTGTGGTTTTGCCCACGTAGCACAGGCCACATGGACATTTCAGCAAATAAACCATATGATCAGTGTAGCGGAGTGCAATATTAAAATCCACGATCTCCGCTGGTATAACAGGTAAATCCACAGTCAGCGCTGAAAAGTAAGGCAATATCCCAATCCTCCCAATAACCGGACGAAACACAGTTTGGGAGTCAACTAACTTGCTTTATTCACAGACTTCCATATTTATGCAGTTCCCCTTGCAAGGGGTTTCCATACAGAGGTTGCAGGGGATTTCTCCCATCAGGCAGTATAATTATCCCAACAGGCATTGCTGCACGAGAGGGATACTCCCACTAAAATGGACGATTAAGTGGATTATCCCCTCGTGCAGCAGAATTGACAATTCACCGAAAAATCGGTATTTCACATATTATACATCGCTATTGTACGAACAACCGTTCGGTAGATAGCTGGGGTCTGCGGGCACCTTTAGGGAGAATACCGCTCAGATCCCAGCTAAACTAACCGAACGCCGCACAAAATACCTTTAACCATCGAGTTCGGTTTGAAACTACCGAACACCGATGGGGAACATAATGTGAGAAGAGCGGAGCTCCCGAACGCTCTGGAAGTCCAGCGGTGTTCGTATCATCGAGTAGCCGTTTTTAGTTCCAGGCACTCGACGACCGAACACCGCTGCCGAGACAAAGGATCCAAGATGGCCGATCGCCGCATGGTTGGTAGTCGAACGACGGCCACCTAGGAGAGCCTTTAATTACCGATTGCAACATTGTTGCAATCGGTTAACGAGCGCCACACGACTCTAAGTGTGAGGTCTACCTGGGGAGCCCGTATTCGTTTGACGGACCGCCCGGATAGCCGCGGTTCGTCGAACGAAGTGTTTGCATGCTGGTAGCTTACGGCTGCCAGCATGCGAACTACCATAATACAATATACACCAGCACAAGATATACAGTAACCCATACAGCCTACGGACAACCTTTCTATATTATAGTCCAGAAGTGGCTAGGTTTGCCACAATCAGTTTGAAAAACTCCTTCAGCATAATACTCTGTCCAGTTCTTGGGTGAAAACAAATCTCACCTTTAATGACACAATTACAGTGGTTACAACTTAGACAGGGGAAAGTGCAGAATACTTTTTTGGTCAAAAACAGTTTTGTACATGACACTACAAGAACACGAAACGACCGAAACGTGCTCATCCCTCCCGCACGCACAGATAATACAATCACGCAAACTTGAACACTAGGGGGGCAATAGCGGGAGGGCATCAGACAGTATAGAGATAGACAATTGGAGAGCCCTGCCTGAAGGGCCAGCAGACTAGCTGAGGGAGGACACTCAACTTCATATGGCACGGGAACACGAGATCACTGAGAACAACCTGGGAAGGGGTATCGGGGGGTACACCCACATAAGATTTACATTACTGTTGATATATGGGACCTGCGAGTCCGACCTTGTTGTTGGGCCTACGTGCCCGCCTTATGATTGATTTCTATACGTTGAATACAAACACACAGACCTGCGAGTCTGCATGATACTTACCTTTCTTCACAAGATACAGGAAATAAAAATCATATTTACAAAAAAAAACAGTTTTGTGAGCTGAGACACCTCAGCGTTCACCACCATATCTTTAATACTCTTTGCACAATGATGTGCAAAAATAGGAAAATCACAAAACAAATGGCCATAGTCCTTGTCCTCTTGCAAGATAAACCAATTAGCGGAGATGATCTGTTTCACCCTTTTGGACATGACAGAGAAAGTACTAACAAAGGGGATACATGTATTTGTTTGTACTGTTTTCACAGCAAGTAGAAACTATCTCTCAGTATCAATCGCACAGATTAAGCCTTCCCCTAGGAAAGCATTGAATTTATACTTTCCTATGGGAATTTTGAAGATGCTGGACGTCCTCATGCAAAACCATCCAGCTTCATGTCTTGGAGTTAAACTCCATGAAACAGCCGGAAGCTCCTCCAGTCGCCGTCTTGAAGATTATCTAAAACTGCACTGTTTTCAGCTGCAGGGTTAAGGGACACTGCACCCAGACCACTTTAATGAGATTGAGTGATCTGGGTGCATACAGTGTCCCTTTAATTAGAACATTTTGTACTATGGGTACATACGTTTTGATATGTGTACAATTGTAAAGCTGTATAGTAACTGTATATGTGAAGAAATAGGTTTAAGCTGCTGTATACACTTTATGGGTACTCCTCAAAACCCACCATACATAGATAATCACCTAGAAACAAAAAAACTTTGGACCTAGAAGGTGTTCTCACCCCTTAGGTCTTCAGTTTTTAAAAGTGCAGCGCTATATAGAGTGTGGGGAAAGTGTGTTCTACCAATGGTTTAAAAACACTTACCCTCTCAGTATTTCCAGTATAATGAATATACAAAAGAAACAGAAAAATTATACAAATAATTGTGCAGTATATTAAATACTAGAATGAAAATTAAAATAGTGAGAGTAACAGATGTGTCCAAACTCACATTTTTTTAGAGCCTTTTCTAGTTAATAAGGCTCTAAACTTCCCAGCGTCTGTGTCTTTTAGGGTAGATCACACGACCCCTCTCTTCAGGAAAAGTATGGATGTTCCTCTCACGTATATAAAAGACACAGATGTAAATTGAAGTGCTCACCTTTTTTAGAGCCTTTTGATAACTGGCTCTAAGTGTGTAAACCTAGTGTCAATTTGTGGGGTTACACTGCCCCTTCCCTGGAATCACTTTTGCAGGATACAGTGGATAGGGTAAAATAGGAAAAAATGTATTACAGAATATATATAAAACTACTATAAAAACTGTATGGCTAGAAAATAATAAACCAAATAAAAAACAGTATAGTTCAAATGTTTGTGGTCCAAAATAGTGAGTTCACTTGAAGCTAAAACTTGTTTCGCCGATGAAAACGGCTTCCTCAGTCAGCTTGTGAAGATCTTCTGATTGTCCTGTGTTTTTAAATGTTCAAAATCCCGCCGAAATGTCCGTAATCCAATCGGATTTGATGCGCGTGACGCGGACAAATGCTGTCGCGTCACTTCCGGTTTTTCGGCACTACAAGATCCATTATGCTTTGCGCATCGCGCGTCACTTCCGCTCTGCGTCCGAGTTCTTATAGGGGATGTAGTGCTTGGGAGCCAAAATAGAAAGTCTATATTTGAGCCTATTTAGGCTCATAATGATATTGAAATTAAAAATAAAAGAAACAATGCTTGAATTCATGTTGTAACAGAAAGATTATGTTTAAAATATGTGTTAAAAATATATATATAAATAACCCCATATATTCTCAATAAAATTTATGATAAAACTTGATTACATTCTTAAAATTGCCAATATGCATAGATAAATAAATACATAAATATATAAATATAGCTAATCACTTAATATTGGTTAAAGGATAAAGCTCTTAATAACACATATGCAGAATATATAAAAAAGGCCAATGAGTGTTTAACCAAGTGAAAGAGAGAGATAGTAGATAAAGAGTGTATACTAATACTCAGATTTATAAGAAATGACATAATTCAAAATCTGCATTTAGACCTGAAGGGGCTAGAGTATTTAAATCAAAAATCCATTTGGTTTTCTATTTTTACTAATTTTTTAATTTCATCTTCCCCTCGCCAATTTAATGTGACCTTTTGAATGGCCATAAATTCTAAAAATTGAGGATCTTTGTTATGTACTGAATTAAAATGTTCTGAAACGCTGTGTTTGTCATAGCCTTTTTTAATGTTTCTTATATGCTCATTTATTCTTGTTTGTAGGGGACGTTTGGTTCTACCTACATAAGATTGCAGGAACATTTTAATATGTATATGACTCTTTTTGAAAAACATGTGATCATTTGGCGTATTTTATATTTCCTTTCCCCTTTTGGATCGTAAAATTCTGTGATATGTCTTTTAGTACTTTTTGTGTTTCTGCAAGCTAGGCATTGTCCACAGCCCAAAAAAACTTCTTTTTTGAAAAAAGGGGGTGGGTGTATTTTCTTTTATATGGTTATGGACCAGTTTTTGTCTTAAGTTTGGGGCTCCTCTATATACTAGTTTAGGTCTCTCTGGTAATATAGAATGTAACATCGGGTCATTCCTTAGTATAGGCCAGTGTTTATTTATTATTTGTTTGATTTTATTGCTTTCTTGATTAAAATTACAAATAAAAAGCAAACTGTTGTTCTCATTTCTACTTTTAGGTTTATACTTTAGTAAACAGGATCTCTCTATAGAATTTAAAAAAGTTAAAGGATCTCTCTATAGAGTTTCAAAGGTGCTGTGATCTGTGCAATTTCTACGTATTCTCATGAGTTGGGCTTTTGGAATGTTCTTTAGCCAGGGAGAGAAATGGCAACTGTTAAGATATATGTAGTTATTTACATCTACCGGTTTAAAATAAGTTTTGGGTTTTATGCAATTATTTTCTATAAAAATGGTTAAATCTAAAAAATTAATACTTTCTTTATTATATTCTGTAGTTAATACAACACCCCAATCGTTTGCATTTAAAAACGTTAAAAAAATTTCAAGACGATACACTGTACCATTCCAAATTAAAAATATATCGTCTATGTACCGCTTATAGGAGACCAGGTTCGCTCCCCAGTCCAAATTAATATCAATAAAAATGGCCTCCCAATAGGCCATAAATAAATTAGCATAGCTTGGAGCGAACCTCGTCCCCATAGCGTTACCGACTTTTTGTATAAAGAATTCATTATTAAACCAAAAATAATTATTTTCACGGATAAGTTCTATTCCTTCTATAATAAAATGTATTTGTTCATCTGGATAGGTGTTGTCCTTCTTAAGAAAAAAATTCTACTGCCTCTAGACCTTTTGTATGTGAAATAATGGTATAGAGGGAACTAACATCCGCCGTTACTAAGATGTAGTTGGGTTCCCATCGTATATCTTGTAATGTCTGTATAATGTTTAAAGTATCTTTCAGGTAATTTGGGTTTTTTTGAACAAGGGGTTGTACACATTTGTCCAGGTATTCTGATAACCTACTAGATACAGAGTCTATCCCCGAGACTATTGGTCTACCCGGAGGGTTGGTAAGATTTTTATGGATTTTGGGGAGATGATAAAAAGCAGGGATCTTTGATTTACTGCTGTTGAGATATTTGTATTCCTTTTCATTCAATATTTCCATTTCTTTTCCTTTACATATTAAGTTATCAAACTTCTCTTTAATATTAGATGTGGGGTCTCCAGATAATTTATGATATGTTTAAGTGTCCTCTACCAATCTGAGGCCTTCTTTTAGATAATCCTCTGTTTTCATGATGACAATTCCGCCTCCTTTATCTGCAGGTTTAATTACCTTATTTCTATCCTTCTGTAGTGTTTTTAGAGCTAAGCATTCCTCTTTGTTTAGATTCATATGTTTTTTTATTTTTAGGTTTAATTTGGTTGATCTCTTGCATTACTGATTTTTCAAAAGTGATCATTTCTTTAGATATGAAATTGTTAGGGAAAAAAAGTAGATTTAGCTTCAGATCAGTATGACTGTATATTGAAGCAGTTGGATATACTGTTTTATCTGTTCTCATAAAGCATTTTTTTAGACATAATTGTCTCTTATATCTATTCAGATCTATGAATATGTCAAACTTGTTGAATGGTTGTGTGGGTACAAATTTTAGTCCTTTATTTAAAATCTTTTGTTGGGCCTGTGGTATGGGATTTCCTGTTAAATTGAAAATTATAGATTTAGTTCTTCTAGGTCCAAAGTTTTTTTGTTTCTTGGTGATTATCTATGTATGGTGGGTTTTGAGGAGTACCCATAAAGTGTATACAGCAGCTTAAACCTATTTCTTCACATATACGTTTACTATACAGCGCCACCTATTTCACACCTTTTGTATATATTCAATTTTATTGTGTATCTTACTCCTTTTGGTGTGGAGGCAGCTCTATAAAAAAAAATGTCTCTCTTTGAAAAGAGAAAAAACTATTTTACAAACATTGATACGATGTTTGACACTCCCACTTCAATTCGTAGTCCCCAAAATCAAACAGATACTTGTGACCTCAGAGAATGCCAATATAAACTAACAAAAGCTATGAATCAGGAGGTCCGCATAATTTGGGAAGTAGCCACTCTAGAAAAGTATTTAAAAGAAAAAATCACTCCTAGAGGATTGAGATACAATAAATATCCCACCATTGATAAAGGGGAGGAGGAGTTTATAGAGGAATGGCAAGAGATGCTAGAAAATTTCTAATTTACGACAATGAGAATGATAATTAACCCCTTAAGGACCAAACTTCTGGAATAAAAGGGAATCATGACATGTCACACATGTCATGTGTCCTTAAGGGGTTAAGAGAAGGAAACCCACATTATTAAAACTAGATAAAGACATAAATGAGACCCAAAATCAACTTCTAAATCATACATCTCCTAAAGAATATGAAACAATCACTAAAATCATCCAAAAACAAATAGAAAAAACAGAGACAGAAACTATTAATATAAAAAAGAAAAAATACAAGAGGGATAGATATGACTATGACAATAACCAAGTCAGCACCTACGCCACTAACAAGAAACATATAGAGACACAATCACAAGCAAATTCAAGGTATCAACACAATAGAGACCATTCACACCAACCAACAACAAGCTACTCAAATATAGTTAGACAGGGTAACCAATACAACAGGAATAGGATAAATTCACGTCAGAGAAAGAATGACTCACCCTATGGGAGACACCATTCAAAGGTCAGTTCACCCTATGTACAATATCACACACATCAATCACAATCTACAAGATTCACAAAGACACAGGAACAAGAGAGAAATGACTTAGGGAGAAGAGGCAGAGAAAGGTCACCAATTCTTACGAGAAATAGAAAGGAAACTCAAAAGAATCATGTCACTACTTCAAACAGATTTGATACTCTATTAGATAGATGGATGATTTTTTTCAGGAGGGACGCCAAAAAGGAAAATACAAAGTGGCCCAATCCCCTCAAGACATCTCCTCACCTTTGAACACCCATCCCCCAAAAGACAAAGGAATTTAAGGGGAGAGGAACTCGGGGAGGAAAGACGCTTAGTAAGATAAAAAAAAGCCATCACTAAAACTAAATCTATAATTTTCAATTTAACAGGAAATCCCATACCACAAGCCCAACAAAAGATTTTAAATAAAGGACTAAAATTTGTACCCACACAACCATTAACAAGTTTGACATATTCATAGATATGAATAGATATAAGAGACAATTATGTCTAAAAAAATGAGAACAGATAAAACATTATATCCAACAAGTTTGACATATTCATAGATCTGAATAGATATGAGACAATTATGTCTAAAAAAAAAATGAGAACAGATAAAACAGTATATCCAACTATTGCTTCAAAATACATTCATACTGATCTTAAAGCTAAATCGACTTTTTCCCTAACAATTTCATATCTAAAGAAATGGTAACTTTTGAAAAATCAGTAATGCAAGAGATCGACCAAATTAAACCTAAAAATAAAAAACATATGAATCTAAACAAAGAGGAATGGTTAGCTCTAAAAACACTACAGAAGGATAGAAATAAGGTCATGAAACCTGCAGATAAAGGAGGCGGAATTGTCATCATGAAAACAGAGGATTATCTAAAAGAAGGCCTCAGATTGGTAGAGGACACTTAAACATATCATAAATTATCTGGAGACCCCACATCTAATATTAAAGAGAAGTTTGATAACTTATTATGTAAAGGAAAAGAAATGGAAATATTGAATGAAAAGGAATACAAATATCTCAACATCAGTAAACCAAAGATCCCTGTTTTTTATCATCTCCCCAAAATCCATAAATATCTTACCAACCCTCCGGGTAGACCAATAGTCTCAGGGATAGACTCTGTATCCAGTAGTCTATCAGAATACCTGGACAAATGTTTACAACCCCTTGTTCAAAAAACCCCAAATTACCTGAAAGATACTTTAAACATTATACAGACATTACAAGATATACGATAGGAACCCAACTACATCTTAGTAACGGCGGATGTTAGTTCCCTCTATACCATTATTTCACATACAAAAGGTCTAGAGGCAGTAGAATTTTTTCTTAAGAAGGACAACACCTATCCAGATGAACAAATACATTTTATTATGGAAGGAATAAAACTTATCCTTGAAAATAATTATTTTTGGTTTAATAATGAATTCTTTATACAAAAAGTCGGTACTGCTATGGGGACGAGGTTCGCTCCAAGCTATGCTAATTTATTTATGGCCTATTGGGAGGCCCTTTTTATTGATAATAATTTGGACTGGGGAGCGAACCTGGTCTCCTATAAGCGGTACATAGACGATATATTTTTAATTTGGAATGGTACAGTGTATCGTCTTGAAAATTTTTTAACGTTTTTAAATGCAAACGATTGGGGTGTTGTATTAACTACAGAATATAATAAAGAAAGTATTAATTTTTTAGATTTAACCATTTTTATAGAAAATAATTGCATAAAACCCAAAACTTATTTTAAACCGGTAGATGTAAATAACTACATATATCTTAACAGTTGCCATTTCTCTCCCTGGCTAAAGAACATTCCAAAAGCCAAACTCATGAGAATACGTAGAAATTGCACAGATCACAGCACCTTTGAAACTCAGGCCATCAAAATAAAAAATGAGTTACGGAAAAAGGATATGAGGAAACCTCCCTCATAAACACTATAAAATAAGTAAATTCTATGGAGAGATCCTCTTTACTAAAGTATAAACCTAAAAGTAGAAATGAGAACAACAGTTTGCCTTTTATTTGTAATTTTAATCAAGAAAGCAATAAAATGAAACAAATAATAAACACTGGCCTATACTAAGGAATGACCCGATGTTATATTCTATATTACCAGAGAGACCTAAACTAGTATATAGAGGAGCCCCAAACTTAAGACAAAAACTGGTCCATAACCATATAAAAGAAAAAACACCCGGAGGGGGCGGAGCCAGCTGGGGATCAGGTCGGTCGCATAACCCCGAGCTCCGTGTCTCAAACTGAGAAACTGACACTTAAAAGGTGGATAAGAACCCCAAAAAACAAGCGACCCACTTACCAGAGGCATACTGGAACACCATGGGCAAAAAAACTAAGAAAACAAGGGCAGGTAAAGCCCCCACGAGCCGAGACATCGGAGACTTACTCCGCGGCACAACTAAGGCCGCATGGGACAAAATGGCAATGGCAGAGGACTTTTACTCATACTCCTCGGACGACTTTACTGCTGACCTGGATAGGGGAACGACTGCCAATACTCCACCAGCTCCCACCAAAGCCACATCCAAAACGGGGGAACCGGTGACAGCGGACTTGCTTCAACAAATGCTGAGCGAGCTACGCAAAAACATTGCGGCAGACATGGCATATTATAAAACTGCTATAGATGTGGCAACCACCAAAATCAACAGGCTAGAGGATACCTCCGGCACCCAAAACACACGGCTAACAGCAGTAGAACAACAAGTGGCCGACCTCCAGCGCCATCAAAAATCCTCCATAGACAGAATGGACGCTATAAAAAGACCAACGCAGGAGATACAACCTAAAGGTCAGGGGCATACCCGACTCAGTGGGGGAAACAGAGGTGCCACATTATATAAGACGTCTCTTGAACATGGTCCTGCCACCTTAGCAATCGAAAGGCAGTACAGCTAGACGGAATGTTTAGGCTGCCAAAACCTACCAGAGCTCCTACGACTGCATCCATGGATCTCATAATAAGATTCCAATCACTCCAACACAAGGCTCTCACCATGGCGGGGCTCCCCCTTACACTTTGAAGGATCAACACTATCCATCTTCTCAGACCTGACCAGGACCATCATGGCATGGAGAAAGGAGATGCAACCAAGCCTACAGCTCCTGAGAAACAGAGATATCCCCTACAAGTGGGGAACCCCAAGAGCAGTCATCGTATCCCACGGAGGGACCACACACAGAGCACACAGTGTCCAGGAGCTCGGATCATTGCTCATCACCCTGGGCATCCAGACACCACCGAACCAGAGAGGTCTGAACCTATCACAACTGAATCCAGCTGATATACCAGAGCTCACACCAGGCCAAGCTCAGAAAACGCAGGGACACGCCGCACCACCGTGAGAGACTTACCCAGAGGGTGAATTCCATCTCCCCCCCTGCCTGGGGACTGACTTTCCATAGATGCACCCTATTATCTTTACCAGTAGATAGTCATTCCTTACACAATACAAAACCGACCTAACCCTACACCCTAGCCACACAAATGGCTCCTTAGCAGTGACAACTCCTGCACTCAATCTAAATAAGCACTACACGTAGTCCGAACTTACATGGCCAATCCAGAGAGAGCGGGCTAACTTAGGAACATATAGCTCAATCGTGAAATCCCCCCCCCCCCCCCCCATCCCCACAACCAAACTGAGACATACCACTAAACAATTGCAGTAAAGGGGAGGCCTCTCTCCTCAGTGGAGTTTCTACTTTTACATACCGTCACTAGACAGTCGTTCACTACTGCACCACTGAGGCAAATCGTGTTATGTTTATGTTTGTATTTAATTTTACTCAAAAAAAAAATTCACACTGCATATTACTGCTCTAATGATGACCTGTAATACTTGCACAGTTGTTGTTTTTATACACCTTATGTTTGAATGCCATATATGTCATATGTGCAGTGTGACACAAAAATAAAGAATTAAAAAAAATTAAAAAAAATACACCCACCCCCTTTTTTCAAAAAGAAGGTTTTTTTGGCTGTGGACAATGCCTAGCTTGCAGAAACACAAAAAGCACTAAAAGACATATCACAGAATTTTACGATCCAAAAGGGGAAAGGAAATATAAAATACGCCAAATGATCACATGTTTTTCAAAAAGCATCATATACATATTAAAATGTTCCTGCAATCTTTTTTATGTAGGTAGAACCAAACGTCCCCTACAAACAAGAATAAATGAGCATATAAGAAACATTAAAAAAGGCTATGACAAACACAGCGTTTCAGAACATTTTAATTCAGTACATAACAAAGATCCTCAATTTTTAGAATTTATGGCCAGGTTTACACACTTACAGCCAGTTATTAAAAGACTCTAAAAAAGGTGAGCACTTCAATTTAGTTTTATTCTATATGAAATTATTACCAAGGATGCTACACTTAGCTTGAAATATCTGTGTCTTTTATATACGTGTTGGAGAGGAACATCCATGCTTTTCCTGAAGAGAGGGGTCGTGTGATCTACCCTAAAAGACACAGACGCTGGGAAGTTTAGAGCCTTATTAACTTGAAAAGGCTCTAAAAAATGTGAGTTTGGGCACATCTGTTACTCACACTATTTTAATTTTCATTCTAGTATTTAATATACTGCACAATTATTTGTATATTTTTTTATGTTTCTTTTGTATATTCATTATACTGGAAATTAAAACACACTTTCCCCACACTCTATATAGCGCTGCACTTTTAAAAACTGAAGACCTAAGGGGTGGGAACACCTTCTAGGTCCAAAGTTTTTTTGTTTCTTGGTGATTAATATATAATTTAATTATCACAGCAACTCTGGTCTGAATCTGCTTAATTAAACTTGGATTTGAATCCTTTGATTTGCATGGAACCATGGTATTTGTGTATAATGGTATGTGATATCTGAGTATGTCTGTCTCCTCAGGTCCAGGCTTTGCCATTTATGCAGTAGTACACCTTCTCTTGCCGGTAATGTCTCTGTGGTTGAGTCGCAGTCACGGTGATCACTCATATTGGGATGTGGCATCTGCAAATTTCAAACATGCTATTGGCTTGTCATGCGAGCTTGTGGTTGAACATATTCAGAGCTTCATTAATTCAGGTAAAATATGTTACATGTACTCTCTATGATAAAGTTTTCTTATCACATATTTATATTGAAGAACTTTAGAGTAAAGGGTTCTATATGGTGAAAGTAATACAGAAGACTATTTCAGCTGCTGCCCGTTCTCCGTATTCTCTTGCGCCCCGTTTTTGCTCTTTTAAAACCGTGTTTTAATTTAATTTAGTTTTTGTTGTGTTCTCTATGTATTGTGGGCTTCTGAAATGGGCTTATTGCACGTTTTACAAAATCACTTAAGTTATTATTTGCATGTTTATGTATGTATATATGTTTATGTGTATATACGTGTGTGTGTGTGTGTATATATATATATATATATAAAAGTACAATGTAAACAAAGGGTTCCCTCACAGGTCTTCCAAATTGTTAACGTGTTTGTAAATTATTAAGTGTTGAGATTTGGGAAATACCCACTTAGTAGTAGCAGCTTTTTTTTTTCCTTCTGAAAAACTTAAAATCATTATTTGTTATTAGTGCTATTTTTAGTTAGTTATTATTACCCTTTTTGTACAATTTTTACTTTTGTCAGATAAGAACAGAAAGATTACGCTACAGTGTCACTAAACCTGGATGACTGACAATTGTGAAATGTCTCTAGCCCCTATTTGTGTTGCAACATGCAGGTTGTAGGTCAGAATTTGGCATAGATAACAGGAAAAACAGGACAAACATTTTTATCACCGAGAAGACATCATCTCTGTACCGCAAACTTGACAGGGACTTGATTTTATTCCAAACGCCTGAGCAATGCACAACTATGCACCCGGCAGCCTGGGGAATAAGAACGCACAGCCATTAAAAATGCTAAAGTTGAAGACTTTTTTTAAAATTTCTTTAAAATATCTGATATTTTCATTGCTTTACTTAACTCATAATAGTCGAATTACAAGTTTCATTTTTATATTCTCCATAGATATCGGTTATGAAAATATGATAAACACAATGTTGAAAGAGCTTTTCAAGTTACTGGTAGCCTGCGTTGCAGAACCCACCGAGACAATCTCAAGAGTCGGTTGCTCGTGTATCAGGTGAAAATATGTTTAGTGATAAGTTTAATACCTTATTTAAGTTAGTGGTTAGCTACCTTTTTAAAATCTGCTTAAGGCTTGACAAGCATAGGTGTAGCTGGTTTATTTCCACATCCCACATACTTCATGCTTCTTTCATTCTTTCCATATCAGTATTCTCCCTAACAATCTTTCCTTTTACTAATGTAACCAAGTGTAATAAAGACATTGCAATATCACCAAAGTTCAGGGGCCAACTGATTAGTATCTGCCAATGCCCTTCTTGAGAATCCACTGTTTATTTCTTCGATCTTCTAAAGCACAGCCAGCACTGCTGATAATGTCTAGTCAGGCAATAATACACCTGTCTCCTCTTTAATGGACAGACACTACTTGTTCTTCGTTTGCCCCAGATGCCTCTCCACCTATTGAAAGGCACAAGTAACTAGCTTTAGTTGTTTCACACACTAAGGTCTCCCCGAGTAACTTATCATACGTGGACACTTCTTTTAGAATAAAGTAACTTACATGTAACATTAGTGTGTAAAGTATGCTGTTTTTAACAAGTAAATAATTAATATACTGACTACCAATATGGACAATACAAAATGGGATCAATCAAAGACATGGCTAATCCTCAATTAATGAAAGATAGAGGTAAGACAACTGCAATACGTCTTGGTTACATTGGATTCAATTCTATAACTACCACAACCACCTTTGATGCTTGTTGTGTTTGATTTGCCTGTATGAATGTTGTACCTGCGTGAGTGAGGTTAGATCATCTGTATAGCCATACAACAGCTGTAACTTCCCTCATGGAACACCTGTACAATGATTTAAAAGTATAAAACCTACAATGCCTATTCTTAGGTAGACTGTATGGCCTTCAGAGACTGACTGTGTGTCAAAATGTGTTGCTTATATTTTAAAATTGAAATAAGGGGGGAAAAGTGGTGCATTGCAATAGTTATTAGCATTCTAATAATCGTATCATAAATCAAGAAATAAATAAAGCATCACCATTTTATCATGCAGCAACCATAAAGAATCCTGGTGACAATTCAAAATAACAAACAACAGAAAATGGTGCACATAAAAATATCACTAAATAATACATTATAAAATATGTTTAAAGAGGTACCAAATAATATTCATATCTCTTAAAAACTATATAAAAGTGTTAAATATATGTAATATGTAACATGCAGATTAAGATTAACACTAACCATATAATTGTGCAATAGTGACAAACATTTATCTCATGCAAAATAAAATCTTGTAAGTCAAGCAATATTCCTCACAATGTGCAAAACTGAAAAAACAGTACAAAAAATTCTAATAATGGTGGGTATAGAAGGCGCTTCAAAGAAAATTTTAAGTCCCTAATGTCATTGTATTTTAAATCTTTCAGTTGCTAACCACTGCCTTGTGTTGACCTCAAAACACTAAAAAACATATAAAAAATTGTAGTGTAGCGCTTAAAAATCAATACAAAAAATAAATATATGTGCAAAATATTGCTTTTTTAAGTGTCAAAACATCTGTGAAAACCAACTCACAATAATAATAATAATAATAATAATTTGTGCATATACAAAATCTTTAATAAATATATCCCACATACTTGAAACCGAGATAAATCTCAATGTATCCATCATGGTAAAATATTTTATAAAAAAAAAATTAATAATATCCAAAACGTGGATATATTATCTTAAAAGTGATTAGTGTACTGCACAAATATAATTTATGTGCAAAATACATAACACATCAAATTCAAACAAACCAGCCATGGTTAAAGTGCATATAATACAATAAATGCTTGTGTCAATATCAAGCTTGTGGATACTTAGCAGCAATTAAAGTTTTTCGAATGGTATGCATCTCAAACAAATACAAAAAAACAGAAAAACAAACAATAGTGAAGTCTGTTTGCAAAGTATTGGAATCATAAATCTACATCCATTTGGACCTTTACTCAAATATATTATAGCGTCACACATGGCTCTTGAGTCTCTTTTTTTTGTAGTTTAGCGATTTTTAAGTGCTACACTACAAGCTTACAGTACCAAAAATGTTTAATGTGCAAAAACTTATATTGTATAAAGAAAAAAGGTGGCTAAACATCCACCAGCCTAGAGTGGAGCATAATGATGTATACTATAAACACCTACCATTTATTGGATCAGGAGTATAAATTAGTAATGGGAGAAAAAAATTATATAGTGTAAAACCACATAGCACTGAGATATATAGTACTGTTCAAAATCACATGGACATGACTCTCAGAGGACAGGCTCAGGTGGTATGCACAGTAGTGTAATCTGGTGACTCAATCCCCCTAAATTATGTTTCTACGATGGTATACTCCTAAAGGAATAGAGGAGAAAAAGAAGCACAAGCGCCTGGTGTAATACTCCCAAAATACAGAAATAAAATGTGTCAGCAAATCACTGCTCACCTTAAACAGAGCTCAAAAGACCGAGAGAAATCTATTTTTCTCTAGGTAGAATAGCCAAGTGCCTACTAGGGGGCATTACCCATCTTTGGAAGCAGACAGCTGGAACAACTTACTGGACTATAAAGGATTTATTGATGCATAATAAAATTAAGACTATAAAACCTTTAAAAACAATAAATAAAAAAGGCTAATTGGAATGCTCAGCCAAATAGTTCACAATCTTGCTTGTCCCAAAATTGTGGAATATTTGACTGGTCATGGCAATTCTGTGTTTAACCAGTACCACCTATTATATATCTCAGTGCAATGTGGTTTTACACTATATAGGTTTTTTTCTCCTATTACTTTAGTTTCTTCTCCTGATCCAATAAAGAGAAGAAGTTTATAGTATGCACCAAGGCTGGTGGTTGTTTATCTTCCTTCAATCTTTTTTCTTTGTGCATATTTTGAGGTGGATGAGAGAGATGCCCACCGGAGCGTAGTAGCAATATTCCATTATAAATATTAAATCCATGCCCAAGCCCCTTTTTGATCACACAGGGCACTTTTTTTTTCTTTCAAAAACCAGTGTCTCAGTGACCACGACAATAAAGGACAATATATTAGATGTGCTGCTTTACTGTTGTGGTCACTGAGACACAATGTAGCATTTTTTTTGCACTGTGTTTTTGCACTATTACGCATATTGTGAGAAATATTGCTTGATTTATAACATTTTATTTAGCATGAGATAAATAGTTGTACAATTATATGGTTAATACTTTGTGTTAATCTACATCTGCATGTTACATATTACATATATTTAACACTTATATCATTTTTAAGAGGTACGATTATACTTTTACTTCTTTAACCCCTTAAGGACCAAACCTCTGGAATAAAAGGGAATCGTGACATGGCACACATGGCATGTGTCCTTAAGGGGTTAAGCATATTTTATAACTTATTATTTTGTGATATTTTTATGTGCACCATTTTCTATTATTTGTTTAGTGATTAACTGGACATTTTAAATCAAACAGACATGTCCTTTGTTTTTCAGATATGTGCTTGTAACAGCAGGACCTGTTTTCACCGAGGAGATGTGGAGACTGGCTTGCTGTGCTTTGCAAGATGCTTTTTCTGCCACTCTGGAGCCCATGAAGGTAAGGTCCCTTCAGATACATTTAAAATCCAAATGAAATGTGATACACATATGAAGTTTTACTTGTTTCACATATGAAGTGTACATTTATGAGTGTGACTAGGGCCCCGTTCCGCGGCAAATTTATTTGCTTACCTTAATCCAGCACCGGGCTCCCTCGGCACTGGTGACCTCTCTTCCTCCATCGACATCCGCTTCCAAGTGGAGCTAAATGCGCATGGCACGGCCAAACCCGCCCATGGGAAAATATTACTCAATGCTTTCCTATGGGGATCTTTTTTGACGCTGGAGGTCCGTGAGGATGTCCAGCGTCAAATAAGTGCACTTTACAGTATCTATTGGCTATCTCCCTGACTGCCACTAGAGGCGGAAGCGCCTCTAGTGGCAGTCAGGGAGATAGCCAATAGATACTGGATTAAACCTGCAGTGTAAACATAGCAGTTTTTCAGCTGCAGGGTTTAAACTAGAGGGACTTTGCACCCAGACCACTTCATTGAGCTGAAGTGGTCTGGGTGCCTATAGTGGTCCTTTAATGGGAGTTGGGGACATGTAAGCTGCTTGCACATGGCGCCCTGTATGGGAGCTCATTGCACAATGCCATTTCCTTAACTATTACATATCCTGGCCAGTGTTCCCTTGACTTTTTAGTAGTTGGTGTTGGTGTGCCCAGATATATTTTGTTGTGCAAATGTATTTGCTGTTACAAAAGTATGCATGCACAGAATGCTTGTGCAAATATAAACCTGAAATAGTTTCAAGATAACTGTCACGGCATCTCTCTCATGGCTAATGCTATTTTGTAATATAATAAATTATTATGACATTTTACACATTCCACGTTGCCTACATATATTTTAGTTTGTTTCCTTTTTTCCTGACCCCTGGTCCGTGTTTAAAGGGAAATTGTCACCTCAAAGATATAAATGACAATAGCTCATTCAGGTAAAAATACGAAATTAATCCATACATTGTATTCACCCATAATTGTATTGATTACATTCATTCATAAATATATTGATTAACGGTACATTGGATCACTTCCTGTCCAATCTGATTCAGAGCTAAGGCTCTTCTAAAATCAGTAAAGACAAGTCAACAGTCCAGTGAGCAATATAGATATAGATTACAGCGAGCTTTAGTCGCCTAGATGAAGTGCCTTTAAACTGACCATATATGTATGTTGTATGCATGTTGTAGGTACCCATGTCAGTAATAAAAACTCTGATATTGCTGAATGGACCACTGTTGTTTCACTGTAGCACACCACAGATTTTATAGGGGAACTGTCATTAAATTAATTTTATTCTTTCAAATTTATTTTAAAGATTCCCAACTGCAATCCAGTTCAATTCAGGCAAAGCAAAAGCACATATCCCAATTGAGAATGAGTAGCAGAAGCATTTCTTCATATCTCATCTCTGTATGCTTTCTTTATGCTGATTACCGTACTAGGTGCAAAGGACATGCCACATGGCTGAAAGTCTAGCGTGCCTCATTGCATTACAAAGGATTTTATATTTCTACATTGACAGGGTTATCATTAAAGTAAGCTTTCAAAGTGAATGTAAGGTCCAATAGATGAGCTGGAACAATTCTGTAAATCAGCTATGTTTTCAATTTGCTTTCTCTGCCCTTAACTTTGTAATTGATTTTGAATTCTCACTTTAGTAAACAGCCCTGCCCTGTTAATTTTTGTTGTTCATATCTCAAAATATGTATTTGTTTAATACATGCACAAATAAACATAACATTAAAATATATCCAGTAAAGTGACCGTTCTCCTTTAATACTATTGGAGTTAATGCTGCATTAACAGATCCCCAAAACAGTCAGTAGATATTCAGTTTCCCAAGTGATAACAGGTCTAATATGGTTATGTGTCTTAAACAAGTTACCTATGGATGGGTTTATCGATTTCCTGTTACAATTATTATTATTAACACAGAATAAAGAATTTATGGATTTAGAAATGCATATTATGGAAGACTGATTTTGACGTCAGTCTGTTAAAATCCGGAATTTGTTTAAAGCTTTAGCAAGAAGCTTGATGATGATGTATTTTTCTTGTCATCATTTGGTAGAATCTTCTGGGATATTTTCACAGTGGCTCAGAAAGCTTTAATGGCGATGCATGTGAGGTAAAGGTCGCAGCACCATCTCTGTCTCCCAATGCAGAAGCGGAATACTTGAGAATAAGAGCCATGACCCAGCAGGTATGTTTTCAGAACAAGTGACCTGTTCAGCATCGGTTCACTTTATGAGATTTGTATGGTGATGTAATATACTATTGTGGCTTGTTGCAATTAAGAAATGTCTTTGGATTAATTTATGAGTTCAGTTGTAATCCGTTATTAATAAAATTATTTTATATCGCCAGCTGCACTAAAGAGTGGATATTGCAGAAGTGAAAATGACATCTTCGCTTACTAAGTTGCATTAAGCTAAAGAGACTAATGCAAATGTGAAAGTGGTAATAGCAATTATATAATTCAATTAAAATCTGATTGCAGTAGTTAAGCTTGTCACTCTCTTGTATGTTGCCTTCGAGGAAGATGGTGTATTATCACCAGAAACTTTTTTTAAAATTATTTTCGCTAAGAGCATGAAATTATCACTAGTGGGAAGAGTGGGATGGAGAATTGAGCAAGTTAATAGAATATAATTTATTGTTCGTAAAAATGCATTCATCTGCACCATCAGGCGTATAGGATACAGTGCATCCAAAATCCACAGATTGTCTCAGGGAATAGTATGTAAGCATATCAAAAGAAGAGAGCAGTCTTTTTAGTGCAGAATTCGTTATCGGTTTTAGATTCCATTGTTCAGTGATTGCAAAACCAGTCTTCATGGCCCACCAACAATCCAGGATTTATGTATTTTCCCTTGTTTATTCCAATGAAGATACTGACAAAACTTGGATTGTTGGTGGGCCATGAGGACACGTTTAGGAACCACTGCCATAGATTGTTCTTAAAACCTATGAATTGAGAGTACCCGAGCAGATATTTTCTCAACGCATTACAGTGCCTTTAATCTACACTTCTCTTTAAATGGACAGTCTAAGCACCAAAAAACACTTCATCTCAATGAATAGGGCCATATTTGCTGCCACTACAGTTAGAGAGATCTCACCTTTTACATTTTGAAGTACCCAAACTTTCTTCTAGCTGTCTGACCCACACAATGGGACCCAGTCTAACATAAGTTTGGTAACTGAACCTGCTTCATGTCCAGCATCTGTCTGGGTACAATGCGATCTATGAGGAATTTTTAATTCAAGGTTTCTGATAGACAAGTATTTGATTGACAGATCACTGCAATTGCCATGCATGTGCCATGTGTCCTCAATGCTTTTCTAAGAGAAGCGTCTGAGTGGACAAAAGTGAGAGGTGCACACAGCTCTTTTAATCACTTTTTAATTAATGTGACTGAATAATCAATCAGCTGTAGTGATTAGCTAGGAATCCTGGGCCATTCAGAGCTTGCCACAGAGTCTGTCTCTGCAGTCTGAAAAGATCCCCATCAGGTCTTCATGCTTGTAATGAAATGTATCTATTGATGTCAACAGAGGGACAACCTCTGTTAGGATTAGCAGGATGGTTAGGGTGGTGGTAGGGATAGCATGGTAGGGTTGGGATTAGAGTTACATTTGTTGTTCTGTTTAGAAATAGCACAAATGTTTGACACTGTTTAGTACAGTGACACAGGTAGTGTCCCCTTACAAAATAGCATCCCTAGAAAATAATGTAGTGCCGTATAAAAATTAGAGCATGTCTGTTATTTGACCTTACAATTCCCTCAAACACCTGGTATACCTTTGCACTCAAGAATAGGAGCAGAGTACACATATCGGGCTTTTTACAGTAGTGAAAAAGTAGTAGTCTGTGAAATTCCCATGAAAATAAAATGTGTGGAAATCACAAATTTATTAACTAGAACCAGCAGTTTTGATTGAGGTTGGTGATAAAATAGTTAAATAGTGTTAAAATGCTCTTCATTACATACCCTGGGGAAAATAAATGCTTTTTGACATTCTTTATTTTTGTAAGTGCATTTTTAACAGAGAAACTACAGAGACATTATTACATGTGTATACATAATGCATTTGAAGTCATAGATCGTAGATCACAGAACGTCTGAGGAACTGCATTTTTATAATAACATGCTGGTCTAAAATGATTTAGAGACATAAGAAAACATGGCATGTTCACAGTAGTAAATGCAATGAAATCAAATATGTGTCAGGAGAATAAGACAAGAGTATAAAATAGACAGTAGTATGCCCTGACTCATTCTGTTTGTTAATGCCTCATTTCTATGTTGGGGAGTAATATGAAACAAGCTAGACAAAGCATAGAGACATAGAGTAGAACCACTGAGAACAAAGGCTGTATAATCGCTACCATGGTTAGAAAAGTAAATAAAGGAGTAACTTTTATAAGCTTGTTGATGTAAAGAAAGAGGTCAAAAAGGAAAAATATAACACGATAAACCATAGAATATAACAAAATGGATTTAGTAGCACTACTCCGAAAGAGCATATGACAGAGAGCGTAATTGCCTGCCATATAGACAGGGGTATAACTGTAAGAGGTCAGTTCACCCAATGCCACAGGTAGGTTGCTCGATGCAGTCCTTCCTTATGTTGAGGGAAGTGTTGTCGAAGGGGCGATCTGGGGCCTGCTCCCATCTCCAGGCAATTGCAGAGGCCTGCATCACTAAGCCACGGACTCGGGGGCTCACAGAGTCCAAGTCCACCCAATTATGGGGATGACAGACAACCTTGATGTTTAAATGCCGCCGGTGGCGGGTGGTCCTCCGTCTGTGTGGTAGATGCTTCGAGTTAATCCCCTTGTGACCCTCAACTTGGTCGGGTGTACCTTAGGTCTAACAGGTGCTAGAGGTAAAGCTGTGTCTGAAGTGGCCCTGGTGACCTCCCAGCCGGCACCTCCACAGGATTCCTCAGGAAACAGGATTGTTGCATGTCTTGCAGCCAGAGTTTTCCAAAATCGCTGAATGATTGCGTCAAATTTCTGCATGGACTGCTCTGCAAATTTGTGGTAGTTCTGCTTTGACTGCATGGGAGCATGTGTCTTTGAGTATGGCGCGTCAGCCATTTTGGTAAGATTTTCTGTGGGTGAGGGATGCACTGTATTCAGCTTCATGATGCAGCTTCGGTGAGTGTAGGTCAGTGGGAACCGGGATAACCCCCGCCGGTCCAAAGGGGGAGGGGGGGTAGCTTGAGCCCACTGTCTGAGAGTCTCATCCCACGGTTCGGTAGCAGGTAGTAGTAGTTTGGCAATAGGCTGGATCGGCATGATGGGAGTTAATAAACAAGGTTTATTGTCCAGGCTGTAGCAGGACCTCTCCCACAACACATCCGTCCGCCACGCGGTTCAGGCCCTGCCGCCCCCTATAAATATATACTTTTATGTAGCATTTTTGGATTCTGTGAACGCAAACGTTTTAACCGCTGTATACAATGTTGTGCAAACATTTATCTTTAAAACCATAATTAACTCCTTCCAATTTTTGTTCTATAAATTCCAAAAATGTATTGAAATCCTAGACTTATTGGTCATTTTTACAATCAGGAATAATTGATAAACCTATTTACAGTTTATTTTATGTTTTGCATCTGTTGTGTAGAAATTATTAAAAGCAAAACTGAGGAAAAAAATTTGTTTTTATTTTGTTCCCATTTTTAAAAATATTGTATTCGTATATAATGTTGTGTTATGTATACATATAGGGTATCAAAAGAAAGCCCGATTTCTAATTTAAAAAAACAAAATAGATAATATGCGTATTTAAACAGAGTGAAATTGTGGTAGGATGAACACAAGACAAAAGTGGCAAAAAGGCCTTTAGTCATTAAAGCACAGCATCTCCAAAAAAGCCCTTTTTTCACAGGGTTAATTTCTGCTTTGCAGGTATTTATGTTGGATGCACAGTGCTCACCGAAGACGCCAAACAATAAAGAAGGCTTTGAGCATGCTCAGTCTTGTGTTCTTATCATTGAGTTACCTCCAGATGAAAAAACAAATGGTCACACGCAAAAAAGGTAAATACCAAACTAATGTTACATGAATTATATTCTACCAAATAAATATATGGATTGCATACTTAGTAGCAGATATTGTGGTCCGTTCAGTGGCTAAAGAAGTTACATTTGCTTCTGTGGGTTCTGGCAATAATTGATGATTTAATTTAATTGAGAACATCTTTGGGTGTCTGGTTGTTAGGAGTCTGGTTGTAAGTGTTACATTTTTCTCATTGATTTTGAAAATATGACCGATAATACAAAAAAGTATTTTATTAAAGTATAGTGATCATATAAAGCCATTTATTATCACATAGTTGTTTTGGCTCCTTTTTAAATCGTTATGATAACAGAAATCACGCAAATGGCCCTGATCAGAAGTTTACATACCCTTGAATGTTTGGCCTTGTTACAGACACACAAGGTGACACACAGGTTAAAATGACAATTAATTTCCCACACCTGTGGCTTTTTAAATTGCAATTAGTGTCTGTGTATAAATAGTCAATGAGTTTGTTAGCTCTCACATGGATGCATTGAGCAGGCTAGATACTGAGCCATGGGGAGCAGAAAAGAACTGTCAACAGATCTGCGTAACAAGGGAATGGAACTTTATAAAGAAGGAAAAGGATATAAAAATATATCCAATTTGGGGATCTCTTGATACCAAGCCAAGGTCAGGGAGACCAACAAAGATTTCAACCACAACTGCCACAAGATACACAGAAAAACCCATAGGTAAGTAGAAATACAGCCTGCTCTGGAAAACACATCGCCTTAACACGCCACACAGCCTCACAAAATAGATGCTCAGCTGTAAGCCTGACCATTTTCCGCAGACATCAGCAGAGGTAGCAATACTATTGCCTCTGTTTCTAAAGATATTTGTGTAATGTGGGAAGAGCTGGTCCTGTTCTTACATAATAATGTGAATTTGAATCTCTCTATACATTTTGGACCATTTGCCTCCATTGTGATTAAATTCAGCAACATATTTATTACATATAGGTCTAAGGCACATATATATATATATGGGTCAGCGGGATACAATTTTAACTTTTATTTATCTTTTCAAATAATTTACAGCTTATCCTGGAGCAACCACCAATTTCTCTAAGAATGACATCTAGGCTCTCCTCTTGTTGCCTCTGTTCCTCTTTAAAACAAATAGTGCAGCCAAAATGCATTGGGGTGCATGTGTTGTTAGTGTTATTGAGGAGTTCTGGAGACATCATTAGAGGGACACTCCAGGCACCCAGACCACTTCTGCCCATTGGAGTGGTCTGGGTGCCAACTCCCACTACTCCTAACCCTGCAAGTGTAATTATTGCAGTTTTCTATAAACTGCAATAATTACCTTGCAGGGTTAACTTACTAGACAGCCACTAGAGGGAACTTCCTGTATTATAGCACAGATTATCTGTGCTAGAGCGTCGCTGGCCGTCCTCACTCTATGTGAGGACCTCCAGCGTCGCTCATTTCCACATAGGAAAGCATTGAAAATCTTTTTCAATACTTTCCTATGGGGAGCGCTAATGCATTAGGTCTCCCCGGCCGGTGGGCGGGATCAGTCTCGCCCACCGGCCGACGGAGTCAGTAGGAGGAGCGGCGCGGAGGAGGAGACAGCGACGAGGGACATCGTCGCTGCCTCAGGTAAGTGACTGAAGGGGTTTTCACCACTTCAGTAACCGGGGATTGGGGGGTGGGAGGGAGAGGGAACCTGCAGTGCCAGGAAAACAGATTGTTTTCCTGACACTGGAGATTCCCGTTAATGGGTAATACATTTTTCCTGAACCCTAGATGGCATAATTTCCCATAATACATGTTTCTTCTTTATATATTTTTATGATACTTTTATGTTAGGGTTAATGTGTGGGATCAATGTTTAGTGTAGTGTTTTAGGGAGTAATGTCCTGGTTCTGGCACAGATTAATGCCCCAAACAGCACATGGATCCATGATCCATGCATTATTACCCATTTATTATAGGAAATAATAAATTACATCACCGTCCGTGCAGTGTGAGAAACTGAAACACGATCTGCACATTGAAATAACTGGAAAATCATTTGTTATAGATGTGTGTGTGTGTGTGTGTATTACACACATCCATGTGTGTGAGGTGTGTTTCACTGCAACCATAGGGTTTCAAAAATCCTAAAAGTCCTAAATCACTGAGTAAATCAACATGTTCTATTCTTTTTTGGACTGCAATATGAATCTTGTACTGAGATAATGTCTTAACAGAGCTGTAAATCTGAATTTCACTTATTTATTTACGTACCATCTTTGCGCTTGTTCTTTCTGAAATGTTGTCAATGTGTGGGATAATTCTGTCTAAGGCAATGCTACTTTAGTTTATTTATTTCTTTTTTAATCTCCACTCTCTAATGCTTTACCTATATCTATGGTGGGCAGGTAATTCTACACCAAGTATTGATTATCATTGAGGAGTGTGGTAAGAACCTTGCAATCCTTTGATAAATGCTTTTTAGAATCTAACATTTAGACACTCCTTCCGTATCCATCCATCTATTTCTGAGTCATTTCCTTTTACAACACAAGAAAACTTCTAGCATTGTGAAATTAAACTAACTTGGTTTATTCTGCATCTTGTGCTTTTTGCTCTGTATGTTAATGTAATTTTTGCATGTGCAATTAATTTCTAATGCTATGCTTTTTTTTTCTTTCCTGTTTTCTTTTCTACATTTTTCCTGCAACTAATGTTGGTACTAAACAGGAAATTGGGGTAAGATGTTTCTTTATATTGCTGTCATATGCAGTATAGTTAGTTCTGGCCATATTTGGGAACATTTTGTGAAATGAATTCAGTGTCCCTCTTCTTATCAATAATTTTAAGTTCTTTCCAGAAGCCAGACAATAAGTGGCCATAAACAGAACCTCTATGGTAGTGATGGGGAGTTCTCAAGCATGGTATTGGCATATGTGCTTGAATACTAACAGCTTTCTTAATAACCTGGGAAATGTGAAATATGCTCTATAGCAGTGGTCCAAGGGCCATTTCTAGACCCTTCAATACTTTAATGCAGCCACTGCCTCCTATTCAGGAATCAAGAGATATGTTCAACCTCCAGATGTACCTCTTTACGTATTGGATTGCTGGTGACCTGATTTGCATCTTGCCCTTATTTCTTGTAGAGGCAGGCTGGCTGAGGAGTAGCGTTTGTGTTAGTGAGGTTGGTTGGTGCACACAGCACAAGGAAGCAGCCATCATTAAGAGCTTGGCCACGCTACTGCTGGGAGAGGAGCGTATAATATTTTTTTGTGTTACTCCGTATGGAAATGTGTAGTATGTTTGTGTGTAAGAGAGTAAGGAATTGTGTCCGTGTGAATTTGGATTTGTGTATATGTGCATGTATGTACAAGTGAACATTTGTGGCTTCAATTGGAGATGTTGACTTGGTCAGTGGTCCTCAGGTAAATTTGCTCTGTAGGTAGCCTTCCTGTTTTTCCATTATAAACATCATGGATCTTCTAGGTGCCCATTTTTTCTTGTATGATAGAATTCATAATCTTTTTTTTTTTTTTTCCTGTATAAAATAAAATTTTGTAATAACCCTTAATGGGTTTTTTTTATTTTTTTTTATTCTTTATTTTTCATTGTGCATGAGGTAACAGAACATTTGACAATGCCACAACGGCATATAAAAACTCAAGTATAACACTGTCACAAATATGGCATGAAAGTAGCGGCACATTTTTAAATGTATTTTTATCAGGCTAGGCAAACACGTCCATTTATGATCAAAGGGCTAAGATATAGCATGGGTGGTGAGAGTGTCTACACCTGTTATGTAGAGTAAACATTTCGTATGGTGCTGTAACCTATCCAGGGGTATGTACACTCGAGCGCCAGTTAATGCTGAGGTGAGAGATAATAGGTATTAGTTGGGGTACATGGTAAGTTTCATGGGCCAAATAAACTGATACTGCTATCTAAGGTTTATAGGATTTATGATCGTCTGTTAGGTAAATCTTGCCTAATGGTTTAACTTTCTCACACTCAAACTATTATGAGGAATAACATAAGTTAAGAAGGTAAACAAAAAGAGAATTCACTCTGCCCTCGGGGTGATATCTATCTCGGGGTAAGATGGATGGTTGGTTGGCTATGTTGCCCTCTGTGAGTGTGGGAGTATTGGAAGTAGCCAGTCTGATATTATAAGTCCCACAGAGTCCCACTCTGCTCGAGCTTCAGCCTATCCCCTGAACAGTCAGCTTCCAGGCTTGCAATGTACCGGTCTGACCTTCTTGCCAGGGTGAGAGTTGATCAGTGCGTGGCGGAGGAGGCATGTGTGAAGTCCGGTTAGGCCTGCGGGATGTTGCAAGTGAGTGTTCTGTGTGGTGAGATGCAGAGTGGACGTTGCGGCCTTTCTGTAAGTTCCATGAGTAGGCCTTCCCCTGAGTCATGCACTAGGGAGAATCGGGCACCTGATTGCAGTTCCTTGCGTGGGTGTGGTTCCCTTCTGCCCCCCGGCCCTTGAGAGGACCTGCGCTGGTCGAGGAGTTAAGCCCTGCAGGCGGTCGGGGTGAGGTTTGGCAGCGCAGAGTCTCCATGATTGAGGTACTTGCCGCTTCTTCCTCCTCCTCCTGCTTGTTACCGGAGCAGTGTCGCGGCCCTGCATAGCAGGCTGTGTGTTGGGGGTATTTCTAGGGCTTGTAAGAGTGGGGCTTGCCTCTGCCTCCTTCTCTATTCTTTGGCCCACTGTAGACCAGAATTGGGACCAGAAGCGCTCGAAGGCCTTTTCTATCTGCGCTTCGTGGAAGGCCATGGATGTTGCGGTGGCCATCTTGCAAAGTTGGTCATGGTGAATAGGGCGCACAGTTACTGCCGCTGTTTGCTCTTGACGATTGCGTTCCACTGTAGTAGGTTAGTCCACCAGTGGGGACCGGGATATCCCCCACCGGTCCAGAGGGGGGGAATCAGGGCACAGCGGTGAGCAGGAGCCGAGTGAGGTGGAGGAGCAGCCGTCCCCACCACCTCCACTCAGTAGGCCTTGGACGCTGGCTGTGCTGTTATTATACAGCCTGTTGTCTTCGGCTCGTTCAGCCTGCCTGCCTGCCTCCCGGGGGTAAGTAGTTAGGGCAGAGTTGTTGTTGGAAATTGGGGGTCAATACCCCTGGTTTTGATCAGGATCAAGCTATTTCCTGAGGAGCTCTGGCTTTGCACGTCTGCCTTGATCGGCTGCCAGGCACCGCCCCCCCTTAATGTTTTTTTTTTTTCAGACTGTTTTTAGAAGTAGCTAGGCAGCTGAGTTTAATTTTTATTTTAAAGTGCCAACATATATAGATAGATTCAACATTCTATACAATCTAGACTACTTCTGTTAAAACTCACTTTAAAAGGGTTATTCATTAGAAATCTGAATGGCACCATACTCAGTGAAGCAAAACCTTTGGGTGCTGTACGGGGCAATTTGTGTTGCTCAAACTATTTAACAATGTCTAGATTTTTCAGAACAGGCTCTAAACGAGCCTGAATCTATTCCAGATTTCAGCCAGACCAAAATCTGCTGGAAATCCAGATTGGGATGTTGAAATACTGGCATGGATGCATATTCATATATTAATTAAAATGTCATGAATTGGAACAGCTGTTAAACAGTTTAAGAAAAAAAAAAAACCTCAGTGGTGTAAGGGTTAATCATATGGAGGCTGGCCATTGCTTGTTAGGCAGCCACCCCCAGCTTATGTGCTCAATATGGCCCCCTTGTTATTATAAGGGAGGTTTTTAAACTTCCTGATGCCTCCACCTGCCATGCCTAAACAGACTACTAAACAGAGAGCAGTCAGCGACTAGTGACTGGGCCTGTAAAAGAACTGATTGTGGATGGTGCTCTTCTTGAGACCTCCTGTGGGAATATTCCCAGGCAAGGACTGAGAGAAAAATTTAATTCCTTGAGACTGGTTTCTGCTGAAATTTTATTTGTAGGAAAGCCTTAAAGCCTTCCCTCCTTGAAAGCTCATTCTGTGCAGAGTCCTTATGAATTTATCTTTGTTGCAGGGAAGATTTAAAAAGAAAGACAATGTCTGATGGTTAGTATAATATTTTTGGGCCTACCCTTACTATTATTAGGATAAGGGGTGATATTGTTTTAGGGTGAGTGTCTAGGAAACTCTGGGGGGTGGGAGACTGGACATTGGCCAATTTCTGACGTGGGTGGACAATGCTATGTCTGCCCGCCTTTCTATATTATTATTAGTATCCTCCAACAGCCTCCCTCATGGATGATCCCCTTTTTGTTATTCACCTACTGGCCCTAGGTGAGTGCAAGGGGGTGAACAGTGATCTTTCGACGTCCTATTATTTAATTTAAAGCCCATGGGTTGGGATGTAGGGTGGGGAGGACGTGTTCCAAGTCCCAACCATTATTTTACAGACTGCCCAATCATTGCACACTTTTAATACTTTTAAGCAAAAGTTTGTGAATATCCATCCTGCTGTATGCACTCAGTCCCAAATTAGGTTACAATCAGTGTTTTGTACATACTCTGAATTCTATACTTAATATAGGGTTCTGATGCAAACAGCACTGATTTTAAACAAGACACAAATGCCCTCGACCCAATGACAGAGATTGGGTTTCTATTGACTGATTTATTGATCGTAATTGGCGTTAGTTAACATGAGAATTTTCATTCCGGTTAGTATTTGGTCATTTTCACCAATCTTTGTCCATTCCTGTTAGTGTGTGTGTATATGTGCATACAAGTGATTAAAATTTTATACTCTCCATTTTTGGGCAAAAACAAGATATTCAGTAAATGATTGGTTTAAAGCCTTCTTAAAACATTAGGGACTTCTACAAAAGTGCATCTATTCCTAGTGGGTATTCCATGACAGAAAGGGTTAATTACATTGTTCTGTTAATTAATTGTTAGATGTTTTGATTCAATAAGCTATCTGGGTATGTTAATATTCACCTAAAATATATTCTTTTCTAACATGACAATTAACTCTAATTTATCTCTCTCTGTCAAAAGCATTCCATTTAGGACAATTGTAGTAAGTTTACTCTCTCATCAAGTTCTACTGCAAAATCTGTATGACATTTTGCTGGAAGAGTTTGTCAAAGGACCTACAAATATTGAGGATAAAGCCGCTCCAATGCCTGAATCCAAAACTGTTGGCTTCCTCCGATACATTTCAATGCAAAATTTGGCAGTTATTTTTGACCTGTTGTTGGACTCTTATAGGACTGCTAGAGAATTTGATGCAAGGCCTGGACTAAAATGCCTCTTGATGAAGGTTTCTGGAATTGGTGGAGCAGCAAATTTGTATCGTCAGTCAGCTATGAGCTTTAACATCTACTTTCAGGCCTTAATCTGTGCATTGTTAACAAACCAAGATAACATTACTGCAGAATCTGTAAAAAAGATGCTTTTTGAAGATGAAGAACACAGTACTGACTCCTCACAGCAGTTCTCATCAGAGGATGAAGATATTTTTGAGGAAACTGCCCAAGTAAGCCCCCCTCGAGGGAAGGAAAAAAGACAGTGGAGAGCTAGAATCCCGTCATTGAGTGTACAGCCGGTTAGCAATGCTGATTGGGCTTGGTTAGTGAAAAGGCTTCACAAACTATGCATGGAACTTTGTAATAATTACATTCAGATGCACCTAGACTTGGAAAATATTGATGATCCTCCAGGGATAAAAGGAGATCCTTTTTTCATTTTGCCATCTTTTCAATCAGAGACTTCAACTCCATCTACAGGTGGCCTGTCAGGCAAAGAAACACCTTCAGAAGATTATAGAAACCAGATTAAGGACCATTCCTTGGAGAATGCAACACAGAAAGGCTTAAGTGGGGGAGCAAATCCACAAAGCCCCAAATTAGATAAAAAGGACCAAGGCAGGAAGAAAGAATGGTGGGAAAATGCAGGCAACAAAATATACACTATAGCTACTGATAAAACAATAGCCAAACTCATGACGGAATATAAAAAGAGAAAGCAACAACATAACTTGACTACGTTTGTTAAAGACACCAAGTTAGATAAGAAGGGAGAAATATTATGTACTCGAGGGCAAGATTCACCTATGCCTCAAAGACCACAACATCTTATGGATCAGACTCAAATGAGACACTCTTTTAGCGCTGGTCCCGAAATCCTGAGACAGGAGAAGAGATCTCGTTCAGGGTCCACTGTTAGTACTTTTAACATTTCAACAAGGGATGCAGAGGCGCAAATTCAGGTATGACATTTTTTGAAATATTATCGTGTTGTTCCTGAATATTTGTTTGATGAAATTAATTGAGGAACATGTCTATAGATATAATAAATAATGCTTGATTTAAAGATGACATGAAAAAGAAACTCACAAATTATACAGGGTTTGTTTTTCTTCCAGTCCACTAGAAAATCAAGTTTTCCTCAATATGCTTTTTTTTTTATTTATTTTTTTTAAAATGTAATTGCAAGTTTTCAATAACATGAGTCTATTTCAGGTTTTTGGTACAGTAAAATGTAAATTTAGAGTGAATGTATGCTATATATATATATATATATATATATACATATATGTATATATATATGTATGTAACGGCTACCCAGGTAGAGCGAGGGTATCTGCCGTTAGAGACGTCCTTTTCCCTGCAAGCTGCTGTGGAGAAGTAAAGCTGGTATAATCCCATCCACGCTATCCAGAGAGAGAGTCAGGTTCAGCTGAAAAGAGCAGAGTAATATTCCCAAATAATCCCCATCCAAGAACGAGACAAGGCTAAGTTTTGAAGGGTCAAGAAGAACTGAGGACTGGGACACCCAGCCTGCTTTTTATTACAAAAAGGTACACACAGGACACTCCCAGGGGGAGGTTGAAAATAACCAATCACATACATGGTACCACCCCCACGTCTCCTCCCCTCAGATAAACATATAACATAATTATAACATACAGTATTTTACCCAAGTTCTGGATGTACCCCAAAAACAGGGGGTACACCTTTTATCCAGCACCGGATCCTGCACTGGATAGTTCTTGTTTAGGTGAACAACATATCCAAATTTCAGCTCATTCGGTTGAGGGGTTCGGGAGTTATGGGTCTTTGAAGTTTTGACCGACCGCACAGATTTTGTAGCCGAAAAGAGTTCCACGAGATTTGGCCCTGCGGTCGGTCTCCGTTCGCCTGTTAAAACTCCAGGAAATTCTTGTCATCCACAACTCTCTCGGTGTTCGCTGAAATCCCCATAGAAGATTAAGTATAACTACCGAACGGTCGATTGTTCGGTAGTTCCAGCACGAAGTTACGGTTGTATGGAGGTCTCAGCGGTGCTTGCCTATTTGCGTATCCGTTTTTAGTTCCATGCGTTCACAGGCAAACACCGCTGTTCGTGCGCAAGATGGCCGCGAAAACGTGTAAGTCCCGAAATGGCGGCCACCTATATTTTACACACGGAGTTCGTGCTGAACGATACGAACGGCTGGGAACAACCTGGGAGGTAAAATATGCTGTAATTACACATCAAGGCAGTCCGGTGTTCGGTAGAAACATATTGATAAAGAACGAATCAAACTACAAAACAGATACTTTATAATGCAATTCACTGTCTTATTCCACAGGGCTCAGGGGATGATAAAGTTCTGTTACAATGTATGTATATACAAACACATTATTATTATTATTATTATTATTATTATTATTATTTATATAGCTCCAACAAATTCTGCAGCGCTTTACAGTGGGTGGACGAACAAACATGTAGTTGTAACCAGACAAGTTGGACACACTGAAACAGAGGGGTTGAGGACCCTGCTCAATGAGCTTACATGTTAGAGGGAGTGGGGTAAAGTGACACAAAATGTAAGGCTAGTATTAGACTAATGACAGTTGCAAGAGAGGAATCAGTCGGGAGCTATTAACAGTTTAATTAATACTCTTTTATGAAGAAGTGGGTTTTTACTGATTTTTTAAAGGAGTGGAGAATGGGTGAGCATCTAACGGAGGAGCGACGTGAGTTCCACAGGAACGGTGCAGCCCTCGAGAAATCTTGAAGGCAAGCATCAGAGGTGGGAGTACGGACAGATAATAGACGTAAGTCTTCAGCAGAGCGTAAGGGCATAGACAGGACATACTTGTGTATTAGGGAGGATAGATAGGTGGGAGCAGCATTATGTAAAGATTTGAAAGCAAGAACCAGAATTTTAAACTGAGCCCTATATCTTACAGGAAGCCAATGTAGGGACTGGCAGAAGGTTGAGGCATGGGCGGTGCGGGTGGAAAGGAAGATGAGCCTCGCCGCCGCATTCATTATGGACTGTAATGGTGCAAGTTGGGAGCATGTAAGACCACTGAGAAGCGGATTACAGTAGTCAAGGCGAGAAAGGACAGTGGAATGCCCCAGCACCTTAGTCGCAACTGGCATTAAAGGGACTCTATAGTCTACATATAAAAGCAAGAAAGACAGGTCCCCCAGCCTTCCTTCTTGCTTTTATATGAACTTACATTTAATAAAAAAAAAATTCGAGGTGTTTTTATATTAAAAACTTACCTCCGTTCCAGCGCCGAGCTCCCAGCCAGGCTGCGCCCCCTTTTTCGTCAAAATGACGAAATCGCGGGGCCCAATAGGACGCTTCTCTGAGAGAAGCGTCAGGGCGATGTGGTGCGCATGCGCGGCTTCGCGCTGCACCAATCGCGTTCTTCATAGAGCGGCATTGACAGCCGCCCTATGAAGAACCTGAGCGCTTTACCGCGCATGTTCGCGGAATGCGCGTTCGCAAGCTGAGCTGTCTGACTGACAGCTCAGCTCGCTTTCTAAAACTATATCAATAAGGGGGGACCTACTGTCCCCCCCCGGCCCCCACCCCTGAGCGGCGGGTGGGGGCCCTAAAATTATCAATAAGGGGGGGACCTACTGTACCCCCCCGGCCCCCACCCCTGAGCGGTGGGTGGGGGCCCTAAAATTCACAATAGGGGGGAACCTACTGTCCCCCCCCCGGCCCCCACCCCTGTGCGGCGGGTGGGGGCCCTAAAATAAAAAATAAGGGGGGGACCTACTGTCCCCCCCCGGCCCCCACCCCTGAGCGGTGGGTGTGGGCCCTAAAATTCACAATAGGGAGGGGACCTACTGTCCCCCCCGGCCCTCACCCCTGTGCGGCGGGTGGGGGCCCTAAAATAAAAAATAAGGGGGGGACCTACTGTCCCCCCCCGGCCCCCACCCCTGAGCGGTGGGTGGGGGCCCTAAAATTCACAATAGGGAGGGGACCTACTGTCCCCCCCCCCGGCCCCCACCCCTGTGCGGTGGGTGGGGGCCCTAAAATTCACAATAAGGGGGGGGGCCTACTGCCCCCCCGGCCCCCACCCCTGAGCGGTGGGTGGGGGCCCTGAAATTCACAATAGGGGGGGGACCTACTGTCCCCCCCCGGCCCCCACCCCTGTGCGGCGAGTGGGGGCCCTAAAATTCACAATAAGGGGGGGACCTACTGCCCCCCCCCCGGCCCCCACCCCTGAGCGGTGGGTGGGGGCCCTAAAATTATCAATAGGTGGGGACCTATTGTCCCCCCCCGGCCCCCACCCCTGAGCGGTGGGTGGGGGCCCTAAAAACAAAGGGGGTGGGGACCCTAGTTAACCCTCTCCCCCCCCCCCCAAAAAAAAAAAATATCTCCCTACCTACCCCTCTCACCCTAAAAATAATGAGTGGGGACCCTTTAACTAAAAACCTGTAAAGAAAAAAAATAAGATAAAAACAACTTACCATTCGATGTTTTCTTTCTTCTAAAATCTTCTTTCTTCAGCCCCAAAAAAGGCCAAATAAGAATCCATAATAACCGACGCAATAAAAAAAAAAAAAAACCCGAGCGCAAAAAAAATAATCCATCTTCACCCATGGAGGGCTCCGCGCAGACTGAGCTCCGCAGGGCGGGGGAAGGCTTATAAAGCCTTGCCCCGCCCTGCAATTAGGCTAAGAACACTCTGATTGGTGGGTTTAAGCCAATCAGAGTGCTCTTTGTCATTTTACAAGCGTGGGAAAATTCAAAAGAACTTTCCCACGCTTGTAAAATGACAAAGAGCAATGTGATTGGATGGCTTGAAATCCATCCAATCACAGTGCTCTTTGTCATTTTACAAGCGTGGGAAAGTTCTTTGGAATTTTCCCACGCTTGTAAAATGACAAAGAGCACTGTGATTGGATGGATTTCAAGCCATCCAATCACATTGCTCTGTGTCATTTTACAAGCGTGGGAAAATTCCAAAGAACTTTCCCACGCTTGTAAAATGACACAGAGCACTGTGATTGGATGGATTTCAAGCCATCCAATCACATTGCTCTGTGTCATTTTACAAGCGTGGGAAAATTCCAAAGATTTTCCCACGCTTGTAAAATGACAAAGAGCACTGTGATTGGATGGCTTGAAATCCATCCAATCACAGTGCTCTGTGTCATTTTACAAGCGTGGGAAAATTCCAAAGAACTTTCCCACGCTTGTAAAATGACAAAGAGCACTCTGATTGGCTTAAACCCACCAATCAGAGTGTTCTTAGCCTAATTGCAGGGCGGGGCAAGGCTTTATAAGCCTTCCCCCGCCCTGCGGAGCTCAGTCTGCGCGGAGCCCTCCATGGGTGAAGATGGATTCTTTTTTTTTGCGCTCGGGTTTTTTTTGTTTTTTGTTTTTTTTTATTGCGTCGGTTATTATGGCTTTTTATTTGCCCTTTTTTGGGGCTGAAGAAAGAAGATTTTAGAAGAAAGAAAACATCGAATGGTAAGTTGTTTTTATCTTATTTTTTTTTCTTTACAGGTTTTTAGTTAAAGGGTCCCCCCTCATTATTTTTAGGGTGAGGGGGGTAGGTAGGGAGATAAGTTTTTTTTTGGGGGGGGGAGGGTTAACTAGGGTCCCCCCACCCACCGCTCAGGGGTGGGGGCCGGGGGGGACAGTATGTCCCCCCCTTATTTTTTATTTTAAGGCCCCCACCCACCGCACAGGGGTGGGGGCCGGGGGGGGACAATAGGTCCCCCCTTATTGATAATTTTAGGGCCCCCACCCGCTGCACAGGGGTGGGGGCCGGGGGGGCAGTATGTGCCCCCCTTATTTTTAGGGCCCCCACCCACCGCTCAGGGGTGGGGGCCGGGGGGGGGAGGAGAGTAGGTCCCCCCCCCCCCTTCAACCACTATTGTGGCCAGACAGCATCCCTGTGGGTTCGGGCTTCAGCTGTCAGCTGAAGCCACGCCCACAGCAGTGCTGACAGGCTGTCAGCACACAAAGCGCGTTCACAGTGCTTTGTGTGCTGATAGCCCGTCTGATGCATTCACCCAGAATGCATCGGACGAGAGGCCTTTTTAGGGCCTCTGAACTCGGAAGTCCCTCTGGTGGCCGTCTGATTGACTGCAACAAGAGGTGTTCCAAGCTTCCAATGTAAACACTGCATTTTCTCAGAAAATACAGTGCTTACAAGAAAAAGGCTCCGGGTAGCTGTAGCACTCACCTAAACAACCTCATTAAGCTGAAGTTGTTCAGGTGACTATAGTGTCCCTTTAAGTAAGGTCGGATGCGCGCAATGTTTTTGAGATGGAAGCTGCAGGATTTGGCGATAGACTGAGCATGAGGCGTGAAGGAGAGGTTGGAGTCAAAGAGAACACCTAGGTAGTGAGCCTGCGTGGTGGTGCTGATGGTAGCACCGTTGACTTGGAGGGAGACAGACACAGGCGTAGCAAGACTTGAGGGAGTAAAGACCAGAATTTCAGTTTTGGTCAAGTTGAATTTAAGGAAGTGGGCAACCATCCAGTTAGAAATAGCAGAGAGGCAGTCAGAGACACTAGTCAAGAGGGACAGGGAGAGATCAGGAGAGGAAAGGTAGAAATTAGTTTACCAAGGGAGGCAGTATAGATGGAGAACCATAGGGGACCAAGGACTGAACTTTGGGGGACACCAACAGAGATGAGTTGGGGAGAAGAAGTAGAGGCAGAGAAAGAAACACTGAAAGAGCGTTGGGAGAGGTAGGAGGAGCACCAGGAGAGAGCAATATCTTGTAGACCGGTATTGCGGAGGATAAGAAGCTATTGATGATCAACAGTGTCAAAAGCTGCAGAAAGGTCAAGGAGAAGTAGGATAGACTAGAAACCTCTTCCGCTGTAGCGGGTGCGAATGAACATAGAACAGCAGAGGGAGTGAGGTTAGGGGAAGTATTGTAAGGGGAAGAAGAAAGATGAGATATCTCTTCCTTAATGGTAGAGATCTTGTCAGTGAAGTGAGTTGCAAAGTCTGAGGCAGTCAAGTTAGTAGGTGGAGGAGGAACAATAGGGTGAAGAAGAGAGTTAAATGTGTGAAATAGTCGTTTGGGTTCGCGGGAGAGTGTGGTTATGAAGTAATTTACTTTTGCAGAGGAAAGGGCCAAGCTGTATGAGCGCAGCATAAATTTATAGTGGAGAAAGTCAGGTGCACAGTTAGACTTTCTCCAACAGCGTTCAGCATTTCTGGAGCATTTTTGGAGATATTGATTCAGCTTGGTGTGCCATGATGCCTAGTTGAGAGGAGAGGGTGGAATTGTAGAAGGAGGTTGCAGAGCTAGAACAGGTGAGGTTTGAGATAGGTAAAAGGAGAGTTTGGAGATTAGTGGAGAAGTATGCTTTTGAGTTATTGAAACTCACATTTTTTTTTAAGACCATCAGTGATTAGTAAACTTCAGGAAAAAGTTAGCAGAGTGTGAAAAAAACAAAACTCTGGTTGACCAGCAGGAGGGGAGCACACTGCACATTGTTCCCCTTCTGCTGGTAACAGCATGTAGTGTGGCCAAGTGGACTGCGGATCTGTATCCTCAACACCAGGCTTCCCCAAACTCCAGCCCTCCAGATGTTGCTGAACTACAACTCTCATGATTCTATGAATGAAATAGATAGGCTGAGAATCATGGGAGTTGTAGTTCAGCAACATCTGGAGGGCCGGAGTTTGGGGATGCCTGCTCTACGCAGTCTGACAGGAAGTGATCGCAGGGAGAGCTGAACAACTTCCTGTCAGACCAGGTAGAGGACACAGAAAATCCTCCACCGCAGTGCGCTACTCAGTCACACTACACAGGAGGAAGGTGAGCTTGTGGGGAGGGGATCTCACCGATCTCACAGAAGAGCTACTGTTGTTCAAATTGTTGAAAAACATGAATCTGGCCATGGTAGAAAGACGTCATAACACACAGTGTGCTGCGTATAGCGCTGCGTAGCCGCAGACTGGTCAAAGTGCTCATGATGACCCTTATCCACCTCTGAAAGCACATTCAAAGGGGAGATGAGCATCAAAACCGGATCATGGAGCAATGAAAGAAGGTTGCCTGGTCTGATGAATTATATTCTCTTTTATATCAGGTAGATGGCCTAGTGCATAGCGTCTGATATGTTTGAGATTGTTGCAGACAGCGTTTACCCTTTCATGGGATGGGGGTTTCCTGATGACAGTGACCTCTTTCAGCAGGATGACACACCTGGCCACACTGCAAAAAATGTTCAGGCATGGTTTGAGAAACATGATAAAGAGTTTAAAGTGTTGCCTTGGCCTCCAAATTCCCCATCTTTCAATCCGATTGAGCATCTGCGGAATGTGCTGGAACAACAAATCTGATCCATGGAGCTCTTGTGGAGTCCATGCCTTGATGCTTAGAGCTGTTTTAGCAGCAAGATATTAGGCAGATGGTTTTCATTTTGTCGCTGATCATTGTACAATAACCTAGATTTTGTAGAGATATAGGCTATGACAGAGGAAGGATTTTATATTTTAGGATGCTTAATTTGTGGGGTAAGTTTGATTATCCAAGATGAAATCTGACTGATATTTTGGAGTTAAGAAAAGATCTTTTCCTATTTTATGGCAAACTTGGAAATCTCTTCAAATCAGGATTTTCACCTTACTTTGGATTGACTTTTTATGAAGCAGTTTGTTTTGTAATGTATGACCACTATTTATAATCGTATGCATGTAGAGCTTATTTGTGTTTTAATTGTTACTTAATTTTTCTAGGCATGGACAAACATGGTGTTGACCATTCTTAATCAAATTCAGATACTACCAGACCAGATGTTTACTGCCCTGCAGCCGGCGGTATTTCCCTGCATCAGTCAGCTGACGTGTCATGTGAACGACATTCGTGTGCGGCAAGCCGTCAGGGAGTGGTTGGGGAGAGTTGGGAGGATTTATGATATTATTTTATAAATGTATGTTATAAAGTATTTGGGAATAAGATGGTTCCATAGTTTTTACATATCATGGTAGTTTTTTGCAGACTTAATTGCAAATGCTTGAAGTTTATTACATTATTTTCTAAGTAAAAAGGGTCACATATGTTTACAGAATTCGTTGAATAACTTCATATCAACACTCCAGCTACTGGTATTCTACTGAATTATATTATCAGTATAGGTTAGAAAGAATTAACTTACTATGCATTCTATTCTATGACTATCAACTTACATTCAATATCAGAAAAGACTTAGCACCCGGAAGGAGATTCTATCTCAATTTATTGATACAGCTAATGATATATTGCTATCCTTCCAAGAGAAAAGCTTCTTAAATGCTGGCTATTTAACAGTTAACATATTTACATATGTAGGAATTACATGTGTACTAAACACAACACTAACGTAACCCATGCTTTTCTCTGAATGCTGAAAATCTGCATCCTTCGCACAGTGTGAAATGTTTATTCTATAGCACCCTCCCAAAAAATGTAATGACTATTGAATAGATGAGAAATCTGTTATATTTTCTATAGACTGCTTTTAAGAATCTATTTGTAATTACACCATAACGACAAAATGTGGGGTACGTCTTAATGCATTATATGAAATTCTGTTTCAACAGACCCCAAGCCATCTTGTAACCCCTACTATTGTTTCTTTAAATACTGCTTAAAGCACTGTTTAAAACTATATTTCATAGAAACACCATAAGAGAGAAAAGAATACATAATTTCATTTTATTTATTATTATTTTCTTTTTAATGTCTATTAACACTGATGCAGATGACAAATTAGCATATTATAAATTTAAACCATGAAACCGTTTTTGTAGAAATAATCATTCATTTGGTCTTACATCATAGTAAAAACGACTTATTTATTAAAAATGCAATTTGCATCATGCCACCATCTTTGAAGGTAATTATATTATACAGATTAAGGAAAAGCACCCACATAAACATAGTTGTAATTTTATAAGGCTACACCTAAAAATATGAGAATTTAGTTCCATCATATGGTTATATTGTTTTAAGCCCTCCACTACTTCACAGTACCCCAATAACGGTGGGTCCCACACGAATTCCAACGTGGGAACAAATTATATAGTGCTAGTGCTAAATGAGCTAAAGTCTATTTAAATCTGTTGTAAGAGAATTGTGAATGCATAAACTGTAATGCAAAATGAATGTGATAAAAAAATTACAAAAGGTTGCAGTGTCAAAACAAAATAACTAAAGTGATAGTACTTTGATGTCCATACTCACAATGTATATAATATATTTCTCTATACAAAATTAAAATTATATTTAAAATGACATCACTATCCAAAAGCTCCACAAATGTATACTTTCCTGTGATCGCCTCCAAAGGGGCATTTAAGGCTGGATGCTGGGCGGGGTGCTCAACCAAAAAGGAATCTGGTTTGGACTCCAAACTTACATAGTAAAGAAAAAAAGGGAATTGGAGGCACACACGGAACATACATTTCCGGGTGCTGTAGTACTGTTGTACAGATCAAAATGGATACAACATATAGATTAAGGAACAGCAGACACATAAAAATACAGTTTTACATTTTATAAGGCGACTTAAAATCTCTCCGATCTCAGCAAACACATATGGGGATTCAGTTCCACCATATGGCCATATTGTTTTACGCACACCATTACTTCACAGTACCCCAATATGTCATAAACTTTAACAAACTATCTGGAGTAGAATATATCACGTTTAACACTAATTCAAACTAAAACAATTTTTAGACCCTCTATTTGATTCAAGGCTATTGGGCTCTATTTTTTTAATTCTACTGTAACTCATAAGTGTTAGCAAACTTTATTTTAAACTATCTTGCCAAAATACTAATATAAATATGATCGAAATCTTTTATAAAGGTGGTACAATGCAAATTAAATTTTACAAGCCGGTTCCTTTTGCCCTCATTTCAGTTGTATTTTTTTCCTTATTAAAAAAAATGTAAAGTTTTGTAAATATATATTATATATTGCATTGTTTTTGTTTGTGCAGTTGGCTTTGCTTTAGTGTTCTAGCTTTGTGTATTTTTAATGTGCAACTTTTGTATGGTGTTTGAAGTCCACACATAATGGAATGGCTTGCCTTTGTTCTAGCCAGACTGAAACAGTTTAACCTGTGAGATTGACATGGTTAAAGTAAAATACCTATTTACAGAGTGCCCCTGGGGTTGAAAATATGGACATTTATTACATAAGTTTAGGGAAGCCCCCAGTCTCAACACATATTGGCTAATGAAGTTAAAACACTGAACATTCCTATCCTAATAAGGTTAATGATTTATATATCATTTTGAATTTTATTTTAAGTCAACCCGTGTATTGGTATCTAAATTAATCAGCTGTTTTATACATTTGAATCTTGTTAGCATTCAGGCAACAACTTTCAAAATAAAAAAAAAAAATAGTTGTCACTAATAATAGGAATTCAAATAAATTAATATGGAAAATTACTTGTTTTGTTATTACATTTTGTATGTATGGTAACATCATTCACTATAATCATCCAAAGCTATAGGTTAATCTTACCAGTCTATTGTGTTGTATATAATTTACCATAATCTCTGCTGGTGTTGTATACTCTGCTGGTGTTGTACCTCTGATATCTTTAATAGTCACTGAAGGCATATATGATGCATAACAACATACTTACCGGCAGAGGCGTAACTAGAAACCATGGGGCCCGTTGCGAAAATTACCCTGGGGCCTCCCCATATGACCCGCCCTCCCCCCCAGTCCCCTTAGCCCCTCCATGTGTCTCATTCATGCACCACTGGGTTAGTGTGGCATGGTTGGGGGGTTGAGTATGACAGAATTGCAGCGGTTAATGAGATAGGGTGAAAGGGGGCGAGTGTGATAGAGTGATGGAGAAGGAGTGTGACAGGATTGGGGGGGTGAGTGCGACAGTGCGAGAGAAGGTGAGTGTAATATGGTGAATATGGCAGAGCGATGGGTGGTGAGTATGGCATGGGTGAGGGACCGGATTGGGGGAGTTATTGTGAGTGTGGCAGGGTGAAGAGGGGTGGCAGTGTATGTGGTGGGATGACAGTTACACAGACACACCCATGCATACACTGACACACATGCAGATATACAAACACACACTGACATACATGCAGATACATACACGGACACACATGCTGATACACAGACACATATACACACTAGACACACCTGCAAAGGCAGACACACAAACTAACACAAAGATACATATATACACGCAGACACACATGCAGATACACAAACACTTAAGGACAAACATTCAAATACACAGAATGACACTCATACAGATACAAACAGTGACACACATACAGATACCCAGGGCACAAAATGATATACAGGTACGCAGACATACAGATACACATGCAGACAAATAGATACATACAGACACACAAACACAGACACACATACAGAGACATACACACATGCACACAGAGATACATACATACATACATACAAAGACATACACACATACATACAGACATACACATTAATCACCTTCCTGTTTCCTACCGTTTAGATGCAGGAGGGTGGCATCCCTGGGGTCCAGTGGTGGCTCAGGCTGATGGGAGTCAGAGTTCCCACACTGACTCCCTTCTCTCCTTCCTCCGTGTGGGCTCTGTGTAAGCTGGGAGGAGTGACCAGGGCAGTTACTTCCTCCCAGCTCAGTCTGACATCATCACAGGGGGCCCGGTCACGCTATAAAGTGCATCAACGCTGACCGGGTGCCCTGGTAATACTTTGCCTGATGGGCCTCTGAACGTGCGGCCCTGGCGGTTATACCACGCAGGCCGGGGCCGCAACACATGGGGTGGGCACCCGGTCAAAGGGGTCCACAGGGCGGCTTGGCCCCCTGGAGTAGCAGGCCTGGTTGCAGCTGCAATTCACTTTAATAACTTTAGACCATGACAGAGTATAGTTTAATGACGTATATTATTTACTGGTGGAGGCAGAAGCTAAACAGTACTTGAGAAATGGTAGCACAGTGCATCGGTGTGGAAGAATAAAGCTATGCTTAAAGGGACACTAAGCTGTAGTGGTTCTGATGACTATAATGTGTCTATAACCTTTCCCTGCAGGCTCAGCAAAGCAAATGCTTCCTTTTCATAGAAAAGGCAATGTTTACATTGCTGCCTAATAGCACGTCTAGGTGCAGTCACTCAGACAGCCACTAGAGGTGCTTCCTATTTCAGTGCTGCTCAGTGTGTATCACCTACGTTCAGTGTCTCCATGCCCTGCGTGGAGACGCTGAATGCTCCTCAAGGAGATGCATTGATTCAGTGCATCTCTATGAGGTAATACTGACTGATGCAGTTGGTAAATTGCCTTCAGTCCTATCCCCAAAACCTCTTATTTTAACAGTTTGAACGCTTGGATGTGCAGCTTCAAGTCACGCCTCCAAGCCCCTGGGATGAGAGCCAGGGTTGTTACTTCATTCACAGTGCCATCACGGTCTGCCATAGAGAATTGTATTCAATGATTCTCTATGGCAGAATCATAGGCGCATCACATTTAGTGCCACACATTGCCTATGGTCCCCTATGCTCCTCTATGAGGTACACCTCCAGGGTGACATCAATTAAGGAGGAGGCTGCAGAAGCGCTAAAGGAGACTCTGCATTGGAGAGAAGGTGGGTAGTTTTATTTTTTTATTTCGTTTTTACAACGATCATTTAGGGTCCCTGAATCTTAGTAGGGACATTAAGACTGTAGCATTAACACATATAGTATCCCTTTAATCTTTATGATAAACGTATATCTATTACTTCAGTACGATTTAGCAGCTAATGTAAATGGGTCAGTGCAGGTTCACTTTAATAAAAACAATGTAATAAGTACACATTGCCCTTTTTATGTTTGTTTTTTTTGTGTGTTTTAATTTCATGTTAACCGAATCACATGTCATTTTATGACACAAGATGGGCATTGTGCTTTAACAGAGGACATAACAGAGGACATAACAAGATGGACTTGCTTGGTAACAAAAGTAGCATTATGTGAAAAAAAAACACATTATATATAAAATAAATATATATACAATATCTGCAAAGTAACACTTTTAGTATAGTAAAAAAAAAACAAGGAAACAATACTATAGTGGTGAGCTTTATTTATTTGAGCAAAAAAAGCTGGTATGTTTGTAGTATGGTAGATTAATACACAGAAATTCATAGTTTTATATGTATAAGAAGTCTATTGTAGAACCAAAACTGTAAAAACAAATATTCAATTTGCAAAATCGGCAATGTTTCAAAGAAGAGTTCTTACTGACACATTTATGCTTGTTTATGATTTGCACAGTTGTTTTACGGTTGTCATTCTCCTAAAACATTAACTTGTATTTTTTAAAAGTTTGCAGAGCTAAAAAAGATTGTTCTATAGTTCAGGGTAAAGTATTAAAACACAATATTAATTATTTTCAAAACGCATTATAATTTACATTTATTTATTCCAAATACCAGATTGGCTGGTGATGTAATTAATAAATATAAACCACTTTTAGTGTTTTGAATTGCTCCATTTATTTTTTATTTTTTGTATTCTACATTTGTCAGTATGAGGAATCGATCCACCTACTTATTCGGGAGAATAAAAAGTGTCTATTTCTCTCAAATTGAGATTTGACCCAACACTGTAACACACACCTATGTCATGCCATTTCCTATTAACCCTTTTCCATGTTCCATCCCTGTCTCCAGCATTTTCCAAATGTAATTTGCCAATAAGTGTTTAAGAGTTGTGCGTATCTAGAATGTTATTTTAACGTTTTGGTTCTTGTGCATGTTTAATGCTAATTTAGAGCTTTGTACATGAGATATATTTCTGGTTTCAAGATCTCTAATCCACCTTTCTGTCATTTTTTATTTTGCCCTTTTTTTGGTGTAGTTTAGTGTTTCCTGTTAACTATAAATTTCCATCTGCCAGTTTTCTTGGTGTCAAATCAGTTACTATCTGTATCTTTGCATACATTTTGAAAAATTTAAAATGAACATGTTATTTTAACATCAATTTAAATTGTATATCTGTTGCTTGTTGTACAATAAAAGCCATCAAAAATATTTTATTCTCTTGTATCATATGATTAATAAGTTAATATTCTCACTTCATATCCATAGAGGTGCAATCTATATTTTGATTAAAAAAAAAAAAAAGGAAGATACAAATGGGGCGCTTCAAAGATAATATACAGTATAAAGAAGGGTGAAATAGGTGTTTCCCCCACACCTTAATACAAATACAGAACAAAACAACACCTACAGCAAAGTGTAAACAATCACACTAAGTAGAAGTGAACCCTTCAGACTGGATATAGTGGTATAATACAAATATACTTATGTATATGAATAGTGAAGAAATCTTCACAATGTCTGCAAGAAAATAATACAAAACATAGTGTATACTGTTTATATAAACAATTAAAAAGGAATAAGTGGAACACCTCACAAATTGCAGAGCCGTGCCAGGCTCTGTATATTAATCCCAAGGGTGCCTTTCTAGTTGAATCTCCATAGGCCACTGATGTATAGATGGACCACGGAATAGCAGATAAAGAATGCAGCAGAAGATGAGATATGAAGAATTTACTGAAGATAAAAACCAATTGAATAAAAAAATTTCAAATATGCATAAAAAAATCTTCAAAAGAAGCATAAACAGATGCGTTTCGACTTTCACAGGCTTTCTCAATGTCCTTGCCGATGTTGGAGTGACCTGCTGCTTAAGTATCTTCTTTATTACGATGATCCCATTCACCTGCTAAAAACATTGATTTTTGTGACCACAGTTACAAACAGCCTCCAGAGAGCCTGTTCTACACCAGACCAGTGGAGCCAGACTGCAGCTAGAGCCCATCATCATCCTCATCTGGTTGTAAGTAGGAAATCTAGTATATTATTTGTGGCACTAATCTCTAATTTACATTAAAGAAACACTATAGTCCCCAGAACCACTGCAGCTTAATGTAGTGGTTCTGGTGTCTATAGCCTGTCCCTGCAGGCCTTTTAATGTAAACACGGCGGCACTGCAGCAGTGGCGTTAGTTAACATGGCAGATCATATGGGTGGGGCATTGTGATGTCACATAGGGGGGGGCGGCGGCAAACTTTACTTTTGCCTAGGGCGGCAAAAATCCTTGCACCGGCCTGCCTCCACCCTTCTAACCCTAAACCTTCTACCTTGGTCTCTGCTTGCCCTGAACCCCCGCATCCTAAACATTAGAGGTACAGACTATCCCTTATGGTCTTTATTAACCCCCCCTCCCCGGACAGCGGGCGTGCTACACCATCCTTGGGGACCCGGCTCGCTGGCGATCCCACAATGGGGGTACTTACCTGGCATCCCAGGGAGTTGACCCGGCCCTCCTGGGCCATGTGATTGTGAGGTCCTTGAGAGGACCTCATGATCACATGGACGAAATAGCCGTCCATAGCAGTGCCAGCAGGGGGAGTGCCTGGAATGACAGGCAGTCCCCCTGCTGCCTGTAATAAAGTTTAATAAAGTTCAAACACATTGTAAAATAAAAAATAAAATAATATATACTTAGATAATATATAAATGTTATATATATATGATCTAAGTATTTATTATACACTTACACAAACATACACATACACTGTCTAATTATATATATATATATTAATATTAAAATACACGTAGAATATTAATTAAATATATATATATATATATAAATATATATTAAATAAATAAATATATAAATATGCTAAAACTGAAAACAAAATTAATACAAAATATACATGTGTAATTTCGTTCTAACTGTATTTTGATATTTATATATATATTGATATTAAAATACACTTGGAACAAAATAATATATATATATATATATATATATATATATACATAAATATATATGTATATATCACTATATATAACTATATATATAAAAAAAAATGTTTAAAACCCAGGCAGAAAGTCCAGAGAATTTAATTTGCTACCACTATATTTAACCCTGTAACTTTCCAAGACACCATAAAACCTGTACATGGGGGGTACTGTTTTACTCGGGAGACTTCGCTGAACACAAATATTAGTGTTTCAAAACAGGAAAATTTATTACAATGATGATATCATCAGTGAAGGTGACATTTTTTTCATTTTTACCACACATACACTGATGATATTCTTGTGATACATTTTACGGTTTTGAAACACTAATATTTGTGTTCAGCGAAGTCTCCTGAGTATAACAGTACCCCTCATGTACACGTTTTATGGTGTTTTCAAAAGTTACAAAGTCAAATATAAGGCTTGTGTTTCAGTTTTTTCACACTGAAATTCGCCAGATTGGTTACGTTGCCTTTGACAGCGTATGGTAGCCCAGGAATGAGAATTACCCTAATAATGGCATACCATTTGCAAAAGTAGACAACCCAAGGAATTGCAAATGGAGTATGTCCAGTCTTTTTTAGTAGCCACTTAGTCACAAACACTGGCCGTGCGGTGAGCAGGTGCAGAAGGGAAGGGCAGAGAAACAAATGGCTCTCGCTTGGGGGCGAGGGATGAGACACATGCAAGAGCTTGGTGGGGGGATGGGACACATGGAGGGGCTTACTTGGGCTGATGACACACATGACGGGGCTTGGGGGAATCAGTTTACCCAGAACAAATGATAAATCTAGGCAGAACAAACCGTGCTGGGGATGCTGCTATAGAGTGCACGGAAAGGGTTAATGTTAAGATGGAAGGGTCAAGTGAAGATAGGGTTACAGTGTTATACAAAATTAGGAATTCTACCTGATTCCTGAGTTTTAAGCTTGTTAGTTGCAGTACTTGTTCTAGAATGTGCAATAGAATGTAAAAATTCCCCAGCTGCTTAGCCCTTCTAGGAGGATTCTGGTTTTAATTATGGCCTTAATCTGCAGATACAGCAAGATTGGAAACTGTGGTTTGAAAAGGACTGTTGCAGTCATATTTGACTGGTTTCTAGGTATTTAATCCAGAGCTCTGCTTAATAACAAGATAATACTATCTACTTTGGAAAATAAAGGTTGGTCTTGTCGCACTCCTCATCTCTCAGTAGATTGCTAGCACTATTTTTTTTTTATAAATATGCTGGTTTCAAGAGTTGTGGTATTTGCATAGGGTTATTTTCTGTGTACTGTGAGGATTCTTTTATATAAAAATTTCTGACAGTAGCATGTTTTATTCTGAACACAAAATGTGTATTCCCAACACTATAGTGTTAAAAAAACATTATTTAGGTGGCCACCCCTCCCTTAAAAAGGTACAAAACTCACCTTTATTCCAGCCCTGTGCAGGTCTGCCTGGGCTTGCCCTGGCCCTGCTTTGCCTCCTTGGCTGAGATCATCAGAATTGACCATCGCAGCCAATCCAATGCTTTCCCAAAGGAAGGCATTGGCAGGCTAAATTTACATGCACTGCAAACTGCAACGCCAATCAGCATTTCCTCATAGACATGCATTAAACCAAGCCCACGAATAGTCCTCAGTGCTACTTAGCTGCGACTGCTATGGATCTAATTTTGGCATAAGGACATTGTGGGTTCCCGGTCACCTCAGCGGGACTTAATCGCAAATGTAATGGAACTGCTTTCGGCATGAGGTGACCGTAAGGTTCCCGGACAACTTGGTTCACGGTTTTGAAATCTGCCAGGAGTGTCCTTTTTGGAGGGAAGGTGCCTGAGACTAAGGGGAACAAACACTACCTGAAAGCCAGGCAGAGCACCCCGTATTGCGGCCGCAGGAGCTCCCGAAAGTTGACCGGCAAAAGCACCAATCGCCCTGGAACTATTTTGGGCCTAGGACCACTTGTGTGGCCGGTCAGAACACAGTGGCGTTTCACCAACACTGCACGATCAGAGTGCTTTTTGGAGAACTTGGGCGCTCAGATCAGGGATATTTAAAGATGTATTAATTGTGGGGTTGTTTTATGTTTTTTTTATTATGTTTTCGGGTACTTTTATGTTTTTTATTTTTGTGTTTGGCTCTATGTTCCTGGGTGATAATTAGCTTACCAGTATTTAACGCAATTATCTCCCAGGCCCACAGATTCCTGGGAGGGGCTTGTGCTGAATACAATGTAGCCCCCCTCCCCCCCCCCACCCCCTTAGACTGTGTGTCGTCTAGTTACTGGGAGGGGTAGGGCTAAAATCACTGCTCAGCACCTTGTTTGTTTGGGTTGTTTTATGTTTTTTTATTATGTTTTCGGGTACTTTTATGTTTTTTATTTTTGTGTTTGGCTCTATGTTCCTGGGTGATAATTAGCTTACCAGTATTTAACGCAATTATCTCCCAGGCCCACAGATTCCTGGGAGGGGCTTGTGCTGAATACAATGTAGCCCCCCTCCCCCCCCCACCCCCTTAGACTGTGTGTCGTCTAGTTACTGGGAGGGGTAGGGCTAAAATCACTGCTCAGCACCTTGTTTGTTTGGGTTGTTTTATGTTTTTTTATTATGTTTTCGGGTACTTTTATGTTTTTTATTTTTGTGTTTGGCTCTATGTTCCTGGGTGATAATTAGCTTACCAGTATTTAACGCAATTATCTCCCAGGCCCACAGATTCCTGGGAGGGGCTTGTGCTGAATACAATGCAGCCCCCCTCCCCCCCCCACCCCCTTAGACTGTGTGTCGTCTAGTTACTGGGAGGGGTAGGGCTAAAATCACTGCTCAGCACCTTGTTCCAGCTTGTGAAGGATTCGGCAGGGAGAGTCCTTGTAAGGACTAGAGATTCCAGGACTGTGTGTCGTCCAGTCCCTGGGAGGGAATAGAGCTAATCCCCTTTTCTGTTCCAGGACAGAGATGCTCCAGGAGGACCCCAGTCAAGTGCTAAAGTTTTCCCCTGTTCCAGTTACGAATCGGTCCTTGGTGGAGGTACCCAGCCGGGGTACAGTGAGCTCGGCTGCAGGTAAGTTAAGACAGTGCTTGAAAACACTCATCACATGCTCAGGTCATCTTTGGTGGCAATGGAGTCACGTCAAACAAAATCTGTACCTGTTAAGCATCCACATATCTCTGTAAACTCCAAAAGGCCCAATTTGTCAAACCCATAAATACCAATCATTGATTGAGTGAGACCTACTACAACAAGATCTTTGAGGTTTGTGTTCTGATCTCACCTAAGAACCAAAAGTTCAATTAACTTAAAGGAGCACTAAAGTGACAGGGATACAAATGTGTATTCCTGTCACTATAGTGTCAAAAACACTTTAAAAAGGTAATCCAGTGCAGGTCCCCTGTGGCTGGCTCCACCACCGTACTGCCTAGGCCAAGATAATCAAAATTGCAGGGCAAAATGCAATTGCTGTGCCAATCAGCATCTCTATGTGGAGCGTTTAGCGTCTCTATGCAGAGCACCATGACCCAGGAAGCACCTCTCGTGGCCATCTGAGTGACTGCCACTAGAGGTGTTCTTAGGCAGTAATGTAAACACTGCCTTTTCTCTGAAAAGCAGTGTTTACATTATAAAGCCAGCAGGGACTTGCTGTACACACCAGAACAACTACATTAAGCTTTAGTTGTTCACGTGACTTCAGTGTTCCTTTAAATGTAAGTTATGTCATACACTTTAGCTGCAATATGCTAAAATATAAAAATATATTGTCCTCTTCATTTGCTATCGCCTGGTCTAGATACAATTTAATTACCTATAATGTTCCTCCTTGTACTATTGTCTACCAACATTCCTCCAGCAATCTAAACTGGATTAAGCTGTAAACAAATTGTTCTGTTAGCATTTGTATTATTGATTCGCGAAGGAGTCAATAACGGGCTGACATCACTGCCCACGGATAAAGTTTCTTCTAAGAAGTTCTTTAATTGTACCTCATGCCATTAATCCATTATTACTCCCTAATGATTCAGCAGGAAGGTTATTACAGATATTCACTGATATTTATTTCCCTAAATTGTGTCTTACCATTGCCTTTTACAGCTTTAACTTATAAGTATGCAAATAATGAGATAATTGTTTGTACTTGCCTAGATTGTTTTCTACAAAATCAAGAATTGACATGCAACTATTTCATGTTAGTATTGTCTGTCTCTGCTTCTTCAGTCACACTGGAAATAAAGAATTATTATTGATTGGGTTTATATATAGAAAAGAGCAAACTGAAACAGTGGATACATGCACATGCTGCACTTTATCCAATAGATTGTAAATCATTCTGCCTCTCTGTGACCTTTAACCCCTTAAGGACCAAACTTCTGGAACAAAAGGGAATCATGACATGTCACATGTGTCATGTGTCATGTGTCCTTAAGGGGTTAAAGGGACACTCCAGGCACAAAAACAACTTTGTCTAAATTAAGTTGTTATGGTGCCAGGAGATCCCAGAAGGTCTCCTGGCACCATAGCATGATAGTGGAGGGTTGGGAGTAGATTGGGGGAGTTTGTAATTTATTTATGACTTTCCAAAAGTTTCTAGGATTTGATATGTTATTGTTCAGATTTTCACAGAAATATGCCTCAATGGTTTATACCGTGATATGCCTCAAGGGTTTAAACCATGCTCGAACGCTTTAACCCTTAAGTTGCCTTCAGCACTGGTCTCCACTCCCCCCTCGCCTCCCCCTCACCCCCTGCCCGGCAGCTTCCGAAGGGCAGGGTCACCGCTGATTGGTTGAGAGCAGTCAGCTGATGCTCTTAGGCAATCAGTGACTCCCCATTCACAAACTGGCTTGTAAACGTACCTTTTAACATATATATTGATCTAGCATGTAGTGGCGGGTCAAGTTGGGAGCATAAAGATTCCTAAGTAGTGAGCAAGCACGAAGCAGATCCCAGATTTAGCAGTCTGGACGTAAAGTGGCAGAATTGTTGCTAGTGGAATTTCAACATCACGAGGGGGGTTTGGGAATGTAAAGGTCTATCAGTGCTACAAGGGTGCCATCCCACAGAGGATATGTAAAGCCGAGTGAGGCTGATTATTTTTTGGTAGATGCTGGAGGAAAATCTGGGTTTCTAGAAACCAGAATCAAGGCCGGATAGTTGCGGAGAGAGGTACAACTGAGGTTGCCTGTCTCCATGCAAAAATAGTGGATGGGATACTGGGATGGTCTCTAGGGATGCCAATTTGTGCATTTCTAGGGAGCCATGGGAGCACACTTATAGGGTACCATTCTACATCCTCACCCAGAGCTTGGTCAAAAAGGCTAAGTTCAACTCTATTCATTTATGTATAAAATATTTTACCGGGGAGGATACTTTGAAATTTCTCTCGTTTTCAAATATGTCCTGGGTCTACAAAACATTGCATTGTTACATTAGGGTAAAATAAAATACAAAAACAATATTAATACACAATATATAGAAAATGTAACATAGAACAGGTAGGAAATATATAATCAACCATGACAAGTGCATTCTGTTTTGCGATTTGTGGAGAAGGATCTCTTAAAGGATTTTAGGCCTTGCGAAGATTTGAAAGTGTGCGGGAGCTCGTTCCATAATAGCGATGCTCTGTAGGAAAAGTAGGATCGGGCTGCTTTCTTTTTGTATTGAGGAAGAATAAATAAAGTGCTGGTACTGGATCGGAGGTTATAGGAGGTGGGAACAGCCAAGGAGAGCATTCTGCTCAGGTAGGGTGGGAGCTTCCCAGAAAAGCTCTTAAATACAAGGCTGGAAAAATGAGGAACAGTTTATTCCCAAATGTGAATAGTAGGAATATTAAACACAAGTACCCTAGGACCACACTCTTTTTGAATTCCATTTGGATTCCATTGACAGCCAGTTTAGTTATTTTAGCATGTCACAATGGTGGGTCATGTAATTACATTGTAGCACAAAGCGGCAGAACAAGTTATACAATGTATGAAGTTTATTAAGTTGGTTTGCGGTTCAGGTGCATATACTACATTCCCCTAATCAATGATTGGCATCAGCATTTGCTGTACAATCTTTTCCTGTACTGTAGGGCTTTGGCAGGATTTGTTTCTGTAAGGGGCACCTAGTTTTGGATAAAGTTTAGATGCAAGTTTTTCTATGTGGAGGCCAAAAGATAGATTGGGGTCTAACAACATACCCAAGTATTTGAAAGAGTGGACTGGGGTCAGTGTACTATTTGATTTTGTTTTGATAGGTAGATGGGAATTGTGTAATTTGTGTAATTTAGGTACTGTTCCAAATATCATTGTGACAGTTTGACTGGGAGTGGAAGGGAGTCGCTGTCAGAAATGGACACATATTTTGAGCGATCCGATACATGATCGAAACCAGGTTAGCGGACGATCACCAATACCAGAGTTTTTTAGTTTGTGCAGTAGAATGTCGTGGTCTACTGTGTCAAAGGCCTTTGCAAAATCAAGGAAAATAGCTCCAGTTAGGTCTCCTTGTTCCATGCCAGTTTGGATGTCATTGCAAACTTTTGAGAGGGCAGTTGTAGTGGAGTGATTCAGGCGAAAATCTGATTGATCAGGGGTCAGATAGTTAGATTGTTGCTAATACTCACATAGTTGTATGGACACATTTTTCTAAGATTTTTGACAATACTGGGAGTAATGATATTGGGCGATAGTTAGAAACCATAGTAGTATCACCACTTTTATGGATAGGCACTACTCTCGCTGTCTTCCAAAGTTTAGGGTATGTATCCAGACACCAAGGATTAGTTAATTAGGGTTGTGACAGGTTTAGCAATTGCTGACACACTGAGCTTCAACAGCAATACTGGAATTTGATCATGTCCAGACTGGTTTTTCATTTTTAGATTATTAAGGTGTTTCTTAATGACACTAATAGGTACAGGTCTAAAATTGAACTTCTCTATATTGGGTCTTTGCAAATTTAGTGGGCCTGATCCACATTTGTAGTTTCAGGATGTGTGTAATTTATTAGCTTGGCAATCAGGATGATGGAGCATCCGACAAAATAATTGTTAAAGACATTTTCTACATCTAAGGGATGTTGCAGGGTCTGGTTATTGCAGGAGTTTGATAGGTTATTGTTCAGATTTTCACGTAAATATTGGGCCACGGACAATTTTGTTTGTTTTGTGCATTTATTCCGCAATTGTCTATATGCACAGTGATCGTCCATAGAGCCAGTACGCTTGAATTTTGACCACAATTAATCTCGAAACTGGTACATTTGAATGAGGTCAGCTGTGATCCAATTCATATGTGGCCCTTTTACTCTCACCTTACGCAGCGGGGCATGCAAATTCCAATCTTGCAGTAGTTCAGACTGAACAGTCTAGATCTGGGATAAGGTATAATATGTGCCATGGGAGGTTTTTAATGTAATTTAAAAAGGATTCAAGATTACATTTTTTTAAGGACCTGGTGATTTTAACCTTGGGAGAGGATTTAGTAGCCTTTATTTTGCGCCAGCAGTACATTAAGCAGTGGTCACTGAAACTGTTAGGGAGAACACCTGCCTCCCGGATTCTATCAGTAGAAGTGGAGAGAATCCATTTGAGCAGGGTATGGTTATGGCTTTTAATGTTTATGCGATTTGGGGAGGAGATTAATTGCATTAGCTGCAAAGTCGTAAACAGTGAGCAAGAACTATTATTTTTAGGATTCAGCCAATCAATATTAAAATCTCCAAAGGCCAACAGTTCACTTTTTGGGTTTTTAGCTATGGTTTCACTAAGGAGATGGGGTATGTCAGATAGGGAATGCACTGGGGAGCTAGGTAGGCGGTTGATTCCTGCAACAATGATTGATTTACTGCACGGGATCTCAATTGTGCCAGAAAGGAAATCAAAGGTGGCAGGAGAGTTTTTTAAGGGGGTAAACTTTATGTAATGCTCTGTCATTTCTATGGCATGAGTACCCATGTATTGCAATTGCAGAGTCAGGTATTTTTGCGGTTTGCCACGATTCACGATTCACAATGATTTTGTGCTTGAAATGGGAACACCATGCTTGTAGTGCATCAATTTTTGGTAGTATGCTGCGGATATTACAGTGCACAAAGGAGAGGCCTTTTTTAGCTGGAAGGCTGGGAATGGAATCTAATGGGGGACCAGGGTTAGACTCTACATCATTTGCAAGGGCAAGTAACATGAGTAATATGAATTTGGACATAATCTTACTTTGGTAGTATTGCAATTGTAGGGTTTTATACTTTTGTGGGGTGGGATGACTTGATTTCAACACTCTCCACCAGCACTCAGCAGATAAATTACAGCAACAAAGCAGGCCATGATGTATAAGAATTTGGTTCTCGGTTTGTGGTGAGTGGTGCTTAAGAGGGTGGTAGGAACATGACAGAAGTGTGAAGAGGGTTACAAGTAATATTAACACGGTCAAATTTGGAGCCATGTACAGGAGGGGAGGAGATGAAAACAAAAATGAAATAAGTTACAAATAATGCATATATGGTGAGGAAGTAGCACTTACACTATACATATGACTATGTACAGAACACAAAAATGCATGCAGCAAGTACAACAGCGTGTGGATGATAATAAAAATGTTGATTTAAGCATTGTCTGCTGTTCTCTTCCTCGTGTCCTCCTTGGTGATCTCCCTTGGTAAACTCCTAGGATTCAGGGCACTTATTGGAACTTGGCACTTGATGGATAGTGGCACACAGATGTAATGTGGCCTGTGCTGCCTTTGGTCGTTTGCTCCCCAGTGACTTAACTCTAGAACCTTCTAAAGATATACTGTCTTATACTATTTGGTGAAATCAAACATACCATGACCATTAACTAGCTTCGGGCATATAAGGAGGTCATAAGTTAATCGCATCCTGTGGTGCTGCCAAACATACTGAAACAATATTGTTTTTAGTTTATGGAAAAATTGGCCTGGAATATGCACCAGCAATGTTAAAGAAGTGCTGGCAGAATGTTCATTTTCAGTACACTGCTTCTTCCTAACCAAGTAATATGAGGAAGAGACCAAGCATGAAGGTCCCACTGCAAGATAAGTTCCAAGGCATGCAATTGCCTCATCACACCAGTGGAAGGGAAAGTTATAGAAAACGGAAATGAGATTTCTGGCGTTGCTTTTTGTATCTGTAGCTGCTCGATGTTCCAGAACCAGAGTGTCTTCCTTCTGGTCGTAGGTAGAGATGAGTAAAGAGATGCTGGGAAGCAGCGCTTTCAACCGGAATCCTCAGTTCCAAATGTAGTATTATGAAAAATAAAAAGGGACAAAGCCCAAATATGTCAATATAAGTAGCATGTAAAATATCAGAGAGGTGAATAAAATAAATTGCACTTACATTTTTCTGGAGCTAGTAGATTAGCTCCAGATTACTGTGCATGGACGGTACAATCACCATCTGTGGATATGGTGATGGTGACCAAGATGGTGTTTGGTCCTGTATATAGAAGAGGTTTTTTAGCTAGTAGTAGTAGTAGATGATGTATGGTCAGCAGTGGTGGTGCCGGTGCTCAAATATGATGTATTCTGATATGCCAATTGGTGATGCTCCAATAGAATGTGTAAAAAAAAAAAAGTGCCCTCTGTTGGGTTAAAAGTGGCGAATAAATAAAAAGAGGCAAACTCACAAAAGGAGAGCATTAAGTATTGTTCCTGAGCATATTAATGAAAGGCTCTAGGCTCAATAATGAGAACAAGGGTGATAAGGGCAGCCCTGTCTAGTACTGTTTGTTCTATTGACACAGACCATAGCAGTTGGTTTAGAATAGAGAAAAACTGACCACTTTGATGAGTAAACTCAGCTATTTTGCATTGTTTGGAGACTTGCAAGGCTCATATAACCGCATTCGTAACTGAACCACTAAAAACATGTCCTGTTATCCCCTCCCCTAATTCAGTCTTCTTATACAATCTGTGAATCAATACACTCTTTTAAACAAAGTAAATGAATAAGCTAGGAAGGGATGGCTTCAGGAAGATGGGAGCTTAGACAGTTCTTTCTCGCTATCTTCTCAGTCTCTTTAGCTTTAGCCTTGGTATCCTTCTTCATAAGAGTAATTAAAATAAATGAAACCACCTCAAATTCAGATATTTCATATCTCAATAGATGACACTGTGACAAGATTCAACATTTTGCCCCTGTACACTTAAGTTGCCTGCTGTGGGGCCCAGGCCGCCTATTTGCTTATGTATAGCAATTTCCAATATATATATATATTTGTGTTAAGGGCTCATGATAGTACAGAAGATACAAACACTGATAAGTGTAGGATGGTATTAAAAGAGCAAGTCGGTTGTGGTGTGCCGGAACCGACGATGAGGTAGGCCTGTAAATAAAGAGGGCCCACCAAGAAGAAATGTAAAGAGAAAAGGAGTTAATAATGAGGAGTGGGTGGGAGGGTGATGCAGCGCTGACCTCGAACGATATGGAGCCAGGTAAGGGGTTTCCCTTAAGTAGGGAAGAGGTGTGTCATACGCCCCTCCCACAATTACAGGCCAAAAGGCCTTAATACTTGTGTTAAGGGCTCATGATAGTACAGAAGATACAAACACTGATAAGTGTAGGATGGTATTAAAAGAGCAAGTCGGTTGTGGTGTGCCGGAACCGACGATGAGGTAGGCCTGTAAATAAAGAGGGCAAAAGTAGAAAATCAAATTTATTACATACCAGCAATATACATACTTTAACCAGACATGTCTTGAAAGGCATTTCTTACTTCCTGTACCGGGTTAGGTATGTATCTAGAGTAAGCCGATGATTTCCAGCGCCCTAGTGACTTGATAACATGAACTGGAATGTTTGCACTGGATGCTGTGGAGGCCGCTCCTATGCGGAAGGAGTGGCCCGAATAGTTAGCTGATTTGAGGCCCAGCTGTGTAAGTAAAGACCTGACGTGTGTCATAAAGGTGGTGGTAGTGAGTACCGAACCTTGTAGACTGAAAGTGGTTGAGATGGTGGTTCGTTGTTATGCTGGGTATATGAGTCCAGTAGTTTGACGGGGCTCCACCTGTTGTGAGTAGGATAGTACTTAACCTCTACTGAAAGTGCATGTTGACTGGTTTTGGAGTGAGGCAGAGTCAAGATATAATAGTCCATGTGTTTTGTTAAGTGTGAATGAAGTAGAATGTGAGTGGACTGTGTTGTGCTGATGGCGGTAAATTCTCTTGGTCTCAAGAAACCATAAACAAGGCTACGTATATGGTGGTTTTAACGATGAGGTTTGTGTTGTTGGCAAAGGGTTTAAATCTAGTGAATTGTATAAGTCTTTAAAAATATGGAAATATATGGGTAGCCTCTGGGCCGTACGTGGGGGTTCGGATCTCTGAATACCCCTAAGGATGTTCTTAATTGGTAGGAGGACACTTGATTTGTCTGGTTGTAAAGTTAGCATGTGATGTTGGATGCCTGTCAGATATGGTTTGATTGTGTTGTATGATAGTTTGAGTTTGAGGTGGCAAAAAGAAGCAAAGCCCAACCAGGATGTCACGATGAAAGGTTGTAAGATGTTGTGTTCAGAAAGGAATCTTTAAATCAAATGAAAGCTCTATCGTAAGTTTCCCGGGTATTAGTAGACAGTGCTAATTGGGACAATGTTCTGCTATGTTGCATAATAGCATCTAGTCCATTACTAGATGGTGGAATAGTTGGGTGTTCGTGGCTGTGAGTGCGGCTGACGGGAGTATTTGACGAAAAGCCTGGAAATTAAAGCGAGACAAATTGTAAGCAGCAGTGTTACATACACCTGGAACATGAATACAAAACAAGAGAAAATTATGACATGCAGCCAGCCAAGTGAGTTTCCTCAAGAATCTCATAATGGTCAGTGATTTGGATCGGCCTTGTTTATAATGTGACAAGTTACTTGGTTGTCTGAGTAGCAACGTACAGACGAACCTGCCCATAAATGCACCCATGCCACAGCAACCGTCACGATGGGATATATCTCAAACAGATCTGAGGTAGTGGAAAAACCCTCCAGGTCCTGAACTTCTGAAGGCCAGCTGCCCCAAAGCCATTCGTTCCTGAAAAATTGCTGCAAAACCTGTGGTAGACGCCGCGTCTGACCAAATGGTAGGTGAGGAGTCAGACAATTTTGGAAGGAACATGCTTTTACCATTCAAGGTGGTTAAAAATTTTCTCCACATAATTACGCCTGCCGTGGCTTGGGTATCCAGGGGTGACCTGTGTCCATCATGTCTAAAAGTGGGAAACATGTAAAGGAGATGTGAGATGAAAGCCCGGCCTTGAGGTATGATGCGAATGGCAAAATTCAGTGACCCAAGCAGAGACTGTAATTCTTGCGGTTGCAAGTACCGAGTTGTATGTAGAGATTATGTTGATCAGAATGTTTTCTACCTTGGGCGTGGCAGGCTAGCTTGCATGGTGGCTGAGTCTAGTATGATACCCAGGAATGTGATGAAGGTATCTGGTCCTTCAGTCTTGGTGGAGGAGACTGGGACACCCACCTGTTCGAATAGACTGATGGTTTCTTTTAGGCTACTGGGAGGGGAAATATTCTCCTCGACCAGTAAGAAATCATCCAGATAATGTATAACTGTAGGGCATCTGGCTATATTTAATAAAACCAGCATAGGGTTTCGGCGAATACGTCGAAAATGGCCGTACTACTTTGGAACCTAAATGTTAAACGTGAGCAAAATAGTAGTTCCCTGCCCACTTGATACCATGCAGGTGACACAGTGTAGGGTGGATAGGCAGTAACTTGAAAGCATTGTGATATCAGTCTTACTGAGCCATGCTCCGGCCCCTGCCTGCATGATAGCCGTAATGGCGTGATCTATGGTGGAATATTGCAGTGAAAATTCCTCAGAGGGTATGAGGGAGTTCAGACTAGGAGTGGCAGAGGTGTGAGGTGTTGATAGATCAATGATAAGTCTCTGTTTGTGAGAAGATTTCCCCGTGACAATACCGATGGGGTTTGTCCGCTATGTGGTGAACGGAGGGGACTGGAAGGGCCCCCATAGGAAGTCCTCTGCCACTTCCTGGCTATGAGTGTCTCCACCGCTGTAGGGTTTGTTGTGCGGATTGTAAATTAGGACATTCCAGGATTCCGGAAGGCATGTGTATGAGGCCTGTGTGAATCCTTCTGATAGACCCGAGATAATGAATTCCACCAAATGTCTAGATGGATGATGTGGCAGTAATGTCATAAGTACAGAAATGTTTATTGATGTTAAGTATAGTTTTGGTATACATTTTATTTGGACACAGATTTAGCATGTGCCCTGAAACAGATGGCTGGAGAAAGTGATTGCAACTCAACCAGTGCTGGAGGGGTCGCAGCGGCCAACCCAGCCATGGTAAGGGGTGTAGTGACCGATTCCCCAGGGGTGATACTGGCAGGCTAACTAGGCTTGAAAGGCGAAAAATTAATCTTGTTTTGTGACAGGTGAGGCCCTGCTAGTTGCCAAGTGGCTATGAGAGGCTCTGTCTATGAGTTGGCGCGAGGGGTTATTGAGGCCACCCGTCGTAGTGGCAGGAATCGTAGGCCTCTCGGTGATAGTAAAAGAAAACAGGGGGAGGGAGTGACAGGTGAGGCCCTCCCTATAATATTGCGAGGCAGCTAACTCACGTGTGGCCCGATGGCGTTTGCCTCCGAAACGTTGAGGCGGGGTGTTGGCCTCGCGGACCACTAAACGATAGGCAGAAATGCCAAGAAGGGAGGTACCTATTTGAGCCTATACCCCTAACTTGCCAGTACTCTATGGCCTAGAAGAATGAAACGTATGTGAACTACAACGTGAGCAGGCTTACGTACCTGGTAGTATGTATGAAGTTTTGAGATTCGACAGGTATGAAAACCTGGATAAACCTAAAAAGGGATAGAGTGAGAATGGATCCTGTAAGACCTGTGTAATCTGTATAGGCTGGGATTAGGGCTTCTAGCAGTATGTGTGGGAGGTGTAAAATCTATGAGTATGATAGTGACATGACTGCCCATGCTTGGTGACAAGCGTTACGCTGAGTCCGATACCTGGCAGCAGGGGATTGGCCGTGTAATGTGTATATATGGAAGGTGATCAGATGATATGCATGTCACTAAACTGATCTGGGAATGCAAGGGACTTTTTAATGTGAAGTGACAATATGCAGAATCATAAATGTTGCTGTAAAGTGACGTATGAATGTATGAACCAGAACGTGTGATTCAAAACCGAAAGTCTTGTGAGACGTATATGCCGTGTTCTTGAATACTCGTGTTACGTCGTCTGAGTGTGTCAAGAAAAGGCCTGAGTTTGTAAATGCCATGTGAAATGACAATCTATGCAGAAAATGTTGTAACGTGACGTATGAGTGGTTGAACCAATGCGTGTGATTCAACCCGAAACCCTCTGTGGAAGGTAGGACCGTGTTCTTATATACTCGTGGTATATCGTATGAGCATGATAAGAAATGGCCTGAATAGTTAGTGCCATGTAATCGTAATGTACATGGTTGTAATAACATCATATCTCCATTATACTCTTTGAAAATAGGACCGTGTCCTTGAACTCGTGGTATGTCGTACGAGCATGACAGAAAAAGGAGCCGTAATGTAGGCTAACCATAACAGTAATATACATGTAATATCTGCATTGTAAAATAAAACTATTATTAAAACCATATATATATATATATATATATATAATAAGCAAACTGAAACAAAATAGACAACCTAAGATCGTGTAAAATAAGTATTTGAAAGTTTAACCGATTACTGTGCAGGAAACGTATGATTGGTTGGATCAGTACGTGTGATTCAACCCGAGTATGCATGAAAAGGAATTAAATCCTTGTGTCATGGTTAACAACAAAGAAATGAGGCCTGTAACGTAGGCTGATTTAATTGTAATGAAATGGATAATTATATTAAAAAAAAAAAAAAAAACTCCAGTAAGCGTGGGAGTCCAATGTCTATACAGAAATGTTAGCTGGTTTCATACCCTTGATGTAATAAGTGATACCTTAAAAATAGCATGAAAATGGTCTGTCTATTTAACCAAGCAACTTTTTAACCAAATGTAAATACATGAAATGATGAAATGTAACTCCTGAAAAAGATCTATGTGAATACATAGCAGAATAACCAAATCTTAGTATGAAGGGAAACAGAAGTTAGCATGAATAGCTTAACCGTATGCATTTTAATGCGAACAGCAATCGTGCATAGAATATACTATGAATAAGTGCCGACCAGAAAACACAAACCGAAATGACAATCGTTTAAATGAAGCAAGGTTGGTTTTTACATGAAATGCAATAATGTCTGAGAAGCCTGTAGTACACTGAATGACCGGTAGTGGTCAGTGTGTAGGCGAAAATGCAGTGGTTCGATGGTTTTTACATGAAATGCAATAATGTCTGAGAAGCCTGTAGTACACTGAATGACCGGTAGGGGTCAGTGTGTAGGCGAAAATGCAGTGGTTCGATGGTTTGTACATGAAATGCAATAATGTCTGAGAAGCCTGTAGTACACCGAATGACCGGTAGGGGTCAGTGTGTAGGCGAAAATGCAGTGGTTCGTTGGTTTGTACATGAAATGCAATAATGTCTGAGAAGCCTGTAGTACACCGAATGACCGGTAGGGGTCAGTGTGTAGGCGAAAATGCAGTGGTGCGTTGGTTTGTACATGAAATGCGATAATGTCTAAGTAGCCTCTAGTACACCCAAAGACCGGTAGGGGGTTTAAACGAATGATATGCATGAACATGCAATGGTTTTAGAACAGACAAAATGCAGCCGTAAAGTGAGGACCTGACCCGTGCATGGTGCCGTGGGACTGATGCCTGGCATAACGGGTAGGTTGACTTACAGTTTGTGAGTCACTTGGACACCATCCACGGCGATGGATTGAAGAAAGAAGGTGGTAGGCCGGAAAAGCCTGTGGCTGGATTCCTGACACAGCTCTGCTTAAAATACCTCATGGAGTAATCAGGTAAAATGGCGTCTGGATGACCCGGAAGTGGAAATGATGCAGCGCTGACCTCGAACGATATGGAGCCAGGTAAGGGGTTTCCCTTAAGTAGGGAAGAGGTGTGTCATACGCCCCTCCCACAATTACAGGCCAAAAGGCCTTAATACATATATATATATATATATATATATATATATATATATAGAGAGAGAGAGAGAGAGAGAGATTTTTTTATCCTGCTGAAAGTCCCTTGAGAGGACTGAAACGTTGATCTTTTAATTTTCATGAAATAAAGCAATAAAGCATCGGATTTGTATACATTTTGGAGCCCAGGCTTTTGGCACCCGGCGATTGCAGGAATTTGAAGCTTGTGTGCAGGGATTTGCTAATATATAACTATATATATATATATATATATATATATATTTGTGTTAGGGGCAATTAGCCATATATGGAGCAAGGTTCCAGTATAAGCGTAGGAGAGAATAAAAGAGCAAGTCGGTTGTGGTGTGCCGAGACCGACGATACGGTAGGCCTGTAAATAAAGAGGGCCCACCAAGGAGTAAGAAAAGAAAAGTAAATAGTAAGAAAGGAAAAAGGTGTTGAGAATGTGGAGTGGTGGGAGAGTCATTCAGATGCTGACCTTGAACGGTATGGAGCCAGGTAAGGGGTGTACCTTATGTAGGTAAGTTTATTATCTTAAGCCCTTCCCACAATTACAGGCCAAATGGCCTTAATACTTGTGTTAGGGGCAATTAGCCGAATATAGAGTAAGGTTCCAGTATAAGCATAGGACAGTATAAGAGAGCAAGTCGGTTGTGGTGTGCCGAGGCCGACGATACGGTAGGCCTGTAAATAAAGAGGGCAAAAGTGAATAATCAAAAATTTAATACAGTCAACAAACATATACAAATTAACCAGACATTTCCTTAAATGCAATTCCTAATTCCTGTGTTGGTTTGGGTATGTAACTTGTGTAAGCGTAAGATTTCCATCGCCCCATTGATTTTATAATATGTACTGGTATGCTGGTGCTGGAGGCTGTGGAGGCCGCCCCTATACGGAAGGAGTGACCTGAGTAGGTAGAAGGGTTGAGAACTAGCATGGTTAACAAGGATCTGATGTATTTCATGAAAGTATCGGTAGTAAGTACATAGCCTTGTAGTGCAAATAAATGTTGTGATGGTAGTGAGGTAGGATTTTGATGGTAGGAATCTAGGACCGCAACTGGACACCATTTGTTGTGGGTAGGATAATAAGTGATTTCTACTGGAGGTGCGTGTTGACTTGTTTTGGACTGTGGTAGAGGGAGTATGTAATAATCCATGTGTTTGCGTAGGTGGGATCGTAGAAGACATCTATCTTACATAGTTACATAGCTGAAAAGAGACTTGCGTCCATCAAGTTCAGCCTTCCTCACATATATTTTTGCTGGTGATCCAAAAGAAGGGAAAAATTCCTTCTTGACCCCAAAATAGCAGTCAGATGTCTCCTTGGATCAAGCAGCTATTACCTCACTAATTAGAAATGATATCCCTGTATGTTATGTTTTTGCAAGTATTTATCCAATTGCAGTTTAAACATCTGTATAGATTCTGATAAAACTGTTGTAGAATTATTAGGCCCCTTATAAAAATATACCCTTACTGGGCCCCTTTAATACTATACTCATATATTAATTCCTTAGGCCTCATAGTTTAAATCTTACAAGATTGCTTTGTTCATAGAAATGGCATGTCAGCAGGAAATGCTAGAATCCTGTTAAATGAAACACTGTAGCAGATAGTCTTAATAGAATGTATAATTGCTAAAAAGGCCTTGAGGATACTAACCTTGAACGACTAATGTACCAGTTGCTCATTATGGACAACTGCCAAAAGCCCCCTCCCATCGAGAGAGCTCCCTCGTGCCAGCAAGATGGTGCCGAAACCTGTAGGAGCTCGTCATGACGTCAGCTATGACATAAAGATGTAACACCCAACAGGGAGGGCATTTAATTAACCACTTTACACCTAAACCAATTGACAATGTTTATTTGCTGATATCTTGATTTCTTTCAATGATGTAATTTTGCCTTTAAAAGGGACTGCGAGCCCGCTTTTTAACAGATGCCAATACATTTTCTCGAAGTTCTTTTAACCTGAACTCCGTGTGTCAGTGTGAATTTACTTCTGCGTATACGCAATTTAAACATCTCTAATTTGGTCAGGAACAGATAGTCATTCAAACTTATTGGTTTGCCTAAAAGATTCCCTTATCAAAACCACCTCTTCAGGCAAAGAATTTCATATCCTTCTTGCTTTTACTGTAAAAAATACTTTTCTTTGCCTTAGATGAAATCTCCTTTCTTCAAGCCTAAATGTGTGACCTTGTGTCCTATGTATAGCCCTGTTTATGAATAGATTTCCAGATAATGGTTTGTACTGGCCCCAAATATATTTGTATAATGTTATCATATCCCCTCTCAGGCGCCGTTTTTCCAAACTAAAGAGATTTAAATTTTTTAACCTTTCTTCATAACTAATATGCTCCATTCCTTTTTATCAATTTTGTAGCTCATCTCTGCACTTTTTCTAGTGCCATGATATCTTTCTTTAGAACAGGTGCCCAAAATTGCACAGCATATTAGAGGTATGGTTTTACCAGCGATTTATAAAGAGGCAAAATTATATTTTCATCTCGATAATTTTTGCCCCTATTTATACATGACAAAACCTTACTGGCCTTAGCAACGGCAGATTGACATTGCATATTGCTGCCTAATTTGTTTTCTATAACAATTCCCAAATCCTTCTTGTGTGTGGTTATCCCTAGTTCACTACCATTTAGGGTGTAAATTGCTTGTGCATTTTTAATCCCGAAGTGCATAACTTTGCATTTCTCTATGTTAAATTTCATCTGCCATTTTAGTGCCCAGTCCCCCAATCTATCCAAATCCCTCTGCAGCAAGGCAATATCCTGCTCAAATTGTATTACTTTACAACGTTTTGTGTGATCTGCAAACACTGATACATGGCTTTCAATGCCCATTTCAAGATCATTTATAAATATGTTAAATAGAAGCGGTCCCAAAACAGAACCCTGAGGGACACCACTTACCACTTTTGTCCAGCTTGAAAATTTACCATTAAAGACAACTTGTTGTACTCTATACTTAAGCCAATGTTCTACCCAAGAACAAGAATATTCATCTAGACCAATTTCTTTTAGTTTGAAGACTAACCTATTGTGAGGAACCGTATCAAATGCCTTGGCAAAATCCAAGTAGATCACATCCACTGCAACACCCTGATCTATACTTCTACTTACTTCTTCGTAGAATGCAATTAGGTTAGTTTGACATGACCTATGTTTCATAAAACCATGCTGATTATTGCTAATAACACAGTTCTTCCCAATGAATTCCTGAATATTATCCCTTACTAGCCGTTCAAATAATTTCCCTGTCACAGAAGTTAAGCTCATAGGTCTATAATTTCCAGGCAAGGATTTTGAACCCTTTTTAAATATAGGAACAACATCTGCCTGTTACAAATCGCTATTTGTAACTGGCCCTTTAAATGAGAAATTGCCCTGCTTCCCTGGATTGTGGAGAAGCATGTTTGCCAGCCTCCTGCCTCATGACTATGGCCCCTGGAAGATTGTGCCCCTGAAAACTTATTAACATTTATTGGGTGTGTATGGCCCTTTAAGAACCGTCTGGGGACATATTGTGACTTTGCTGAACAATGTCCCTTTAAGACTATGTCCCCAGACCTGTAAAATAACTTGCCCCTGGCTTTCTCCCACTTGGTTCAGTAAATAGGGCTTACTGAACCAAGTACCACACAGGCGGACCACCCAGAAGTTAAAGTGTGCAGGCAATTTACCTCCCAGGCTGTGAGGTTACTGCAGGTTAATTGCCGAGCGCTGGGTGGCCGCCATTCGGCAGCCGAACACGTGGCGGCAGCCATTTTAGTCATTCGAATGCGGTCAGCGGTGTATGCTAAAGATTCTGTGGAACTAAAATCGGCTACACATTCTGCCGAACACCGCTGACCCTTACCTTCTTCCATACTGAACTTGCAGCTCCAGAGACTAAGTCCCGTTTGAAATGGGACTTAGTCGTTTTTTCGCATGAAATTGACCGACCGCACAGCCCAAATCTATGGAACTGTTTTGGGCAGGAAATTGTGCTTGCGGTCGGTCATAAAGGGACTTCCAGCTAACTTTTGATCCACTGGAGGGATTTGGCTGATTTTTGGAAGTGTTTATGTTTGATGTATGCTGAGTCTGAATATGTAATTTTGAAATTGTATGTACTTGAATGTATGGTTTTAAAGTTACAGTGTGTATGTGAAAACTGTATTTTTATTGTATGTAATAATTGGTTTAACTGTTTATCTGAGGGGAGGGAACCTGTGGGCTGTACTATGCTGTTATTGGTTAATTTCATCCTCCCCCTGGGAGTGTCCTGTGTGTACCTTATCCTAATAAAAAGCAGGCTGGGTGTTCCAGTCCTCAGACCTCTTCTGACCCTCAATACGTAGCCTTGTCTCGTTATTGGAGGGAACTGCTATATCACACTGGGGATTGCTATGCTCTGCATATTCCCCTGAGCTCTTAATCACTTAGATCTTTTAAGAGCTTGTTCCTGTTACGCTCTCCTGGAGGAGAGGTCTTCCCCACACGGTCCTGGAGGACAGAAGCCGATCCAGGGTGGAAGGAAGACGGCGCGGCTCCAGTTAAGCTACGGCGGTTGTGGAGCCTGCGGTGGTTGTGGTGTCGTCTGCAGTGCTTGGAGTCCTCTGAGAGCGCTAGGAGCATCCATCAACGGAGGGTACTCGGTCGGAGTACACGGAGCTCCGTTACACTGCCTTTCTCCAATCCTCCGGTACAATACCTGAAACAAAAGAATCTTGAAAATTAAATACAGAGGTTCACTTATATCCCTACTTAGCTCCTTAAGTACTCGTAGGTGGATACCGTCAGGCCCCAGAGCTTTATTTACATTCATTTTCTTTAATAGCTGTAGCACCTTGTCTCGAGTTATCCAATCACAAGTTATCTGAAAATTTGTTGTCTGAGTGGTGGTGATGGCAGTGAATTCTCTTGGCCTGAGGAAACCGTAGAAGGCTATGTACATGGCTGCTTTAATTACCGAATTGGTGGAAGAACTAAACGGTTTAAAATCTAATAAGTTGGATAGGGATTGGAAAAGTTTGTTGTCTATAGGTAATCTCTGTGATGTACGCGAGGGAACCGATTTCTGAATGCCTCTGAGTATGTTCTTTATCTGATATGATGACATGAATCTATGTTTGTTAGGCCAGAGGGTTAGCATGTGGTGTTGAATGCCTGTCAAATATAATTTAATGGTGTTGTAAGATAGTTGTAGTTTAAGGTAGCAAAAATAAGTGAAAGCAAGGATAGATGTAATGACAAAAGGTTGGGATATGTTGTGGTCCAATAGAAATCTTTTAAACAATGTGAAGGCTCTGTTGTATGTTTTACGAGTATTGGATGACAGTGCTAATTTGGACAGATCCCTGCTGTGTTGCATAATTAATTCTAATCCATGATTAGCTGCTGGAACAAAGGAGTGGCTGCTTGAGCGACTGAAGGAAGTGCTTGATGAAATGCCTGAAAATTAAATCGTGACAAACTGTCAGCTGCTATGTTACAAATGTCTGGTACATGAAAGCAAACCAAGAAGAAATTGTGACATGCTGCCAACCAAGTGAGTTTCCTGAGAAATCTCATGATCGTAAGAGATGATGAGCGGCCCTTGTTGATGATATGACATGTGCCCTGGTTGTCTGAGTAGCAACAGACTGACGACCCTGACCATGAATGACCCAATGCCACAGCAGATGCTACAATAGGGTAGATCTCAAAAAGAGCTGAGGTAGTGAAAAAACCTTCCAAATCCTGGACTTCTTCAGGCCAACTACCCCAAAGCCATTCGTTCTCAAAGATTGCTGCGAAACCCGTGGTAGACGCCGCGTCTGACCATATGGTTGGTGACATGTCAGACAATCCTGGGAGGAACAAGCTTTTACCATTCCATGTGGTTAAGAATTTCTTCCACATGTGCAGGTCTGCTGTGGCTTGAATATCTAGGGACAGTCTATGGTCGTCGTGTCGGAAGTGTGGAAAAAGACAAAGAAGTCTGGATATTAAACCGCGACCTTGTGGTATGATGCGTATGGCAAAGTTTAAGGAACATGGAAGAGATTGTAGTTCCTTGCGGTTGCAAGTACCCAGCATGATGTAGTGATTGATGCTGTTGAGAATGTTTGTTATTTTCTCTTGTGGTTAGCTTGCTTGCATGGATGCTGAGTCAAGTTGTATGCCCAGGAATGTAATGATAGTGTCTGGGCCTTCAGTTTTCTTAGGGGATACTGGGACACCCAAGTGGTCGAACAGACTAATCGCTTCCTTTAGGCTTCTGGGGGGAAAGGTGTTTTCTTCGACAAACAAGAAGTCCTCTAGATAATGTATGACTGTGGGGCATCTGGATATGCTTAGCAACAGCCAGCAAAGTGTTTTGGCAAATGTGTCAAAGATTTTGGGGCTATTTTGTGACCCAAAGGTTAAGCGGAAGAAGAAATAGTAGTTGTCTGCCCATTTGATGCCATGTAAATACCAGAGTGTAGGGTGGATTGGTAGCAGTTTGAAAGCATTGGTGATGTCTGTCTTGCTTAACCAGGCTCCGACATCTGCTTGGGTGATAGCTGTAATGGCATGATCTATGGTGGCATATTGTAGGGAAAACTCCCTGACAACCCGTATAGGTTTTTAGTAGTACCTGTAACCTGAATGGATAAAAAAAAACGTATGACATAATGGAGTATGGCATCGACCAAATTTATTCTAATATGTTCAGTATATATAAGAAAAGTAAAGTACCATAACGTGTAAATATTATCGTAGCCATCATGGTTAAAATATGTATCAATCTTAACCCATTGTGTGCAGCATGTACAAGTGGAAAATGCTCTGTGCCTTCCTTGTATCAGTGGCGGATCCAGGGGGGGGGCAACGGGGCAATTGCCCCCCCCCCCGAGATTCTCCCCTGCCGGCTAGTGCAGGGCTGGCATTGTGTGTGCGTATGGGGGCAGGGGCAATGTGTGTGCCCTGCTAGTGCAGGGCACACACATTGCCCCTGCCACCATACGCACACACATTGCCCCTGCCCCCCATACACACACACATTGCCCCTGCCCCCCATACACACACACATTGCCCCTGCCCCCATACGCACACACATTGCCCCTGCCCCCATACGCACACACATTGCCCCTGCCCCCCATACACACACATTGCCCCTGCCCCCCATACACACACACACACATTGCCCCTGCCCCCCATACACACACACATTGCCCCTGCCCCCCATACACACACATTGCCCCTGCCCCCATACGCACACACATTGCCCCTGCCCCCCATACACACACACATTGCCCCTGCCCCCCATACGCACACACATTGCCCCTGCCCCCATACACACACACACATTGCCCCTGCCCCCCATATACACACACATTGCCCCTGCCCCCATACACACACACATTGCCCCTGCCCCCCATACGCACACACATTGCCCCTGCCCCCATACGCACACACATTGCCCCTGCCCCCCATACGCACACACATTGCCCCTGCCCCCCATACACACACACATTGCCCCTGCCCCCCATACGCACACACATTGCCCCTGCCCCCATACACACACACACATTGCCCCTGCCCCCATATACACACACATTGCCCCTGCCCCCATACACACACACATTGCCCCTGCCCCCCATACACACACACACATTGCCCCTGCCCCCCATACACACACACACATTGCCCCTGCCCCCCATACACACACACATTGCCCCTGCCCCCCATACACACACACATTGCCCCTGCCCCCCATACACACACACATTGCCCCTGCCCCCCATACGCACACACATTGCCCCTGCCCCCATACGCACACACATTGCCCCTGCCCCCCATACGCACACACATTGCCTCTGCCCCCCATACACACACACACACATTGCCTCTGCACCCCATACACACACACACATTGCCCCTGCCCCCCATACACACACACATTGCCCCTGCCCCCCATACACACACACATTGCCCCTGCCCCCCATACACACACACATTGCCCCTGCCCCCCATACACACACACATTGCCCCTGCCCCCCATACGCACACACATTGCCCCTGCCCCCATACGCACACACATTGCCCCTGCCCCCCATACACACACACATTGCCCCTGCCCCCATACGCACACACATTGCCCCTGCCCCCCATACACACACACATTGCCCCTGCCCCCCATACACACACACATTGCCCCTGCCCCCATACACACACACATTGCCCCTGCCCCCATACGCACACACATTGCCCCTGCCCCCCATACACACACATTGCCCCTGCCCCCCATACACACACATTGCCCCTGCCCCCCATACACACACACACACACATTGCCCCTGCCCCCCATACACACACACATTGCCCCTGCCCCCCATACACACACATTGACCCTGCCCCCCATACACACACACAATGCCCCTGCCTCCCATACACACACACATTGCCCCTGCCCCCATACACACACATTGCCCCTGCCCCCCCATACACACACATTGCCCCTGCCCCCATACACACACATTGCCCCTGCCCCCCATACACACACACACATTGCCCCTGCCCCCTATACACACACACATTGCCCCTGCCCCCCATACGCACACACATTGCCCCTGCCCCCATACGCACACACATTGCCCCTGCCCCCCATACACACACACATTGCCCCTGCCCCCATACGCACACACATTGCCCCTGCCCCCATACGCACACACATTGCCCCTGCCCCCATACGCACACACATTGCCCCTGCCCCCCATACACACACACACATTGCCCCTGCCCCCTATACACACACACATTACCCCTGCCCCCCATACGCACACACATTGCCCCTGCCCCCATACGCACACACATTGCCCCTGCCCCCCATACACACACATATTGCCCCTGCCCCCCATACACACACACATTGCCCCTGCCCCCATACGCACACACATTGCCCCTGCCCCCATACGCACACACATTGCCCCTGCCCCCCATACACACACACACATTGCCCCTGCCCCCTATACACACACACATTGCCCTTGCCCCCCATACGCACACACATTGCCCCTGCCCCCATACGCACACACATTGCCCCTGCCCCCCATACACACACACATTGCCCCTGCCCCCCATACACACACACATTGCCCCTGCCCCCATACGCACACACATTGCCCCTGCCCCCATACGCACACACATTGCCCCTGCCCCCCACACACACACATTGCCCCTGCCCCCCATACACACACACACACATTGCCCCTGCCCCCCATACACACACACATTGCCCCTGCCCCCCATACACACACATTGCCCCTGCCCCCATACGCACACACATTGACCCTGCCCCCCATACACACACACATTGCCCCTGCCCCCATACGCACACACATTGCCCCTGCCCCCATACACATACACACATTGCCCTGCCCCCATATACACACACATTGCCCCTGCCCCCATACACACACACATTGCCCCTGCCCCCCATACACACACACACATTGCCCCTGCCCCCCATACACACACACACATTGCCCCTGCCCCCCATACACACACACATTGCCCCTGCCCCCCATACACACACACATTGCCCCTGCCCCCCATACACACACACATTGCCCCTGCCCCCCATACGCACACACATTGCCCCTGCCCCCATACGCACACACATTGCCCCTGCCCCCATACGCACACACATTGCCTCTGCCCCCCATACACACACACACACATTGCCTCTGCCCCCCATACACACACACACATTGCCCCTGCCCCCCATACACACACACATTGCCCCTGCCCCCCATACACACACACATTGCCCCTGCCCCCCATACACACACACATTGCCCCTGCCCCCCATACACACACACATTGCCCCTGCCCCCCATACGCACACACATTGCCCCTGCCCCCATATGCACACACATTGCCCCTGCCCCCCATACACACACACATTGCCCCTGCCCCCATACGCACACACATTGCCCCTGCCCCCCATACACACACACATTGCCCCTGCCCCCATACGCACAAACATTGCCCCTACCCCCCATACACACACATTGCCCCTGCCCCCCATACACACACACACATTGCCCCTGCCCCCCATACACACACATTGCCCCTGCCCCCCATACACACACACACACACATTCCCCTGCCCCCCATACACACACATTCCCCTGCCCCCCATACACACACATTGACCCTGCCCCCCATACACACACACAATGCCCCTGCCCCCCATACACACACACATTGCCCCTGCCCCCATACACACACATTGCCCCTGCCCCCCCATACACACACATTGCCTCTGCCCCCATACACACACATTGCCCCTGCCCCCCATACACACACACACATTGCCCCTGCCCCCATATACACACACATTGCCCCTGCCCCCATACACACACACATTGCCCCTGCCCCCCATACACACACACACATTGCCCCTGCCCCCCATACACACACACACATTGCCCCTGCCCCCCATACACACACACATTGCCCCTGCCCCCCATACACACACACATTGCCCCTGCCCCCCATACACACACACATTGCCCCTGCCCCCCATACGCACACACATTGCCCCTGCCCCCATACGCACACACATTGCCCCTGCCCCCCATACGCACACACATTGCCTCTGCCCCCCATACACACACACACACATTGCCTCTGCCCCCCATACACACACACACATTGCCCCTGCCCCCCATACACACACACATTGCCCCTGCCCCCCATACACACACACATTGCCCCTGCCCCCCATACACACACACATTGCCCCTGCCCCCCATACACACACACATTGCCCCTGCCCCCCATACGCACACACATTGCCCCTGCCCCCATATGCACACACATTGCCCCTGCCCCCCATACACACACACATTGCCCCTGCCCCCATACGCACACACATTGCCCCTGCCCCCCATACACACACACATTGCCCCTGCCCCCATACGCACAAACATTGCCCCTACCCCCCATACACACACATTGCCCCTGCCCCCCATACACACACACACATTGACCCTGCCCCCCATACACACACACATTGCCCCTGCCCCCCATACACACACACACACACATTCCCCTGCCCCCCATACACACACATTGACCCTGCCCCCCATACACACACACAATGCCCCTGCCCCCCATACACACACACATTGCCCCTGCCCCCATACACACACATTGCCCCTGCCCCCCATACACACACACACATTGCCCCTGCCCCCATACGCACACACATTGCCCCTGCCCCCCATACACACACATTGCCCCTGCCCCCCATACACACACATTGCCCCTGCCCCCATACGCACACACATTGCCCCTGCCCCCCATACACACACACACACACATTGCCCCTGCCCCCCATACACACACACACACACATTGCCCCTGCCCCCCATACACACACATTGCCCCTGCCCCCCATACACACACACACACATTGCCCTTGCCCCCCATACACACACACATTGCCCCTGCCCCCCATACACACACATTGCCCCTGCCCCCATACGCACACACATTGCCCCTGCCCCCATACACACACACATTGCCCCCCATACGCACACACATTGCCCCTGCCCCCATACACACACACACATTGCCCCTGCCCCCCATACGCACACACATTGCCCCTGCCCCCATACACACACACACATTGCCCCTGCCCCCCATATACACACACATTGCCCCTGCCCCCATACACACACACATTGCCCCTGCCCCCCATACACACACACATTGCCCCTGCCCCCCATACACACACACATTGCCCCTGCCCCCCATACACACACACATTGCCCCTGCCCCCCATACACACACACATTGCCCCTGCCCCCATACGCACACACATTGCCCCTGCCCCCATACGCACACACATTGCCCCTGCCCCCCATACGCACACACATTGCACCTGCCCCCCATACGCACACACATTGCCTCTGCCCCCCATACACACACACACATTGCCTCTGCCCCCCATACACACACACACATTGCCCATGCCCCCCATACACACACACATTGCCCCTGCCCCCCATACACACACACATTGCCCCTGCCCCCCATACACACACACATTGCCCCTGCCCCCCATACACACACACATTGCCCCTGCCCCCCATACACACACACATTGCCCCTGCCCCCATACGCACACACATTGCCCCTGCCCCCCATACACACACACATTGCCCCTGCCCCCATACGCACAGACATTGCCCCTGCCCCCCATACACACACACATTGCCCCTGCCCCCATACACACACACATTGCCCCTGCCCCCATACACACACACATTGCCCCTGCCCCCCATACGCACACACATTGCCCCTGCCCCCCATACGCACACACATTGCCCCTGCCCCCCATACACACACACACATTGCCCCTGCCCCCATACACACACACACACACACATTGCCCCTGCCCCCCATACACACACACACACATTGCCCCTGCCCCCCATACATACACACACACACACACACACACATTGCCCCTGCCCCCCATACACACACACATTGCCCCTGCCCCCCATACACACACATTGCCCCTGCCCCCATACGCACACACATTGCCCCTGCCCCCCATACACACACACATTGCCCCTGCCCCCCATACGCACACACATTGCCCCTGCCCCCATACACACACACACATTGCCCCTGCCCCCCATATACACACACATTGCCCCTGCCCCCCATACACACACATTGCCCCTGCCCCCCATACACACACACACATTGCCCCTGCCCCCCATACGCACACACATTGCCCCTGCCCCCCATACGCACACACAATGCCCCTGCCCCCCATACACACACACATTGCCCCTGCCCCCATACACACACATTGCCCCTGCCCCCCCATACACACACATTGCCTCTGCCCCCATACACACACATTGCCCCTGCCCCCCATACACACACACACATTGCCCCTGCCCCCATATACACACACATTGCCCCTGCCCCCATACACACACACATTGCCCCTGCCCCCCATACACACACACACATTGCCCCTGCCCCCCATACACACACACACATTGCCCCTGCCCCCCATACACACACACATTGCCCCTGCCCCCCATACGCACACACATTGCCCCTGCCCCCATACGCACACACATTGCCCCTGCCCCCCATAAGCACACACATTGCCTCTGCCCCCCATACACACACACACACATTGCCTCTGCCCCCCATACACACACACACATTGCCCCTGCCCCCCATACACACACACATTGCCCCTGCCCCCCATACACACACACATTGCCTCTGCCCCCCATACACACACACATTGCCCCTGCCCCCCATACACACACACATTGCCCCTGCCCCCCATACGCACACACATTGCCCCTGCCCCCATATGCACACACATTGCCCCTGCCCCCCATACACACACACATTGCCCCTGCCCCCATACGCACACACATTGCCCCTGCCCCCCATACACACACACATTGCCCCTGCCCCCATACGCACAAACATTGCCCCTACCCCCCATACACACACATTGCCCCTGCCCCCCATACACACACACACATTGACCCTGCCCCCCATACACACACACATTGCCCCTGCCCCCCATACACACACACACACACATTCCCCTGCCCCCCATACACACACATTGACCCTGCCCCCCATACACACACACAATGCCCCTGCCCCCCATACACACACACATTGCCCCTGCCCCCATACACACACATTGCCCCTGCCCCCCATACACACACACACATTGCCCCTGCCCCCATACGCACACACATTGCCCCTGCCCCCCATACACACACATTGCCCCTGCCCCCCATACACACACATTGCCCCTGCCCCCATACGCACACACATTGCCCCTGCCCCCCATACACACACACACACACATTGCCCCTGCCCCCCATACACACACACACACACATTGCCCCTGCCCCCCATACACACACATTGCCCCTGCCCCCCATACACACACACACACATTGCCCTTGCCCCCCATACACACACACATTGCCCCTGCCCCCCATACACACACATTGCCCCTGCCCCCATACGCACACACATTGCCCCTGCCCCCCATACACACACACATTGCCCCCCATACGCACACACATTGCCCCTGCCCCCATACACACACACACACATTGCCCCTGCCCCCCATACGCACACACATTGCCCCTGCCCCCATACACACACACACATTGCCCCTGCCCCCCATATACACACACATTGCCCCTGCCCCCATACACACACACATTGCCCCTGCCCCCCATACACACACACATTGCCCCTGCCCCCCATACACACACACATTGCCCCTGCCCCCCATACACACACACATTGCCCCTGCCCCCCATACACACACACATTGCCCCTGCCCCCCATACGCACACACATTGCCCCTGCCCCCATACGCACACACATTGCACCTGCCCCCCATACGCACACACATTGCACCTGCCCCCCATACGCACACACATTGCCTCTGCCCCCCATACACACACACACATTGCCTCTGCCCCCCATACACACACACACATTGCCCCTGCCCCCCATACACACACACATTGCCCCTGCCCCCCATACACACACACATTGCCCCTGCCCCCCATACACACACACATTGCCCCTGCCCCCCATACACACACACATTGCCCCTGCCCCCCATACACACACACATTGCCCCTGCCCCCATACGCACACACATTGCCCCTGCCCCCCATACACACACACATTGCCCCTGCCCCCATACGCACACACATTGCCCCTGCCCCCCATACACACACACATTGCCCCTGCCCCCATACACACACACATTGCCCCTGCCCCCATACACACACACATTGCCCCTGCCCCCCATACACACACATTGCCCCTGCCCCCCATACACACACACACACATTGCCCTTGCCCCCCATACACACACACATTGCCCCTGCCCCCCATACACACACATTGCCCCTGCCCCCATACGCACACACATTGCCCCTGCCCCCCATACACACACACATTGCCCCCCATACGCACACACATTGCCCCTGCCCCCATACACACACACACATTGCCCCTGCCCCCCATACGCACACACATTGCCCCTGCCCCCATACACACACACACATTGCCCCTGCCCCCCATATACACACACATTGCCCCTGCCCCCATACACACACACATTGCCCCTGCCCCCCATACACACACACATTGCCCCTGCCCCCCATACACACACACATTGCCCCTGCCCCCCATACACACACACATTGCCCCTGCCCCCCATACACACACACATTGCCCCTGCCCCCCATACGCACACACATTGCCCCTGCCCCCATACGCACACACATTGCACCTGCCCCCCATACGCACACACATTGCACCTGCCCCCCATACGCACACACATTGCCTCTGCCCCCCATACACACACACACATTGCGTCTGCCCCCCATACACACACACACATTGCCCCTGCCCCCCATACACACACACATTGCCCCTGCCCCCCATACACACACACATTGCCCCTGCCCCCCATACACACACACATTGCCCCTGCCCCCCATACACACACACATTGCCCCTGCCCCCCATACACACACACATTGCCCCTGCCCCCATACGCACACACATTGCCCCTGCCCCCCATACACACACACATTGCCCCTGCCCCCATACGCACACACATTGCCCCTGCCCCCCATACACACACACATTGCCCCTGCCCCCATACACACACACATTGCCCCTGCCCCCATACACACACACATTGCCCCTGCCCCCCATACGCACACACATTGCCCCTGCCCCCCATACGCACACACATTGCCCCTGCCCCCCATACACACACACACATTGCCCCTGCCCCCCATACACACACACACACACACATTGCCCCTGCCCCCCATACACACACACACACACACACATTGCCCCTGCCCCCCATACACACACACATTGCCCCTGCCCCCCATACACACACATTGCCCCTGCCCCCATACGCACACACATTGCCCCTGCCCCCCATACACACACACATTGCCCCTGCCCCCCATACGCACACACATTGCCCCTGCCCCCATACACACACACACATTGCCCCTGCCCCCCATATACACACACATTGCCCCTGCCCCCCATACACACACATTGCCCCTGCCCCCCATACACACACACACATTGCCCCTGCCCCCCATATGCACACACATTGCCCCTGCCCCCCATACGCACACACATTGCCCCTGCCCCCATACGCACACACATTGCCCCTGCCCCCCATACGCACACACATTGCCTCTGCCCCCCATACGCACACACATTGCCTCTGCCCCCCATACACACACACACATTGCCTCTGCCCCCCATACACACACACACATTGCCCCTGCCCCCCATACACACACACATTGCCCCTGCCCCCCATACACACACACATTGCCCCTGCCCCCCATACACACACACATTGCCCCTGCCCCCCATACACACACACACATTGCCCCTGCCCCCATACGCACACACATTGCCCCTGCCCCCATACACACACACATTGCCCCTGCCCCCATACGCACACACATTGCCCCTGCCCCCCCATACACACACACATTGCCCCTGCCCCCCATACACACACACATTGCCCCTGCCCCCATACACACACACATTGCCCCTGCCCCCATACGCACACACATTGCCCCTGCCCCCCATACACACACATTGCCCCTGCCCCCCATACACACACATTGCCCCTGCCCCCCATACACACACACACATTGCCCCTGCCCCCCATACACACACACATTGCCCCTGCCCCCCATACACACACATTGACCCTGCCCCCCATACACACACACAATGCCCCTGCCTCCCATACACACACACATTGCCCCTGCCCCCATACACACACATTGCCCCTGCCCCCCCATACACACACATTGCCCCTGCCCCCCCATACACACACATTGCCCCTGCCCCCATACACACACATTGCCCCTGCCCCCCATACACACACACACATTGCCCCTGCCCCCATACGCACACACATTGCCCCTGCCCCCCATACACACACACATTGCCCCTGCCCCCATACGCACACACATTGCCCCTGCCCCCCATACACACACACATTGCCCCTGCCCCCATACACACACACATTGCCCCTGCCCCCATACACACACACATTGCCCCTGCCCCCCATACGCACACACATTGCCCCTGCCCCCATACGCACACACATTGCCCCTGCCCCCCATACGCACACACATTGCCCCTGCCCCCCATACACACACACACATTGCCCCTGCCCCCCATACACACACACACACACACATTGCCCCTGCCCCCCATACACACACACACACACACACATTGCCCCTGCCCCCCATACACACACACATTGCCCCTGCCCCCCATACACACACATTGCCCCTGCCCCCCATACACACACATTGCCCCTGCCCCCATACGCACACACATTGCCCCTGCCCCCCATACACACACACATTGCCCCTGCCCCCCATACGCACACACATTGCCCCTGCCCCCATACACACACACACATTGCCCCTGCCCCCCATATACACACACATTGCCCCTGCCCCCCATACACACACATTGCCCCTGCCCCCCATACACACACACACACACATTGCCCCTGCCCCCCATACACACACACACACATTGCCCCTGCCCCCCATACAAGCACACATTGCCCCTGCCCCCCATACGCACACACATTGCCCCTGCCCCCCCATATGCACACACATTGCCCCTGCCCCCCATACGCACACACATTGCCCCTGCCCTCATACGCACACACATTGCCCCTGCCCCCCATACGCACACACATTGCCTCTGCCCCCCATACACACACACACATTGCCTCTGCCCCCATACACACACACACATTGCCTCTGCCCCCCATACACACACACACATTGCCCCTGCCCCCCATACACACACACATTGCCCCTGCCCCCCATACACACACACATTGCCCCTGCCCCCCATACACACACACATTGCCCCTGCCCCCCATACACACACACACACATTGCCCCTGCCCCCATACGCACACACATTGCCCCTGCCCCCCATACACACACACATTGCCCCTGCCCCCATACGCACACACATTGCCCCTGCCCCCCCATACACACACACATTGCCCCTGCCCCCCATACACACACACATTGCCCCTGCCCCCATACGCACACACATTGCCCCTGCCCCCCATACACACACATTGCCCCTGCCCCCCATACACACACATTGCCCCTGCCCCCCATACACACACACACATTGCCCCTGCCCCCCATACACACACACATTGCCCCTGCCCCCCATACACACACATTGACCCTGCCCCCCATACACACACACAATGCCCCTGCCTCCCATACACACACATTGCCCCTGCCCCCATACACACACATTGCCCCTGCCCCCCATACACACACACACATTGCCCCTGCCCCCTATACACACACACATTGCCCCTGCCCCCCATACGCACACACATTGCCCCTGCCCCCATACGCACACACATTGCCCCTGCCCCCATACGCACACACATTGCCCCTGCCCCATACGCACACACATTGCCCCTGCCCCCCATACACACACACACACATTGCCCCTGCCCCCTATACACACACATTGCCCCTGCCCCCATACACACACACATTGCCCCTGCCCCCCATACGCACACACATTGCCCCTGCCCCCATACGCACACACATTGCCCCTGCCCCCCATACACACACACATTGCCCCTGCCCCCCATACACACACACATTGCCCCTGCCCCCATACGCACACACATTGCCCCTGCCCCCATACGCACACACATTGCCCCTGCCCCCCATACACACACATTGCCCCTGCCCCCCATACACACACACACACATTGCCCCTGCCCCCCATACACACACACATTGCCCCTGCCCCCCATACACACACATTGCCCCTGCCCCCATACGCACACACATTGCCCCTGCCCCCATACACACACACATTGCCCCTGCCCCCCATACGCACACACATTGCCCCTGCCCCCATACACACACACACATTGCCCCTGCCCCCCATATACACACACATTGCCCCTGCCCCCCATACACACACACATTGCCCCTGCCCCCCATACACACACACACATTGCCCCTGCCCCCCATACACACACACACATTGCCCCTGCCCCCCATACACACACACATTGCCCCTGCCCCCCATACACACACACATTGCCCCTGCCCCCCATACACACACACATTGCCCCTGCCCCCCATACGCACACACATTGCCCCTGCCCCCATACGCACACACATTGCCCCTGCCCCCCATACGCACACACATTGCCTCTGCCCCCCATACACATTGCCTCTGCACCCCATACACACACACACATTGCCCCTGCCCCCCATACACACACACATTGCCCCTGCCCCCCATACACACACACATTACCCCTGCCCCCCATACACACACACATTGCCCCTGCCCCCCATACACACACACATTGCCCCTGCCCCCCATACGCACATACATTGCCCCTGCCCCCATACGCACACACATTGCCCCTGCCCCCCATACACACACACATTGCCCCTGCCCCCATACGCACACACATTGCCCCTGCCCCCATACGCACACACATTGCCCCTACCCCCCATACACACACATTGCCCCTGCCCCCCATACACACACACACATTGCCCCTGCCCCCCATACACACACACATTGCCCCTGCCCCCATACACACACACACACACACATTGCCACTGCCCCCCATACACACACATTGACCCTGCCCCCCATACACACACACAATGCCCCTGCCCCCCATACAAACACACATTGCCCCTGCCCCCCCATACACACACATTGCCCCTGCCCCCATACACACACATTGCCCCTGCCCCCCATACACACACACACATTGCCCCTGCCCCCATACGCACACACATTGCCCCTGCCCCCCATACACACACATTGCCCCTGCCCCCATACGCACACACATTGCCCCTGCCCCCCATACACACACACACACATTGCCCCTGCCCCCCATACACACACACACACATTGCCCCTGCCCCCCATACACACACACATTGCCCCTGCCCCCCATACACACACACATTGCCCCTGCCCCCCATACACACACACATTGCCCCTGCCCCCCATACACACACACATTGCCCCTGCCCCCCATACACACACATTGCCCCTGCCCCCATACGCACACACATTGCCCCTGCCCCCCATACACACACACATTGCCCCTGCCCCCCATACGCACACACATTGCCCCTGCCCCCATACACACACACACATTGCCCCTGCCCCCCATATACACACACATTGCCCCTGCCCCCATACACACACACATTGCCCCTGCCCCCCATACACACACACACATTGCCCCTGCCCCCCATACACACACACACATTGCCCCTGCCCCCCATACACACACACATTGCCCCTGCCCCCCATACACACACACATTGCCCCTGCCCCCCATACACACACACATTGCCCCTGCCCCCCATACGCACACACATTGCCCCTGCCCCCATACGCACACACATTGCCCCTGCCCCCCATACGCACACACATTGCCTCTGCCCCCCATACACACACACACACATTGCCTCTGCCCCCCATACACACACGCACACATTGCCCCTGCCCCCCATACACACACACATTGCCCCTGCCCCCCATACACACACACATTGCCCCTGCCCCCCATACACACACACATTGCCCCTGCCCCCCATACACACACACATTGCCCCTGCCCCCCATACGCACACACATTGCCCCTGCCCCCATACGCACACACATTGCCCCTGCCCCCCATACACACACACATTGCCCCTGCCCCCATACGCACACACATTGCCCCTGCCCCCCATACACACACACATTGCCCCTGCCCCCATACGCACACACATTGCCCCTGCCCCCATACGCACACACATTGCCCCTGCCCCCATACACACACACACATTGCCCCTGCCCCCATACGCACACACATTGCCCCTGCCCCCCATACGCACATACATTGCCCCTGCCCCCATACGCACACACATTGCCCCTGCCCCCCATACACACACACATTGCCCCTGCCCCCATACGCACACACATTGCCCCTGCCCCCATACGCACACACATTGCCCCTACCCCCCATACACACACATTGCCCCTGCCCCCCATACACACACACATTGCCCCTGCCCCCCATACGCACACACATTGCCCCTGCCCCCATACACACACACACATTGCCCCTGCCCCCCATATACACACACATTGCCCCTGCCCCCCATACACACACATTGCCCCTGCCCCCCATACACACACACACACACATTGCCCCTGCCCCCCATACACACACACACACATTGCCCCTGCCCCCCATACAAGCACACATTGCCCCTGCCCCCCATACGCACACACATTGCCCCTGCCCCCCCATATGCACACACATTGCCCCTGCCCCCCATACGCACACACATTGCCCCTGCCCTCATACGCACACACATTGCCCCTGCCCCCCATACGCACACACATTGCCTCTGCCCCCCATACACACACACACATTGCCTCTGCCCCCATACACACACACACATTGCCTCTGCCCCCCATACACACACACACATTGCCCCTGCCCCCCATACACACACACATTGCCCCTGCCCCCCATACACACACACATTGCCCCTGCCCCCCATACACACACACATTGCCCCTGCCCCCCATACACACACACACACATTGCCCCTGCCCCCATACGCACACACATTGCCCCTGCCCCCCATACACACACACATTGCCCCTGCCCCCATACGCACACACATTGCCCCTGCCCCCCCATACACACACACATTGCCCCTGCCCCCCATACACACACACATTGCCCCTGCCCCCATACGCACACACATTGCCCCTGCCCCCCATACACACACATTGCCCCTGCCCCCCATACACACACATTGCCCCTGCCCCCCATACACACACACACATTGCCCCTGCCCCCCATACACACACACATTGCCCCTGCCCCCCATACACACACATTGACCCTGCCCCCCATACACACACACAATGCCCCTGCCTCCCATACACACACATTGCCCCTGCCCCCATACACACACATTGCCCCTGCCCCCCATACACACACACACATTGCCCCTGCCCCCTATACACACACACATTGCCCCTGCCCCCCATACGCACACACATTGCCCCTGCCCCCATACGCACACACATTGCCCCTGCCCCCATACGCACACACATTGCCCCTGCCCCATACGCACACACATTGCCCCTGCCCCCCATACACACACACACACATTGCCCCTGCCCCCTATACACACACATTGCCCCTGCCCCCATACACACACACATTGCCCCTGCCCCCCATACGCACACACATTGCCCCTGCCCCCATACGCACACACATTGCCCCTGCCCCCCATACACACACACATTGCCCCTGCCCCCCATACACACACACATTGCCCCTGCCCCCATACGCACACACATTGCCCCTGCCCCCATACGCACACACATTGCCCCTGCCCCCCATACACACACATTGCCCCTGCCCCCCATACACACACACACACATTGCCCCTGCCCCCCATACACACACACATTGCCCCTGCCCCCCATACACACACATTGCCCCTGCCCCCATACGCACACACATTGCCCCTGCCCCCATACACACACACATTGCCCCTGCCCCCCATACGCACACACATTGCCCCTGCCCCCATACACACACACACATTGCCCCTGCCCCCCATATACACACACATTGCCCCTGCCCCCCATACACACACACATTGCCCCTGCCCCCCATACACACACACACATTGCCCCTGCCCCCCATACACACACACACATTGCCCCTGCCCCCCATACACACACACATTGCCCCTGCCCCCCATACACACACACATTGCCCCTGCCCCCCATACACACACACATTGCCCCTGCCCCCCATACGCACACACATTGCCCCTGCCCCCATACGCACACACATTGCCCCTGCCCCCCATACGCACACACATTGCCTCTGCCCCCCATACACATTGCCTCTGCACCCCATACACACACACACATTGCCCCTGCCCCCCATACACACACACATTGCCCCTGCCCCCCATACACACACACATTACCCCTGCCCCCCATACACACACACATTGCCCCTGCCCCCCATACACACACACATTGCCCCTGCCCCCCATACGCACATACATTGCCCCTGCCCCCATACGCACACACATTGCCCCTGCCCCCCATACACACACACATTGCCCCTGCCCCCATACGCACACACATTGCCCCTGCCCCCATACGCACACACATTGCCCCTACCCCCCATACACACACATTGCCCCTGCCCCCCATACACACACACACATTGCCCCTGCCCCCCATACACACACACATTGCCCCTGCCCCCCATACACACACACACACACACATTGCCACTGCCCCCCATACACACACATTGACCCTGCCCCCCATACACACACACAATGCCCCTGCCCCCCATACACACACACATTGCCCCTGCCCCCCCATACACACACATTGCCCCTGCCCCCATACACACACATTGCCCCTGCCCCCCATACACACACACACATTGCCCCTGCCCCCATACGCACACACATTGCCCCTGCCCCCCATACACACACATTGCCCCTGCCCCCATACGCACACACATTGCCCCTGCCCCCCATACACACACACACACATTGCCCCTGCCCCCCATACACACACACACACATTGCCCCTGCCCCCCATACACACACACATTGCCCCTGCCCCCCATACACACACACATTGCCCCTGCCCCCCATACACACACACATTGCCCCTGCCCCCCATACACACACACATTGCCCCTGCCCCCCATACACACACATTGCCCCTGCCCCCATACGCACACACATTGCCCCTGCCCCCCATACACACACACATTGCCCCTGCCCCCCATACGCACACACATTGCCCCTGCCCCCATACACACACACACATTGCCCCTGCCCCCCATATACACACACATTGCCCCTGCCCCCATACACACACACATTGCCCCTGCCCCCCATACACACACACACATTGCCCCTGCCCCCCATACACACACACACATTGCCCCTGCCCCCCATACACACACACATTGCCCCTGCCCCCCATACACACACACATTGCCCCTGCCCCCCATACACACACACATTGCCCCTGCCCCCCATACACACACACATTACCCCTGCCCCCCATACACACACACATTGCCCCTGCCCCCCATACACACACACATTGCCCCTGCCCCCCATACGCACATACATTGCCCCTGCCCCCATACGCACACACATTGCCCCTGCCCCCCATACACACACACATTGCCCCTGCCCCCATACGCACACACATTGCCCCTGCCCCCATACGCACACACATTGCCCCTACCCCCCATACACACACATTGCCCCTGCCCCCCATACACACACACACATTGCCCCTGCCCCCCATACACACACACATTGCCCCTGCCCCCATACACACACACACACACACATTGCCACTGCCCCCCATACACACACATTGACCCTGCCCCCCATACACACACACAATGCCCCTGCCCCCCATACACACACACATTGCCCCTGCCCCCCCATACACACACATTGCCCCTGCCCCCATACACACACATTGCCCCTGCCCCCCATACACACACACACATTGCCCCTGCCCCCATACGCACACACATTGCCCCTGCCCCCCATACACACACATTGCCCCTGCCCCCATACGCACACACATTGCCCCTGCCCCCCATACACACACACACACATTGCCCCTGCCCCCCATACACACACACACACATTGCCCCTGCCCCCCATACACACACACATTGCCCCTGCCCCCCATACACACACACATTGCCCCTGCCCCCCATACACACACACATTGCCCCTGCCCCCCATACACACACACATTGCCCCTGCCCCCCATACACACACATTGCCCCTGCCCCCATACGCACACACATTGCCCCTGCCCCCCATACACACACACATTGCCCCTGCCCCCCATACGCACACACATTGCCCCTGCCCCCATACACACACACACATTGCCCCTGCCCCCCATATACACACACATTGCCCCTGCCCCCATACACACACACATTGCCCCTGCCCCCCATACACACACACACATTGCCCCTGCCCCCCATACACACACACACATTGCCCCTGCCCCCCATACACACACACATTGCCCCTGCCCCCCATACACACACACATTGCCCCTGCCCCCCATACACACACACATTGCCCCTGCCCCCCATACGCACACACATTGCCCCTGCCCCCATACGCACACACATTGCCCCTGCCCCCCATACGCACACACATTGCCTCTGCCCCCCATACACACACACACACATTGCCTCTGCCCCCCATACACACACGCACACATTGCCCCTGCCCCCCATACACACACACATTGCCCCTGCCCCCCATACACACACACATTGCCCCTGCCCCCCATACACACACACATTGCCCCTGCCCCCCATACACACACACATTGCCCCTGCCCCCCATACGCACACACATTGCCCCTGCCCCCATACGCACACACATTGCCCCTGCCCCCCATACACACACACATTGCCCCTGCCCCCATACGCACACACATTGCCCCTGCCCCCCATACACACACACATTGCCCCTGCCCCCATACGCACACACATTGCCCCTGCCCCCATACACACACACATTGCCCCTGCCCCCCATACACACACACACATTGCCCCTGCCCCCATACGCACACACATTGCCCCTGCCCCCCATACGCACATACATTGCCCCTGCCCCCATACGCACACACATTGCCCCTGCCCCCCATACACACACACATTGCCCCTGCCCCCATACGCACACACATTGCCCCTGCCCCCATACGCACACACATTGCCCCTACCCCCCATACACACACATTGCCCCTGCCCCCCATACACACACACATTGCCCCTGCCCCCCATACGCACACACATTGCCCCTGCCCCCATACACACACACACATTGCCCCTGCCCCCCATATACACACACATTGCCCCTGCCCCCCATACACACACATTGCCCCTGCCCCCCATACACACACACACACACATTGCCCCTGCCCCCCATACACACACACACACATTGCCCCTGCCCCCCATACAAGCACACATTGCCCCTGCCCCCCATACGCACACACATTGCCCCTGCCCCCCCATATGCACACACATTGCCCCTGCCCCCCATACGCACACACATTGCCCCTGCCCCCCATACGCACACACATTGCCCCTGCCCTCATACGCACACACATTGCCCCTGCCCCCCATACGCACACACATTGCCTCTGCCCCCCATACACACACACACATTGCCTCTGCCCCCATACACACACACACATTGCCTCTGCCCCCCATACACACACACACATTGCCCCTGCCCCCCATACACACACACATTGCCCCTGCCCCCCATACACACACACATTGCCCCTGCCCCCCATACACACACACACACATTGCCCCTGCCCCCATACGCACACACATTGCCCCTGCCCCCCATACACACACACATTGCCCCTGCCCCCATACGCACACACATTGCCCCTGCCCCCCCATACACACACACATTGCCCCTGCCCCCCATACACACACACATTGCCCCTGCCCCCATACGCACACACATTGCCCCTGCCCCCCATACACACACATTGCCCCTGCCCCCCATACACACACATTGCCCCTGCCCCCCATACACACACACACATTGCCCCTGCCCCCCATACACACACACATTGCCCCTGCCCCCCATACACACACATTGACCCTGCCCCCCATACACACACACAATGCCCCTGCCTCCCATACACACACATTGCCCCTGCCCCCATACACACACATTGCCCCTGCCCCCCATACACACACACACATTGCCCCTGCCCCCTATACACACACACATTGCCCCTGCCCCCCATACGCACACACATTGCCCCTGCCCCCATACGCACACACATTGCCCCTGCCCCCCATACACACACACACACATTGCCCCTGCCCCCTATACACACACATTGCCCCTGCCCCCATACACACACACATTGCCCCTGCCCCCCATACGCACACACATTGCCCCTGCCCCCATACGCACACACATTGCCCCTGCCCCCCATACACACACACATTGCCCCTGCCCCCCATACACACACACATTGCCCCTGCCCCCATACGCACACACATTGCCCCTGCCCCCATACGCACACACATTGCCCCTGCCCCCCATACACACACATTGCCCCTGCCCCCCATACACACACACACACATTGCCCCTGCCCCCCATACACACACACATTGCCCCTGCCCCCCATACACACACATTGCCCCTGCCCCCATACGCACACACATTGCCCCTGCCCCCATACACACACACATTGCCCCTGCCCCCCATACGCACACACATTGCCCCTGCCCCCATACACACACACACATTGCCCCTGCCCCCCATATACACACACATTGCCCCTGCCCCCCATACACACACACATTGCCCCTGCCCCCCATACACACACACACATTGCCCCTGCCCCCCATACACACACACACATTGCCCCTGCCCCCCATACACACACACATTGCCCCTGCCCCCCATACACACACACATTGCCCCTGCCCCCCATACACACACACATTGCCCCTGCCCCCCATACGCACACACATTGCCCCTGCCCCCATACGCACACACATTGCCCCTGCCCCCCATACGCACACACATTGCCTCTGCCCCCCATACACATTGCCTCTGCACCCCATACACACACACACATTGCCCCTGCCCCCCATACACACACACATTGCCCCTGCCCCCCATACACACACACATTACCCCTGCCCCCCATACACACACACATTGCCCCTGCCCCCCATACACACACACATTGCCCCTGCCCCCCATACGCACATACATTGCCCCTGCCCCCATACGCACACACATTGCCCCTGCCCCCCATACACACACACATTGCCCCTGCCCCCATACGCACACACATTGCCCCTGCCCCCATACGCACACACATTGCCCCTACCCCCCATACACACACATTGCCCCTGCCCCCCATACACACACACACATTGCCCCTGCCCCCCATACACACACACATTGCCCCTGCCCCCCATACACACACACACACACACATTGCCACTGCCCCCCATACACACACATTGACCCTGCCCCCCATACACACACACAATGCCCCTGCCCCCCATACACACACACATTGCCCCTGCCCCCCCATACACACACATTGCCCCTGCCCCCATACACACACATTGCCCCTGCCCCCCATACACACACACACATTGCCCCTGCCCCCATACGCACACACATTGCCCCTGCCCCCCATACACACACATTGCCCCTGCCCCCATACGCACACACATTGCCCCTGCCCCCCATACACACACACACACATTGCCCCTGCCCCCCATACACACACACACACATTGCCCCTGCCCCCCATACACACACACATTGCCCCTGCCCCCCATACACACACACATTGCCCCTGCCCCCCATACACACACACATTGCCCCTGCCCCCCATACACACACACATTGCCCCTGCCCCCCATACACACACATTGCCCCTGCCCCCATACGCACACACATTGCCCCTGCCCCCCATACACACACACATTGCCCCTGCCCCCCATACGCACACACATTGCCCCTGCCCCCATACACACACACACATTGCCCCTGCCCCCCATATACACACACATTGCCCCTGCCCCCATACACACACACATTGCCCCTGCCCCCCATACACACACACACATTGCCCCTGCCCCCCATACACACACACACATTGCCCCTGCCCCCCATACACACACACATTGCCCCTGCCCCCCATACACACACACATTGCCCCTGCCCCCCATACACACACACATTGCCCCTGCCCCCCATACGCACACACATTGCCCCTGCCCCCATACGCACACACATTGCCCCTGCCCCCCATACGCACACACATTGCCTCTGCCCCCCATACACACACACACACATTGCCTCTGCCCCCCATACACACACGCACACATTGCCCCTGCCCCCCATACACACACACATTGCCCCTGCCCCCCATACACACACACATTGCCCCTGCCCCCCATACACACACACATTGCCCCTGCCCCCCATACACACACACATTGCCCCTGCCCCCCATACGCACACACATTGCCCCTGCCCCCATACGCACACACATTGCCCCTGCCCCCCATACACACACACATTGCCCCTGCCCCCATACGCACACACATTGCCCCTGCCCCCCATACACACACACATTGCCCCTGCCCCCATACGCACACACATTGCCCCTGCCCCCATACGCACACACATTGCCCCTACCCCCCATACACACACATTGCCCCTGCCCCCCATACACACACACATTGCCCCTGCCCCCCATACACACACACACACACACACACATTGCCCCTGCCCCCCATACACACACATTGACCCTGCCCCCCATACACACACACAATGCCCCTGCCCCCCATACACACACACATTGCCCCTGCCCCCATACACACACATTGCCCCTGCCCCCCCATACACACACATTGCCCCTGCCCCCATACACACACATTGCCCCTGCCCCCCATACACACACACATTGCCCCTGCCCCCTATACACACATACATTGCCCCTGCCCCCCATACGCACACACATTGCCCCTGCCCCCATACGCACACACATTGCCCCTGCCCCCATACGCACACACATTGCCCCTGCCCCCCATACGCACACACATTGCCCCTGCCCCCCATACACACACACATTGCCCCTGCCCCCCATACACACACACATTGCCCCTGCCCCCCATACGCACACACATTGCCCCTGCCCCCATACACACACACACATTGCCCCTGCCCCCCATATACACACACATTGCCCCTGCCCCCCATACACACACACATTGCCCCTGCCCCCCATACACACACACACATTGCCCCTGCCCCCCATACACACACACACATTGCCCCTGCCCCCCATACACACACACACATTGCCCCTGCCCCCCATACACAGTATAACACACACACATTGCCCCTGCCCCCCATACACACACACATTGCCTCTGCCCCCCATAAACACATTGCCCCCATATACACATACACTGCCCCCATACACACACATTGCCCCTACATACACACACTGCCCCCACACACATACATTGCCCCACACATACACTGCAATACACACACTGTAACTGTCACACACACATACTGATCCACACACACTGCACCCCTGACATATACTGCCGCCCTCACGTACACACTGCAACCTTCACACACACACTGCTAATACACTGTCCCCCTCACACACACACACACACTGCACCCCTCACACATTGCACCACTCACACATACCACTGCTCCTCTGCCCTACTACAGCCCCATTTCCCAGAGGACCTCAGGTAAGTTGTCAAACAGTTCTTAAACAGTTTGACTACTTACTCTGGGGGGGGGGGGGGTCTTAACATTATTGGCACTATAACCACTACACTGAGCTGTAGTGGTTATTGTGTCTGGATTATTTATTTAAATAATCTACAAGTGCCCCTCCCGAGATCAGGCTCTGGATCCGCCACTGCCTTGTATGCTGTATGTCACCTTGCTAGGGAGAATGTATTATTCTGTAAGCAGCGTGATGTGTGTATGTGTTTATGAAAATAGATTATCAGTTACATATATGCAGAAAGTGACTGGCTACTTTATAATAATATGTGTAAGTCATACCAGCTGGGAAAAATACTTATGTGGTATGTGAAACTGCTGTTTGGCTATTGACCGGTAGGGGTCAGTAATCATAAGTGTTCTTGAATTCCCCTGAACCAAATGCAGTGTACCTGAGATTTTAAGTGTGACCTGTAGGTGTCAGTGTAGTTATTGCAAAACTGCCGTTCGGTTGTTATATGTCCCGACTGTAATGGTTGTATGAAACATAAATGAAAGAAGAGCCGGGTAAGGGGTGTACCTTACATAGGTAAGTGTATTATCTTAAGCCCCTCCCACAATTACAGGGCAAACGGGCCAAACGGCCTTAATACATATGAAATTCCGAAGAGGCGGCCCAGAAGTCTAATCTTCTAATCTCAGAAGTCTTCTTCTGCAGCATAATGTCATTTCACATGAGTGTTGCCGCAGGTTACAATGGCATTACGTGTTGCGTGAATCGTTGTGATGGCAACTTGCGGGGAGAGAACATGAAGCTGTAGGAGGGAAAGATTAAACATCTGGGGCCCCCTCTTCACAGGACAAACATGCTGTACCACTGGATCTAGTGTTCCCACTCCCTAAAAACCCTGCTCACAACCACTACTATCCAACCCCACTAAACACACTGCATCCACTACAAACAGATACTGCATTCACTAAACACTGACACTCTATCCACTACATGCACACAATGCATCCTTTACACAGACACAGCATTCACCACACACTGCATGCCATAATGGATGTGCACATGATTTTGGGGGGGACTGGGGCAGCACATTGTCTTGGGCCGGCCCTGCACTCAAACACACCAGCAATGTGGAGAAGCTAGAAAAAAAGATAGAAAAAGAGAGCTATAAGGACTTGGGCCAAAGATATTGACTTTCCATCTTAAATAGGTACACTAGGGAGGTATGGAAAGCCTGTGCTGAAATCCAGTGTTTATCAGACCGCAATCTATCCTAGAAAAAGGAACCGTCGTTCTTAAGGATAATATCATTTGCACACCTCAAGTAAATCAATTAATCCAATATATGGACAATCTAAATAGTTTGGGTAAAAAAACAAGTGTAAGTGGCTTATGAAAGCCAAGATCTCTAAGGAGGAAAATAAACACAGATATATTCAACAAATTACTTCACCATCCTCTCAATGCATTGATTCATTTGACACGGCTCCTGGCGCCTTATGTCCACATAAACCCACCACTTTTAACACAGAGGTTCAATTTGTAATGTTTTTTTACAGACTAGCTCTTTGTTATTTCTCCAAAAATAAACATGCATACTGTATATTCTTGAGAGCAGTGGTTCTTAAGCCAGTCCTCAAGACACCCCAAAAATCTAGGAATTAGCGATATTATAATTCGGTTTCTATGATGATACTGACAAAATCTGGACTGTTGGAGTGCCTTGAGCTGTTGTTTGGGAACCACTTCTCTACAGGAGTGTTGTGACTAGGGGAGTTTCAGGTCTGTATCCTTAGACCATCACCGTTGAGCCACATATAGATATTTCCTAAGCTACGTAACACATTCACGAAAAGGGACTATAGTTTAGCTCAGCAGTAATTTACCTTTGATGTTGGTCCATCATAACCCAGTTGGTGTTCAGAAGACTAGTCATCCTTGAATCATTAGTCATGTGCTGCAAATTCTAAGTAAGCATAATGCCATTTACTGTATACACATACAGTAGTGTTATGCAGAGAGTCAAGAAAATTCCAATTTGATTTACTAAATTTAACCCGAGGAACAGAGGACACTATAGGATTTGGTTACTATAGGCATATGAAATGTAAATCCAACCCTGGCTCTCACTTCAGAACCAGTATCTCTATTTCTTGCAGTGAATCCTTACAATTCACAACTGCATTTTATTCATTGTGTCAATATATGTTTCTCTTCCACTAAATAAGTCATATGCTGTAGGCAGCTGAGATCAGATGAGAACAATGGAGACCAAAGACTATTACATTGCACAATGGACCATGGCATCTGATAAAAACCTTTTGCATGGAGATTCAAAAGTCCAAATGCAAATCCTGATAGGTTTTCATTACACTTGGTTTCATTTCAGAAATAAAGCTTAACTTGGTTGTATTTATAACAAAAAATTACATTTAACCTTCATTTCCATGACTTGCTTACATTTTGTATGATATAGAGTAGAGTATATATAGACAGACATTGCTGTGTTACTAAAGGGCATTTACTTCCACTGGTAGTATGGTTTCCATTTGACTAAATGGCATCATCAATTATGTCAAAATATAGACACATATAATACACCGCATCAACTGATGTATAATTAATTACATTGTGTGAATCACTTATTTGATATTTAACCAGCACAATTTATTAATTTAACATTATATTAAAACATCGATTATATTAGCAACCCAATTGAATTTTTAATGTGATATGTTCAGAATATTATATGATACGAATGTGTGGGCTTCATGTTATTGTGCAGTAAAACAATTCTATTTTATTTTATATTGTTAACTATGATGGATTCCGAAATATTCTATTGGCATAGTGTTGGTGACCTGGGGACGTTTTCCATTGGTAAATAGTCCATGTGAGCATGATAATATATAAGTTTGGTAAAGTTTAAAAAAATGTTATCCTGCAGATATTACCATACAAATAGCCAAATGGACCTCTCTAAATCAATAGAAACTGCATGGGCAGAAATTGTAGACAAATTCATTGAACACTTTGGATGGCCTATGGATCTTAGGCTATGATACTAATTTACACTGTTTTAATAAATATACATAAAATGTGCAATATGTAGAAGAAAATTTAACTCTAAGAGCACTGAGAGCAGATCCTTTTTCAGATCATGAAATCAGGTTGGTCTGGTATGCCTAGTGCAACACACAGGGATGAGGGAGTCTGACTTGAAATGAAGTGCTCAAAACTGGATATAGGCAGAAATTTCACCAAAAAACTGTCTGAAATGTGAAGTATTGTGGTTAACACTGTAAGTCCCGTGTAATGGATCCAGGAGCTGGTTCACAGCTGCTTCACCTTTTTCAGATCATAACTTAATACCTTCTTGTTGACCTCCGTTTAGCAGACTCTACTTTCTAGGCTCTGATCCCACAGAGTTGTTGGGAAACTCAGGTCCGTGCCTTCTCCCCACTTCCACTGGCATCAAGATTTACAAGATGCCAAAGCTTGGAAGTATGCAATATTTACATTGCAGTAATAAAACAGCCTCTAGTGCTTGTCCATGAGACAGCCACAAGAGGCGCTTCCCAGAGTTTACCAGACTCTGGGTCCCCTAAATTATGCTATACATCCTCACGGTCTGCATGAGCACATTCAGTGTCTGTAAAATCCCCTAAGGAAAGCATTGATTCAATGCTTTCCTATAGCAAGGGTCTAATGAGCTTGCAGTGTTTGCCGCTTATGTGCATTAGGTCACAGTCACATGACGTTGGATGAGGCGGAGCACAACTCAGAGCTGAGAGACATTGGTTCTGGAATCAGGTGAGTAAATAAGGAGTTTTAACCCTTTTTTATGCCAACTTTGTATTCCTTCCACTATAGAATCCCTTTATGCAGTAAGTTTGAGCATCCTGGATAAGATTTATTGACATATCCAACATAAATCTAAAATTACTTTTATAGTGTCATCTACAGCTCACAAGAAGGATATGACTGATAACAATCAACCTATAATGTAAATGAAAAGTAAATATTGGGGGTTATATACAAAATGTGTCATGTTCTGTAAAAGTGGTCTAAAGTACTTAGAGTTGAGAGTTGAGCAATTACCATGGAAATAAGTGGAACCAGTAGAAAAATTCCATTGCTGACTCCTCACTTTCACATATTGTTACTGCTTTTCAGGACACAACATTTTTTTTTTAAACACAATCCCCATCATTTCAGTAAGTCCAATAATGTCACAAATTGATTCATAAAGCTTTATCTGCTTCTTTGTATCAGTGATATGCACAATAGGCAGGTTAGCCAAGTACTTGCAGTTTGGCATTGCTGTCCAAGCCCTACCTTAGATGGCCAACTTTTCAGATGAGACAGCAATCACCACAGAAAAGGTCACATATTTTCAGTATTTGGCCAAAAAGTTTGTCTAGTCTTAATGCAACTGCATTTAGGAGCTTGAGGTACCTGACAGAATAAAGGTAACTGGAAAAAAAAAAACATTTTTGCAATGATTAACCACCTTTCAAGAACGATATTTTGTTTTAAATCTACTTCACCGAGTATCTATCTTTCAAAGGCATAGATTTAGACACATTAGCCTTTTTGCAAGACCTAGATTGATTTAAAGGAATTGCCATTTCCAATGATCGCAAAGATTCTGTTGCTACTCTGATTTTATAAATTGATTCATTCCATTCAGCCATTATAACCATGGTTTTCACAATATGTTCCATTTCCAGTTAACGTTTCTGGGAAGTCTACTGAGATGTCTATTAGGGAAACATCAACTTCTCATCTCCTAATTTGTACTCTCATTAATAACTTGTGTGGTATGTGGATTGGTGGAGAATCATCAGAATCAATTCTATATCCTCTTAGATGCCTGGGCATTGTGTATCAGGTCACATTTGTCTGGTAACTTTAGGTATGTTAATGCATGAAACAAGAGTTGTATTTCATTAATTTCCATATTTTAAGGTTTTTCTTTTTTTACTGCATAATCAAGGGTAAGCTAACAGAAGAATGAATAATATTATTATGCTTTATAATATTCCCCCAGTGGCAGAATATATATATATATATATATATATATATTGTAAAGACAGAAGGTGAATGTAACAGAGCTCCCTGGACCCCGGCTGGGTACCTCCACCAAGGACCGCTTCCTAGCTGGAACAGTGGACAAACTGCAACACTTCTGCCCACAGTTGCCGTGACTTTACTGGGGTCCTGGAACCAAATGGGGAATTCGCTCTAGACAACCCCAGGCACTGGATGACACTCAGTTCTGGGAGCTCTAGTCCTTACAAGGACTTTCCCTGTTAAATCCTCCACACTGGAACAGTGATTACAGAATAGCCCTTTCCCCTCCCATTAATCAGACGACACATAGTTCTGGAATACCTTTATTGGAAGCCACAACTGGCCTTATATGCAAGTCCCCATGCAAGGGACACTCCCATCTGGAACTGAGCGTAAACCACAGTAGAAACAAATACACAGTTACATTGGTTCTCAGATTCAAGACACTCCCATACATAATAAGATAATCCCACTCCTGTGCCTGGGAGATATTTGAGTCAAGCACTATATTAAACTCAATTATCTCCAGGCACAAAAAAACACACATTTCCCAAACACCCCAAAAGTACCTTAAAAATACATAAAACCCCACAAAAGTTACATCCCCTGATAGCCCAGATCTGGGTGACCAACATGGTCTCCAGTTGATGCGGCTGTTCGGTTCCCGAACCATATAGCCCAAATACACGAACAGAGACTTTTATATTACATTTTACAGGCTCCATTGTCTGTGGGCAGGAGGCTGGCAAGTAGGCTCCTCCAGGAGCTTGTGGCAACTAACTTGGCAAGGGCAGTTTGTCACAGTGAATTTTTTTTTTTTTTATAAATTCTTTATTTTTGTAGTGCAAAGATGAATGAACATGCAGCTTGTCATGACAGTGAATATTTTACACTACCCATCTCTCCATGTTTTATGGTTTATTTATATATTATATAGTTTTGAAAGAAAATCAAATACTGAACATTGACATTTTTGGTTTATTCATGCTTATTCCTTAAGAGAGAGAATGTCTGTGTGCATTTATTAGAGAAATAATGCTCTATAAATGTGTGTATGTAAATTTATATATATATTTGTGATCGGAGTCAAAAAGTCATACTTGGAGCTTACAAACTAAGGCAAAGTAGGTTGAAGTGTGCTGGGACTAAAGGTTGGGTTAGGCATGCAAACAGAGTGGGCTTACCTGAAGAAGATTAAGTTGAAAGGATGAGGAGGATGAGGTTTTGTCCCAAACACCCACAATGTCAAGGTAAAAGATGCATCAATTTTTAAGACCAATTAAGCCTAACGGCCTGAACATTTGTGGCAGAGGACAAAAAGCCATACTTGGCCATTACTACCTAAGGCAAAGTCAGTTGAAGTGTGCCGGAACCATTTGTCAGGTTAGACCTGTAAATAAAGAGGTCACACATTTAAATGCCATATTAAGTAACAATGTACATAATGAAATACATATACAATAAGAATGCCCCCACGTATACGCATGCAAAACACACACACATAAGCAAACCCATAGCCCTGATTAATAAACCAAACTACAGGACCCGTATCATTTCTTGCACATGTTAAGGAATATACAACTACTGTTATCCAGTTACCCATATATTTTATATTATTGGTAGAAGAGCATTGCTCAAAACAATAACACCAGAATGACTGGCATACCTGAACCTCAAGCGCCATGATGAAAGATTAACCGAGAGGTATTCGTAAAAGCTGCAAAAGGAGCAAAATACAAAATGTTTACCTAAACCAATATAACAGTAATTCTAAAGTGAGTGTGTGACCACTGTGAAAGGGGAAGCTGAAACTATTTCAATTGATGAGTATATGAACTTGGTGATTAGCGCAAGTACCATAACCATGTATTGGTATTGTATAGTGGGTAAGCTATCCAAGCTATGCGATAGAGGAAGTTCAATTATAAAATCACAACTTAATGAGAGTGTTGTCTCCATGCAAAGATGCTCTGTGACAAACACAACTTTAATGAGTGTGTGACCTGAGAGACAGAGGTGGCCTAGAAAGAAAACAAATTCAAATATTGTGAAGGCAATGTGATAGAGGAAACCCTGCAACAAAATAAAATTTGAAAGAGTACCCTACTGTGATAGAGGAATCTTAGTGGCAAATGCCAGGTTGAGAAGTATGTGACATTTGTGATAAAGGAAGCTCACATCAAACCTAATTTAATGAGCATATGACCTATGAGACAAGTGGCTCAGTAAAAACTACCAATACACTTACCGTGTTAACTCTATTTGGTATAACACATGCCAAAATTGTGATGATCACGTGAACTCACATGAGAGAGTAAGCTCTGAAATAAAAACTACATAATTAGCATGTGAGTTTTATACGGGGAAGCTCAGGAACAATTATCAGAATGAACATGTGAGCTAGAGGAAGCTCAGTAAAAGATAATAGATAAGATCAATGCATGAAATATACCAGACAAGATCAATGCATGACCTCTTGTGATAGAGAAAGCTCAGTAATTAATACTAATACTAAAATTATTTAGCATGTGACCTCTGTGATAGCCAATTTGATGAGCATACAACCTTTGTTATAGAAGTAGCACAGTAACAAAACCAAATTGAGGGGTGTGTGTCCTTAGTGATAAAGGAAGCTCAACAACAATCAATTTGAGTGATTGTTTTCCCCCCCATGAGGTAGATGGCTCAGCAACTACCAATCTATTAAGCACAAACCTCTGTGATAGAGGAAGCTGAGTAATCAAATTCCTATACGAAGAGCACATAACCTCTGTGATAGAGGAAGCTCAGTAATGAATGACAATTGCTGAGAACACAGCCTCTGTGATAAAGGAAACTCAGTTACAAACTGACACATTTTTATGAGTGCATGAACTCTGAAAAAATAGGTGTTTCAATAGCACATATATATGTGGTGAGTATGTGTGTGTCTGGGGGTGCTGTGTGTGTCTGGGGGTGCTGTGTGTGTGTGAGTGTGAATGTATATTTTATTTAAATTGAAATATTTTTTTTATTAAAAAAAAAAAAAAAAAAAAAGTGATATCCCCCCTCCTCCCTTCTTACCTTTAGCCTGGAAGGAGGGGGGGATTTGTTCTGCCTGGGGGGTGGGGGTGTTCCGTGCTGCCATCCTTCCCTGGTGGTCCAGTGGTGAGAGTGAACTTTAGCCTGTAGGCTAGAGTTCACTCTCGCGAGATCAGAGCGTTGCCGCGACCCGGCGGAGCTACTGGATAGAGCTCCAGCGGTCCTCTCTCCTGCCTCCCTCGCTCACTCCCTCTCGTGCCGGCGGCCGCCTGTAACTGCCTCTGGGCCGGTGAGGGAGATCTTTGATCTCCACACCGGCCTATGGAGGCACAGAGCAGGGCCGGTGCTTGGGTAGCGCGCTGGCCCTGCAGGGGCTGACAGGGGAGATCCTGTGATCTCCCCTGCCGGCCTCGGCCCCACATTCATCGTGGCCCACCGGGCATTTGCCCAGTATGCCCGATGGCCAGTCCGGGCCTGCCTAGAACCCATGGTGTCTAAGTCTTTAAATAGAGGTGGACCCACTCTTAAAGGGACTCTTCTTTTACTCACCTCGTTCCAGCGCTGTCCCATGGAAGCGTTCAGCTGTCCATCTCCCAAACACTGGAGAGAAAGAGGAAGTACCCCCCTACCCACCCGCGATCCCTGGGCCTGAATGCCAGCATTTCAAAATTCCTGGCCTTTGAAATGCTGTCATTCCCTCTGGTGGAGACGGACAGTTTTAAAAACCTGGCGTTATTGGACTGCAAGAAATGCACCGCAGGCCGCAAATGTGTCTTTTTCTATACGTCCCAATAGTTTGGGGGCTACCCCAATAAAAAAAAAAAAAAAATAAAAAAAATAAAAAAAAAAACAGTGTTGGCTACCTCCTCCTCCTCCACCGCCGCTTCCACCTACACCGCCACGGTCACCGCCTCCTCAACCTATGGGTCACTTAGTATAAACCATGTACACAATAGCAGAGGCTTGTGAAGGCCTTTTCTCCATGCATCAGGAGTTGAGCTCAGTTTGAACAATGAAAGAGAATACCCTGCACTCCAACGCTCTCTCAAATGGATAATTCTGATCCTCCTGACAGCCATGCTTTAGATTTTGATTTATGTTCTTCCAAAGCTAAAATCAAAGATTTCATCTAGTGCTATTGTATGGCTCAGCTGTATTTTTAATTTTCACGTTATTTTAAGTGGTTTCCCTATCCACATTTGTTTGCAGGGCACTTGTCCTACTCTTACCCCATTGTACTTCCTTTTGCAGCCCTCTAGCTCTTTCCAGGACTTTTTTAGAGACATTTTTGTGCCCAAAAGTTTGGGTTCCCATTGACTTCAATGGGGTTCGGGTTCGGGGTCAAGTTCAAGCCCGAACCCGGACTTCCATGTATAAATATTTGATGTGACATTAATTTCTCCTGAACAAAATTATATTTAACTGTGGATGCACTTAGCATGAAAGAAGTAAATTATAGTTGAACAAGTAAATTATAGTTGCACAGACATATAACTCAAATTCTAGGTTTTGTTTTGGTTCAAACTTGGACAATTACCTCTGTCCTAAGGGACTAAAACCCATTGCAAATGACCAATTGCTGGACCTGCATAACACTGCTGCACCTTGTAATGATATGGAATACAAATAATGGCATGTAAAAGCTGCCATGTTCCAAGTGTACGGCTATTCCTGGGACCTGGCCCGAAGTGCCCTGTGCCAAAGAAAATGAGCATACAAAGAGATAAGAGTTTGAATACCAGACTGGGTAGTTATCGGTCAGGGTGAGGAGCATGTAACCTCTTTGATAGATGAAGCTCACAATAATCCAAATTGAATGTAACAACTACTGAGTTCACTGAGCATGTCACCTCTGATAGATGAATCTCAGGAACACATTGCAGAAAAAAATAAAATTTTCCCCAATCTTATTTAGTATTTGATAGAGAACAAAGGTTCAAACATTAAACAATAAAGCAAGTAACAAAAACCTTTACATGACGCCAAATATAGTTTGGAATCATAAAACTTTAGCAAATATGGGCGGGTACAGTAGCAATTAGCTGAACTATCATGAGCCTATCAGGTCAAAATAGAAGAATCAGGCTTGAGAACAAACCCCACCAAAAAAGGCAACTGTAGCTCTGAAGCAATAAAACGTAGGTGATCTGCTCTTCAGCAATAAAACGTAGTGCTTGTGAGGGCTATCCAGAGGTTCAAGCCCACGGAGTTAACAATAGGATAACCCTGAGCTCGATGTCCTCCCAGTTTCAGTATATGTAACAAACTGCACATTTGACTTGCATAACAACTGAATAATTACCTTTAACCTTACAGCAGAATATATCACAGGAGCCAACTTCCAGCAAATCTCCTGCCAAAATTAACTGGATACATTAATTATACAGGTCTGCATAAACAATGGATGAGTAGCTTTACCATGAAAGAAAAAAGAAAAAGAAAACATAGCTGCAATTAAATAATCCCCTGCTCTTAAAATGCACCCCTGTAAAATGACAGAATAGTGGTGCCTACATAATGTTGAAGCCCTCAGTAATGACCCCCAAACGTGTGTGGATAGCCACGCCACAGTGAAGAGTCATCCTAGAAGTATGATGTTGAGCTCCAGGATAAAGAATACTAAGGTGCCAGGGTGCCTATTGGGAATTACTGGGGGAAGGACTCACTGTGGTGTTAGCTTTCCCAACTCACTTTAACCAGTAAATAATTGTCAGGAATACTAAGAGAACCAACACACAGGGTGTAATAGTAAATGAAGAATAAGTGGAAAACTGTTAGCTAAAGCCTTAAAAGTAAAGTTACAAAAAACATATATATCCAAAATTAAAGATAAACAAGGAAAAATGTGTAATACCACTGAGGAAATAGTAAAATGGGTGTCCGAGGGGTTCCTTTTTCGCTTCTGCGTTCCAGTATGGAACGCATAGAGGTTTCTCTTGATTGCTAAACTGGAAGCGACGCCGAATGCACGCAGTGCATTCCAAGCTGAGACTCACATGAAGACGGAAACACACAGGTGCATCACATCCCGGCATTTTCGGCGGCAGATTTAAATGGCGACCCCTGGAACAGAACAATCATAATCCCTGAGGAAGTCACCTAGACGAAACGCGTCGGATTACATCACTTGGGGACTTACTTTGATGCTGTTGATACCACCTTAGTGTGGATTTTATGCTGTTTTACTTGGATCCTTTTGTAAGTGCATTTGTACATTAAATTCTTTTCTATATAATTTCTGTCTGCACTATCATTTGGTTTCTTCTATTCCAAGTCCATAGAAGAGCTTTTACTCCATATATACTGAAGATCCTGCCTGACTGAGGATGATGGGCCTGTTTTACATTGCAATCTTGTGAGTTCTATATATAATCATCTTGCGTGTCTCTACACTTTGGTTCTGTAATACACTATATGCGATTCATTTATTTTTATATAGATATCGCTTACTTCATCATTATAAGGTTGTATATATTTTTATATCTGCACCTTAGAAGTGTTTATCTTTCACTTTGCATTCCTACTCCCCTTTTTATTTATATTATTGTATTGGTGTTTGTAGAGGGCACACTGTTTAGTAGGTTTGCTGTTTTCAGCTGTTTTTTTAGTGGTTGGGTATCTTTCTTGCCTTACATTCTATAGGAGGTGGTATGTAAAACACAATAGGACAGGAATTTGCAATCAAATAAGGTGGGAGTGAGGCAGAGCTGGAGGAGAGAGTAGAGTGCTGCCCTTTAGGAGAGAGCAAGAGGTTAGTCTGGGAGGCCATAAGCTTTCCTAAAAGATGGGTTTTAAGGCACTTCTTAAAAGATGCAAGACTAGAGAGTCTGATGGCGGTAGGCAGGCTATTCCATAGGAAGGGAGCCGCCCGCGAGAAGTCCTGCAAGCGTGAGTTGGCCGTACAGGTGCGAACAACGGACAGGAGGTGGTCATGGACAGAGCGGAGAGATCGAGAAGGGACATACCTATGGATCTGTGAAGAGATATAAGAGGGGCTAGAATTGTTCAGTGCTTTATAGGTGTGAATTAGTACCTTTAATTGACTCCTATAGCATACAGTCAGTGGCGTACGTACCGCGGTCGCAGGGGTCGCAGCTGCGACCGGGCCTCCAGGGGGCCTGGCCACACTGCGGCCCCCCCGCGACCGGGTAGCAGCTGCCATGCTTTGCGGCCCCGGCCCGTGCAGCAAACCGCCGGGGCCGCATGTCAAGGGGTCCATCGGGTGGCCCATGCTGTCAGGGCCACCCGATGGACATGGATTTTAAGGGGGCCCGGTCTGCGCTGAGCGCTTTAAGTGCGCAACCGGGCCCCCTGTGATGAGATCATCACACGCTGGGAGGAAGTGACCGCACGTCACTCCTCCCAGCATACTGAGAGCCCGCGCAGGAGGAAACTGAAAGGAGGAGGGAGTCACAGTGGGAACTCTGACTCCCATCAGGCTGAGCCACCACTGGACCCACACATGGTAGGAAACATTTTGTGTATTTGTGTCTCTGTATGTGTGTATGTATGTCTGTGTATGTGTATCTGTATGTATGTCTGTGTCTCTGTATGTGTGCATGTATGTCTGTGTCTCTATATGTGTGTATGTATGTCTGTGTCTCTGTATGTGTGTATGTATGTCTGTGTCTCTGTATGTGTGTATGTATGTATGTATGTCTGTGTCTCTGTATGTGTGTATGTCTGTGTATGTGTATGTATGTCTGTGTCTCTGTATGTGTGTATGTCTGTGTGTCTGTGTATGTGTTTGTGTATCTGTATGTATGTCTGTGTCTCTCTGTGTGTGTGTGTGTGTGTGTATGTCTGTGTGTGTCTGTGTCTCTGTGTGTATGTGTCTTTGTCTCTGTATGTGTGTGTGTGTGTGTGTGTGTGTGTGTGTGTGTATCTGTATGTATGTCTGTGTATGTATGTTTGTGTCTGTGTCTCTGTATGTAAGCATGATTGTGTGTCTGTGTCTCTGTATTTGTGTATGATTGTGTGTCTGTGTCTGTTTCTGTATGTGTGTATCTGTATGTCTGTGTATGTATGTGTGTCTGTGTCTCTGTATGTGTCTATGTGTGTCTCTGTATGTATGTGTCTGCGTGTGTGTCTCTGTATGTATGTGTCTGTCGGGGGTGTGTGTATGTGTTTGTGTCTGTATGTATGTGTCGGGGGGAGGGGCTCACAGTCAGGGGGGAGAGGTTCACGGTAGGGGGGGCCACGGATCAGTTTCGCACCGGGGCCCCATGGAGTGTGTGTACGCCACTGCATACAATAAGCCAATGTAAGGCCTGACAGAGGGGTGAGGTGTGAGAGAACCGACTAGAGAGGAAAATCAGTCTGGCAGCAGCATTCATTATGGACTGTAGCGGTGCAGTACGGCTTTTGGGAAGACCAATCAGGAGAGGGTTACAGTAATCCATGCGGGAAATTACTAGAGCATGGACAAGCTCTTTGGTAGCATCTTGCATAAGAAAGGGGCGGATGCGGGCTATGTTTTTAAGATGGAATCTACAGGATTTGGCAACATACTGGATTTGAGGCTCAAAGGTGAGGCCAGAATCAAGTATGACGCCAAGACTGCATGCTTGCAAGGATGGAGAGCGAAAGAGGAGGATCAGTATTAGGAGGAGGAAAGACAAGGATCTCCGTTTTAGAAAAAAATTGAGTTTCAGAAAGCGGGAGGACATCCAGTCAGAGATGGAAGAAAGGCAAGCAGTGACACATTGCAGGATGGCAGGAGAGAGGTCCGGTGAGGAGAGATATATCTGGGTGTCATCAGCGTACAGGTGGTAGTGGAATCCAAAAGTTTGCCAAGAGAGGCAGTATAAAGAGAAAATAGAAGGGGACCAAGTACAGAGCCTTGGGGCACTCCAACCGAGACATGACGAGGGGAGGAAGTGTCATTAGAAAAGGAGACACTGAATGAGCGTTGGGAGAGATAAGAGAAAAACCACGAGAGGACAGAGTCACAGAGACCGAGCGATTGAAGAGTTTGAAGAAGGAGAGCATGATCAACGGTGTCAAAGGCAGCAGAGATGTCAAGAAGAATTAGTATGGAGTAGTGGCCTTTGGATTTAGCTGCGATTAGGTCAGTGTCAGGATCGGGACAGGGATCCAACACGCAGAGTACAAACAGTAGCCAGATACGTATACCGGACCTTAGAATGGCCGGACTAACGTAAGTAGTACAGTATAGAATGGTCAAAGACAAGCCGAGGTCGAGGGTAACAGAAGACAGGTAAGCGAGAGACAAGCCGAATCAAGGGTAACAGAGATAAGCAGAGTAAGGTAAACAAGCCGGGTCAAAACCAAAAGGGATAATAGAATACACAAGCACTGAGTGACTAGAACAAGCTAGAACCACGACAGGGCAATGAGCTAATGAAAGAAGCTCTGTTAAATACCCTGTTCAGAGCAGTAACCACGCCTCCAAGGCGTCCTGATTGGTCCTGCAGCCATTGACTGACAGGTTGTTCCGGGGGAGTGTCCTGATGACTACTTCCTGCCTAGATGCTGTAAAAGGCAGTCACTCCCTCGCGGCTGGCCTAGCATGACCGGATAGACCGCGGGGAAGGGAGCCATCAGACCGTCTGGATGGAGGAACAGCTAAGTCTCTACCTCTTTCGGAGGTAGAGACCACAGGTACCCTGACAGTCAGTAACTTTGATAAGTGCAGTCTCAGTAGAGTGGATACTGGATAGGGCGGAAGCCAGATTGAAGAGGGTCAAGGAGAGAGATGGAATTGAGGAAATGAAACACACGGGTAAAGACAAGTCTTTCCAGAAGCTTTGAGGAAAAAGAGATCAGGGATATAGGATGATAGTTAGAGGGGGAGGAAGGGTCAAGGGATGTTTTTTCAGGATAGGTACTACAGTGGCATGTTTAAGGTCAGCAGGGACAATGCCAGAAGAGAGAGAGCAGTTGAAGATGTGCGTTAAGGAAGGCACTAGACAAGTGGAGAAGGATCTGATAAGGTGAGATGGGACAGGATCGAGCGGGAAAGTGGTGGGGCGAGAGGAAAAGAGAAGAGCAGCCACCTCTTGGTCAGTAGCCGAGGAGAACGTCTGGAGGGTAGGAAAGGCATGATCTATGTGTGGTTGAGAAAGAAAAGGGCAAGGAGGGGAGAATTCTTTCCTTAGCTGTTCAATCTTGTCGGTAAAGTAACATACAAAGCTATCGGCAGTAAGGTTAGTTTGGGTGGTGGCCACAGCAGGGCGAAGAAGAGAATTAAAGGTGTCAAAGAGATGCCTGGGATTGCGGGAGCATTAACTAATGAGAGAGGAAAAGTAGGACTGTTTGGTGAGGGCAAGGGCTGTGCTGTATGAACACAATATGAATCTATAATGTAGAAAGTCTGTCTGGGTGCGAGACTTCCGCCAGGAGCGTTCAAGCACAACGGGAGCATCTTTGCAGGTAGCGTGTTGATTTAGTATGCCACGGTTGGGGGCGTGTCCTCCTCTAGGTGCTTGTTTGGAGTAGTGCTGCAGTGTTCAACGCAGAGGTGAGGGTAGTGTTATATGCGGAGATGGCCAGTGAAGGACAGGAGAGGGAAGGGATGGATAGCCGTTGAGGGGTACATGACAGCAAACGATAAGAGGTGGTGATCAGAGAGAGGAAATGGATTGTTGCAGATATTAGATACTGTACATGCATAAGAGAAGATTAGGTCAAGGGTATTGCCAGCTACATGGGTGGGAGAATTAGCCCACTGCGATAGCCAGAGGGAGGAAGTAATTGAAAGTAGTTTGGAGGCTGCTGAGGTCAAAGGTTGGTTAATGGGAATATTGAAGTCCCCAAGAATTAGGGATGGAATATTAGAAGAGAGGAAATAGGGTAGCCAGGCAGCAAAGTGGTCAAGGAAGAGGAGAGGGGAACCAGGGGGACGATAAATAACATCAATGTTAGTAGAGAAGGGTTTGAAAAGGCGAATTGAATGTATTTAAAATGATGGGAAAGAGAGGGAAGGGGGTGTGTATAGAGGTTTAAAGGAGCAGTGAGGGGAGAGGAGAAACCCTACACCACCACCTTTACATTCAGAGTTTCTTGGGTTGTGGGTAAGTTGAAGACCACCTAAGGACAAAGATGCAGGGGTAGCAGTGTCAGAGGGGGAGAGCCATGTTTCTGTTAAAGGACCACTCTAGTGCCAGGAAAGCATACTTGTTTTTCTGGCACTAGAGTGCCCTGAGGGTGCCCCCACCCTCAGGGTCCCCCTCCCGCCCGGCTCTGGAAAGGGGAAAAGGGGTAAAACTTACCTTTTTCCAGCGCTGGGCGGGGAGCTCTCCTCCTCCTCCTCCTCCTCTCCGCCTCCGTTCCTCCCCGTCGGCTGAATGCGCACGCGCGGCAAGAGCTGCGCGCGCATTCAGCCGGTCACATAGGAAAGCATTCATAATGCTTTCCTATGGACGCTTGCGTGCTCTCACTGTGATTTTCACAGTGAGAATCACGCAAGCGCCTCTAGCGGCTGTCAGTGAGACAGCCACTAGAGGATTAGGGGGAAGGCTTAACTAATTGATAAACATAGCAGTTTCTCTGAAACTGCTATGTTTATAAAACAATTAGTTAACCCTAGCTGGACCTGGCACCCAGACCACTTCATTAAGCTGAAGTGGTCTGGGTGCCTAGAGTGGTCCTTTAAGGCTAGTAAATCTATTGAACGAGCGATTAAGAAGTCATGGACAGCAGTGGATTTTGTAATATTGCAAACAGAGCGTGCATTCCAAAGGGCAGTATTGAAGGAGGATTTAGAGGAACATGGGATGGGTATGAGATTAGTGTGGATGCTTGGGTTAGTATGTGGTGAGTTTCCTGAGATGGGGCCGGGGTTTGGAGAGACATCACCAGCTGCTAGGACTAGAAAGATAGAAAGGAAGTGAAGGTGGGAGTAGGATTTGAAAGTTTGTAGGAGGCTATGTATATAGAGGATTTGGGAGTAGTTGGTGGATATAGGCTGGAAAGGTATATGTAGAGTGCCTGGGATGAATAGAGAGGGGAGGGTAGTAAAGTGGAAGTAATGAAGATGGTGTTGCCGGGGAGAGGTTAGCACAAGGATAGGGATATTTTAGTGAGAGATGTTAGTGTGAAAGTGAAAAATAGAAGGGACAACATTATTTAGAGAAAATGTGTATTATATAGATATGAAGATTATATATATATGCACATATATAAATCATAGATATATATATATATATATATATATATATATATATATATATATACATACATACATACATACATATACATACACACACACACACTGGTGATGTCGCGAACATAAAATTTTCGGTTCGTGAACGGCGAACGGGAACTTCCGCAAATGTTCGCGAACGGGCGAACCGCCATAGACTTCAATAGGCAGGCGAATTTTAAAACCCACAGGGACTCTTTCTGGCCACAATAGTGATGGAAAAGTTGTTTCAAGGGGACTAACACCTGGACTGTGGCATGCCGGAGGGGGATCCATGGCAAAACTCCCATGGAAAATTACACAGTTGATGCAGAGTCTGCTTTTAATCCATAAAGGGCAGAAATCACCTAACATTGACACCTGTCCTCAAAGCCCCTGATACACACTGACACAGAGCAGAATAGAGACTGTTCCCCGTCCTCAGAGACCATGATACACACTGACACAGAGCAGAATAGAGACTGTTCCCCCTACATAGGGTCACTTGGCAGATATGGATTGACACCTGTCCTCAAAACCCCTGATACACACTGACACAGAGCAGAATAGAGACTGTTCACCGTCCACAGAGACCATGATACACACTGACACAGAGCAGAATAGGGACTGTTCCCCCTACATAGGGTCACTTGGCAGATATGGATTGACACCTGTCCTCAAAACCCCTGATACACACTGACACAGAGCAGAATAGAGACTGTTCCCCCTACATAGGGTCACTTGGCAGATATGGATTGACACCTGTCCTCAAAACCCCTGATACACACTGACACAGAGCAGAATAGAGACTGTTCACCATCCACAGAGACCATGATACACACTGACACAGAGCAGAATAGGGACTGTTCCCCCTACATAGGGTCACTTGGCAGATATGGATTGACACCTGTCCTCAAAACCCCTGATACACACTGACACTGGACTGTGGCATGCCGGAGGGGGATCCATGGCAAAACTCCCATGGAAAATTACATAGTTGATGCAGAGTCTGGTTTTAATCCATAAAGGGCATAAACCTAAATTGTTTGGAATAACGTGCTTTAAAACATCAGGTATGATGTTGTATCGATCAGGTAGTGTAAGGGTTACGCCTGCTTCACAGTGACAGACCAAACTCCTCGTTTAACGCACCGCAAACAACTGCAAACAGTCCATTTGCACAACCGCAAACTCCCCATTTGCACAAGGTTGGATACCAAGCTAGCCATGTCCCGTTCCTTGTCCTTACTGATGTCATTGAAGGTCTCTTCCTCCACCCAGCCACGTACAACACCAAGGGTCCCCGAGAGGTGACAAAAAGCCCCCTGTATTTTTTTTAAAATGTACACTACTGTTACACCAGATATGAGTTGCACTGGTGTGACACTGTGCCCTGGCAGGCCCTGAAACGCACACGTGTGAAGGAAACTGCTGTTATATTACAGTCAAAAAAGTTGTTTTTTTTTTTAAATGCAAGCTATTGTGACACCAGATATGAGTGGTGGCACTGGGACCACCTTAAAAATATTGGATATCGCTAAAAATCATGATCACTATATACTAGACATGTGCAATTCGTTTCGGTCTGAATTAAAATTCGACCGAATTTCAGATAATTCGGACATTCGGGTGCTTCCGAATGTCCGAATAGTTTAATTGACGAATTGCTGAAGTCCCGAAGTTCCGGAATTACCGAATTTCCGAAGTGTAGTAGTGTCGAAGTTCCAAAGTTGCCAAAGTTCCGAGGTGTCAAAGTGCCGAAGTTCCGAAGAACAGTATTGACTAAGTACGAATATATTTACCCAGTGAAAGAAGAAGAATGTTACACTGTATACAATTTGAAATAAAAAGTATACAAGCGTAGTCAGGATTCAGCTGTAAGCATTTGCAACATTTACAACAATCAAGTAACACACATTCATATAAAATGTAAGTTACTAAGCCAGTCAGTGTAATGACAGGAACTAATAAGTAGATAACTCCCTAATTTCCACGGTATTAGGGAGCTATCTACTAAAAGGCTGAAAGACCTAAATTGGTCTTTCAGCCAAATTTACTAATACTAAGTAAAAATTACTTAGTATTAGTAAATTATGCCCCTACTCGCTATACCGCGAGTAGGGGCATGTCTATTAAACAGTGAGCAGTCTGTGGCTGCTCACTGTTAAAAAAAAATATTAAAAAAAAGGGTCCCCCCCAATTTTTATTTAGGGCCCCCACAGCCGCTCAGGGGCAGTGTGTGTATAAGTGCAGTGTGTATGACTGCAGTGTGTGTATGAGTGCAGTGTGTGTGAATGCATTGTGTGTGTATGAGTGCAGTGTGTGTGTGTGTATGAGTGCAGTGTGTGTGTGTATGAGTGCAGTGTGTGTGTGTATGAGTGCAGTGTGTGTGTGTATGAGTGCAGTGTGTGTGTGTGTATGAGTGCAGTGTGTGTGTGTAGCAGAGTGTGATGCAGAGCCTTGGTGGGGGGTGGGCATTTTTAATATTTTTTTTATTATTATTATTATTTTAAAAAAAAAATGTTATATTATTATTTATTTATTTATTTTTATTATTATTTTTATTTTTATTATTATTATAAAAAAAATAATTTCGTCCCCTCTCCCTGCTTGATACATGGCAGGGAGAGGGGCTCTCCTTCCCTGGTGGTCCAGTGGCATTGGCAGTACAGTGGGGGGAGGGCAGGGGGGCTGGCAGAGAGTACTTACCTCTCCTGCAGCTCCTGTCATCTCCCTTCTCCTCCGCCCCGGTCCGTGCAGCTCTTCTGTCAGCTCACACTGTAAGTCTCGCTAGAGCCGCACTATGACCCCGCGGCTCTCGCGAGACTTACACTGGGAGCTGACAGAGGTGCTGAACGGACCACTGCGGAGGAGGAGAGAGCTGACAGGAGCTGCAGGAGAGGTAAGTAACCGCACACAGCCCTCAGTCTGTATTATGGCAATGTAAATTGCCATAATACAGACAGTGACTCGAGTATAAGCCGAGTTAGGGGTTTTTCAGCACAAAAAATGTGCTGAAAAACTTGGCTTATACTCGAGTATATACGGTAGTCTTCTGATATTGGACTGTAATTTAGAATAGAAAACATTTCCCCATGTGATATATTGTATGTATATATTTGTGTGCAGAACGAGGATCGAATAAAATGTAAGTAGGACACTTCTTTTGTGTGAAAACCAGCAAACGCAATGTAAAAATAATTAAAGTATTCGCACAAACGCGCCATAGGGACCGTTTCCAAAAGTATTCCATGAATCTGGGAGAAACTAGCAAGGCCTCGGTGGGATGTACCAGAAAGCGAGCAGCCGGCTACCGCAGCCACCAGCTGGAACGTCAAAGCAGGAGAAGCCTTGCACCTCGCCAAAGCAGGAGACACCCCCACAATGCACGTCCTCTGCAAAGGGGGCCCTCCTGGCTGCAGCATATGACACCCAGACCCCCCCAGTCAAAGGGTCAGGAGTTGGAAGCAGCCATATTAGTACAGGTCCAAAACGTAGGGCAAACGCCAGCTTTTTTTTTTGTTGTCAATCTTTCTTTTATTGAGGCACATGTTAAATGGGATACAGAATAGAATGAAGGGGATGTACATTTTTCATACAGCTTGGGAGCATGCTAACATAACACAACCTCTCCTATGAGTGTCTGCCTCCTTTTATATTTTTTTTAACTGTCTACAATTTTATTAACAGGTTTAGCGTACTAACAGAACAGTAGTTAAACACAAGTGGATCTTCAAGTGGGTGATAGCTTTTAAGTAACATGAGAAGCAATGCACGTTTTTTTTTTTATTTTTTTTTTAATATAAGTGTGGCCGGATCGTAGCTTATCAGCCCACCCTTTTGTTATACTGTAAGGGGCTATCGGTCGTGTGGGCGTTGTGTGTGGCATTACTTGTTGAGCGAACTATGCGTAGGATAGAGCTGGTCGCTCTTAAGGTTACAGGAGTGTGGTTTGTGTGTAGTGAGCCATACTTAAGGGTAGTTTAGTGGCGCAGTGTATGATACAGTAGAGTAGAGTACAGCACTGCCTATGGGCTTGGTATAGTTTATGAAACAAAAATGTACCGGCATTGTATGACTGTGGTGGCTGGAGATCAGGTGCATGGCTCGTTGGGGGCCTATGTGGCTGAGTGCGAGTAGGTAGGCTTGTGTTGTTCCCCTAACCATGGGGGAGGCGGGGGGGGGGGGTAAAACATGACCACCCTGGTATGGGGCTGGCCTAGGTAGGCAGTTCGAACAGAAGTATTAACTCTTAACAGAAGTGTTGGGGCTAATGTAGTGCGGGTGCGGCCTTTGGTTGTTTGTGTGGGCCTTGTCTGGCAGTCTTTCAAGTCCCATTCCGTGGTTCCTGTCTGCGTCTTGGGGTGAAGGGGACTACCGTCGCCGGGTCCCAAGTGTGGGTGTTTGCTGGGTCGTCAGGCGGTGCGGCTAGTCCCAATGTCCTGAAGAGAGCTGGGGCTTCTTCTGTCGAAGATAAGGTGTGTGTGTTCCCGTTGTGGAGCACTCTGAGTAGTCTTGGTGACCCCCATTGGTACATTATTCCGGCATTTCTAAGTCGGCTTGTCACTGGGGTCATTGTGCGCCTCCACTGTACGGTGTGTCGTGATAAATCTTGATAAAATGACAGGTCTGAGCCCTCGAACTGGTAGGGCGTGCGGTCTCGTAGTGCCGCTAGGAGTGTCCGCTTGTCTTGGGCGGATGTGCAGTGGATAAGGATGTCGCTGACAGCCTGCGATGGGGCCCTGGATGATTTGGGTAGGCGGAATATATTGTCGATTGTTACTTTTTTGGCTTGTGTTGGTGTTACTAGTGAAGTCACCAGGCGCCTCAGATAGTGGGGCAATTCCTCCTTTGAGATGGTCTCGGGCACCCCCCTGATCTTCATGTTGTTTTGTCTGGAGCGGTCATCTAGCATAGTAAGTTGTAGGGAAAGTGTTTGTTGGGCTTTCTGCACTTCTTGGAGCGATTCGCCCATAGTGGACACCGTTTGTTTTACGTCTATGATGTCGTCTTCTGTGGCGCGGACTCTGTCTGTCACCATCTGCAGATCTGTCTGTAGCACAGCTATATCTGCTGTCCAGGTCTGTCTGAAGTCCGCTAGTAGTGCCCGAATGTCTTCCTTGGTGGCTAAGTTGGAGAGGTCAGGGTAAGGTGGAGCTAATTGTGCACAGCTCCGTTGTTCAAGTTGAGGCTGTGTTTCCTCCTGTGTGGGACTTTGGGGAGTGTTGGTGGCTGTACCTGCTTCTGGCGTCGCCATCTTTCTTTGGGCCTGCTTCTGAAGTATGGAGCCGATATCCCTGGAGTCTCCTGGCGTCCCCTGTGGGGGTCTTTGTGATCTTGTGATCTTTGTGATGGTTGTGGCTGACTTTGTCTGAGCATCCAGGAACTGGTACGGGTGCTGCCACTCCTCGAGGTTGAGGCCCTGGGGTAGGTGGTAGGCCGCAAGCCTTTTTTTCCCGCCGTTGCAGCCCAGGTTGCAGGAAAAACGGCATGTACCGGCTCTTTAGGTCGTGCTGGAAAACGCCAGCTTTTTAAAAAACATTTTACAGCATGATTAAAATGCCTGAAAGAATCATTAGCATAATAAATAGTTTTCTTCTTTACGTCTAACTGAACAGTCAAACATAGTTTAGCCTAACGAACATGTTAAACACACAAATTCAATTTACAGTTACAAGAAAAAGTGAACCCTTTGGATTGATATGGATTTCTGCACAAATTGGTCATAAAATGTGATCTGATCATTATGTAAGTCACAACAATAGACAATCACAGTCTGCTTAAACTAATAACACACAAAGAATGACATGAATGACTTTACATCATAAAGAAAGCATATTTAGTGTAATGCTTTGGAGGCACCACTAGGGGCAGTGTGTAGGAAGACATGTGCTTCTGGCAGTGACATCACAGGCCAGCCTACTTACACTGAATAAAAACCAGATGTAGGAGAAACTCTGTCTCTTTGCCTGTACCTGACTGAACCTAAGATGTAGTACCAGCTCAGACTTAACCCCAGCCAAAGGGCTGGGGCCTTGTAAGTAATATGAATCCATTGTAGCGATAGCAATTGTAAATAGCCTTTTGTATAACATTTAGCAACCTTTTGTAAGTAATATGTTGTAGTTTTGTATTGTATAATTATTGTGGTAAATTGACATTCTGCTAGCATCTGTTTATTTATTATAGTTATATTAAATATACATTTAATATTACAACGTTTTGTGTATTTTCTATCCACATATTCGACCATAATACCATGAACTATAAAAATATTAATGTTGTTCTGTATTGCTTAATTATTATGTATTAAGAGATTAATATTCATATTTAAGTCACGACAACAACATATGGCGCTGCGAGCAGGGTTATGCTTGAATATTGGGGAAAATATAAATGTTATGCATTTTGCTTAAAATCATACAGTAAATTGTCTGTCTGTATACAAATGAATAAATGAATGATGATTTGGTTTTAATTGAATGCATGCAGATAGCAGATAGGGATTAGATATTTGTTTTTAAGGTATCTCTTGCTGTAGAACATAGTGATGAATTATTGTGTTGCTTGTTACGTTTTACCAATCTTTGGTCATTTTTATATATATAAAAAAAAAAAAAAAAACTATTTTACTTTTTGTCTGACCATGTGGGTTTCAATCCACCATTGACCACATGGTGTGAATACCATTTGCATAGAAAAATACTTTTCACTAAACTTGTTCACCAGGTTTTTATTGCTGGTTACTTGATCCTGTTTGTTTGTGTACAAATTTACATTTGTTCGGCATTCAAGGATTTGTTTAGTTGAAAAGATATTTGGACTAAACTGATTAAATTAGTAGTCAAGAAAAAGATACGTTTAGTAAAGCAGATTGAGCGAATAATAGATTTATGTGAGCGTATAAATGGAATATTAGTATGGATATATATATATGATTGACTCATGAAGGAAAGACCACTTTTTATTTAATAGCTGTGTGAACATGTAGTGTACATCCTAGTCAAAACAGTGAAGCACGTGTTTGGGGGATGGTTGGTGATGTAAGAGACCATCCTTTTCAGCTGCAGCTGAGGGAGAATTTGTCCTTGTTGGGGGCGGGTAGTCTTACCTGTATGAGAAAATAAACTGCATAGTAAAGGATGCATTGCTTTGTAAATGTAATCACCTAAACTAATCAATTTGTGGAGTGTTTTTCAGCTTTCATATCCAGGACTAAGGAATTACAGGATATGTGTTCAGGAAGTGGTAACAAATGAACAGAAAAAATGGTAAAATAATTCCTTGTTGTCCTATTTGGTCTGGTTAGAATATTTTAACAAGTTAGCATTTTTAACAAAGTAAGTGTATGGGCTCAGATTGAGATTTATATTCTTTTAGAAGCCATCTATATAACGGATTTTAATATTTCCATCATATGAATATACGTGTCCGGAGAAGTGGGAGCATACCCAATAGTTGTTGTGCAGTTCTATCCTGTATTACTTATAAGTAGCCTTTTGTAACTTATTAGTAATAGTTTATATATATTGCTCTGGGAAAGGGAAATGCAAAATCTCTGAGAGACCAAGAAATATATAAAATAAGGACGTATTACACTAGTGGTAGGGTGGCCTATCATGACCATAGAGACCCTTGGTGACTAGTTTTCATTGTATATTGCCTGAGAAGGGGATAAGCTATTTAATAGAAATTCCTGAGAGACCAGGAAATATACAATAAGTGATACGTGAGTGTACTGGTTAAATTGCAGACATATTGGCCCATAACCTTTAATCGAGCCGGAAAAGAGGTTGTTGTATGTTTGCAACTCTATAATTTTGCGGGGGCGGTCACCCCATGCGGAAAGCCACTGCCACCACAGGGTGGATAGTTGTGCAGGCCCTTAGCCGCAAGGTGCAGACATGTCCGTGGAAAGCCTGAAAATTAATAGGGAGTCACTCATAGCTGTCAGAAGTGTTGAACTTTGAGACATATTGACCTATAGTCTTTCATCAGAGGCGGAAACGGTGTTGTGGTTCACTCCTCTATAATTTATCCAAAGGGTGGAGAGTTATTAAACATGTTTAAGTTGGCTAGAAATTTGTTTTGTGTACTCCTGAATTGCAAGTAGGATGCAGAAAGCAGCTATTAGCTGATTGTTTATTTTAAGAGCCGAGTAGAAAATTAAGAAAGTTACCTTGTTGAACAAATTGTTTATAAAATGAAAAGTTGAAGGAATTTATTTATATGTGTATATATGCTAAGTAAAGGATTTGGCAGAATACGCTATCAGTGACTAGGAAAAGTAATCCTGATCTGTTTTCTTACTTTTTTCAGATATAGCAGAAACCATGGGTGGACATTGAATCACAGATAGAATACAAGATGGAGACCAGTGTTTAAATGTTGACCTGTGATTAGCTATTGAATGTGTTTTATTTTATTGTGTCTATTTAACATGTCTATGCTATGATTTTGGGCATACTATTCTCTTATTTTTTATGATTGTATTGCAATTGAAAACTTTGTGTTGTTGTTGTATGTTGCAAAACATGGTTTTGAAGTGGAGCCTTCCATCACAGTTTGAGTTGTTCATTATTATAAGGGTGGGTATGTGCCTACTTTAGGCCAAGGTTTCCCAACTGGTAATGCATGTGCTCAATGGTGAACATTTATATAAGCAATAAAATGTGAATGGGTAATAATTAATGGGTATCGTTCTTCAAAAGGTGGGTTTTGTTGTAGGGCAGGTTGTGTTAAAATGGGGAAGATTCAAAATGTACTGGTTTTATAAATGCTTGTTTTATGACATAAGTCAAAGGGTGGTTTGTAATGGTATCTATTAATTAATGACTTTACATCATAAAGAAAGCATATTTAGTGTAATGCTTTGGAGGCACCACTAGGGGCAGTGTGTAGGAAGACATGTGCTTCTGGCAGTGACATCACAGGCCAGCCTACTTACACTGAATAAAAACCAGATGTAGGAGAAACTCTGTCTCTTTTTGCCTGTACCTGACTGGACCTAAGATGTAGTACCAGCTCAGACTTAACCCCAGCCAAAGGGCTGGGGCCTTGTAAGTAATATGAATCCATTGTAGCAATAGCAATTGTAAATAGCCTTTTGTATAACATTTAGCAACCTTTTGCAAGTAATATGTTGTAGTTTTGTATTGTATAATTATTGTGGTAAATTGACATTCTGCTAGCATCTGTTTATTCATTATAGTTATATTAAATATACATTTAATATTACAACATTTTGTGTATTTTCTATCCACATATTCGACCATAATACCATGAACTATAAAAATATTAATGTTGTTTCGTATTGCTTAATTATTATGTATTAAGAGATTAATATTCATATTTAAGTCACGACCACAACAGCCGGCCTCACCACCACTCAGACAGATCATTGTCTTCAACGATCCCACGTACGTAAACACCTATATCATTACCTATTGGCTCTACCACATTCCGAAACAAGGCAACACGCACCAACAGTAGAGATAACATACTATCCTACCCACAACAAATGGTGTCCACTTGCGGTCCTAGATTCCTACCTTCAAAATCCTTCCAGGAATTAAATACTCTAATACATTTAAGGAAATGTCTGGTTAATTTGTATATATTTGTTGACTGTATTAAATCTTTAATTATTCATTTTTGCCCTCTTTATTTACAGGCCTACCGTATCGTCGGTCTCGGCACACCACAACCAACTTGCTCCCTTTATACTATCCTACGCTTATGCTGGATCATTACTCCATATACGGCTATTTGCCCCCTTACACAAGTATTAAGGCCGTTTGGCCTGTACTTGTGGGAGGGGCTTAAATTAATTCACTCCCCTATATAAGGGACACCCCTTACATGACTCATATCACTTGAGGTCAGCAGCAGAATGACCCTCCCACCCACTCCTCATTTCAACACTTTCTCTTTTCTTTCCATTTACTTTACTTTCTTACTCCTTGGTGGGCACTCTTTATTTACAGGCCTACCGTAACGTCGGTCTCTGCACACCACAACCGACTTGCTCCCTTTATACTATCCTACGCTTATGCTGGATCCTTACTCCATATATACGGCTATTTGCCCCAAGAGGGTTTCAAAGTATAGGCTGCACTCTCGGTCTCTAAATCGGATATGCTTTTATTCCATACAAAAAATGATCGACGTTTCGGTCCTCGCAGGGACCTTCCTCAGGATAAAGTGGTACAATAGTGACAACAAACAATTACAAATATATACCCATACCTATTAAGAATAAGTGACTTACCCCAGGTGTTGTGCTTTACCTTCGGCGTTCCCCGCCATGTTCCGTGCATGTGCAGACCTAGTGTGATACACCTTTGACCCATAATGAGTGCGTGATGACGTATTGAAACGTTGTCGTCGCTGTGGATCAAAGAAGTAGATACAGAAATGTGCCGTGAAACACAACAGTGTGCTACAGACGCGTTTTAAAAGAATGGTGGTTAGATTTACTAAAAGTTAGTATGATAAAAACTCCTCCCCATTAACATGCAGAGTTTACTATGCGATTGGTGCATCTCAACAATAAAACTGGATTAAACACGTACAGTGGGGTTTTGTGCTTCCCATATTTGTATGCAAAGAATTCAAAAAATGCATTTTGTCGAAACAGATGCTATTTCCTTGTTCACTTTATGCACCTTACGACATATGACCACTAGTTAAATACTTAATTAATGCTTAATCTCAATCTAATGTTCTATATTACAAACGTGGCACTCAATCTTCTACCCTAACTCTAACCCACACAAAGGGTAGTCGTTTTCAAAAAATAAATTGTACATTATGTAGTGCTGGCTCAAAAGAAGGATAACTCAATTATCTCTCAGTTACAGGAAACCATACAATTTTACACAAAATACCCCCAAAACATATCTAAATTATACAGGAACCTCACAAATCTTATATCCCCAAATAGCCCAGATCTGAGTGCCCAAATAGTGTTTAGATCCATTCAGTTCTGACTGGCCAGCCACAAGATGATAGCCCAAAATAGTTCCATGAGAAAAGAGGCAGCAGTCAATGAACGCTCTCCCTGGCTTTTAGGGAGTGAATGTTCCCCCTGTTCGGTAGTTCCTTTCTCCCAAATGGTGTTCTCTTAACTCGTCTGGGAGAGGAACCGGCAGTGGTACAAGTTTCTCCGGAGTTCGCAGGATCGTGTAGCCATCAAAGAGTTCCAGACACTTGACGACCATGTGTTCGAAAGACAAAAATGGCCGGCATTCACTAGAGCACGTGTGTTCGGTTATATGAATGGCTGCCACCCAGAGAAAGCACTTGAACTATTTGTTCCTTTGAAGTCAACGAGCCAGGGGTGGTCGGTGTTTGAAGGGTATAAAAGGGAGGATCACACATCTTCCATTCGGTCCATGAACAAGGAGGGTACGGACCTTGTGAATAGGTATAGGCAACCAAAGGGGATAGTTTAAGGTCCGCCACAGATATAAAAAAATAGAAAAATATAAAAAAAATTTAAAAAAGTAAAGTCATGAAAGTATATCCAAAAATATTAAATCAAGACCTAAGCCGGAAAAGGAAAATCACCCACACCATTAAAAACACCTGCCCAATATTGCTCCAAAAACAGTTCTGATGTGTCGAAGCATGGACTCCACAAGACCTCTGTATGTGTCCTGTGGTATCTGGCACCAAGACATTAGCAGCAGATCCTTTATGTCCTGCAAGTGGCAAGGCGGGGCCTCCATGGATCGGATTTGTTGTTCCAGCATATCCCACAGATTTTAAATCAGATTGAGGAATTTGGAGGCAAAAGCAACACCTTGCTCAAGGTATTGGTACAGATAGAACAATGGATAATTGGGCAGCACACCAGGGTAGTAAGGCTCCCTCAGAAGGCCTTACAGGTAGACAAAGCAATAGGGTAGAGGGTAGTAGATAGGCAACGCCAGTAATAAAGAGTAAACTGTGTTAAACTGTATTGTATTTTATTAAAGGTATTTTGGTCACTTCCTCACTGAGGGTTGCCATTTTACATTTTTTTTTTATTATATTTTACTTATTTTACCTGGCTTCTGAGTTGTATCCTCTTCCAGTAAGACATTACTCCAAAGAATCCTAGGTGGGGATTATACCACTCAAGCCCTATACATTGAGCAGTCCGCCTGTTTGTGTAAATGTGAGTACCACTTTATCATTTATTTTCTGATTTTAAATAGAGAACACTATTGCTGTTCCTTTTTATTTCAAATGACCTTCTAGTCCATTAGCTCTATAAAACAAGAGTAGGATCATATAAGACTCTTACCAGAATAACACCTGATTGTTGAATATACTGCACCATTAGTTGTCTCTTATTTTCACATATGGAGTGTAAGAACATCTTCAACTTACAGAGCTGTTATCCCATATTCTACATTTTCATTGGCTTCCAGATACAATCCCCCAAAAGACATTCTTGAACTCTACTACTGGACTTTTAATTACTTAGACTATATTATTATTATTTTTATCTACTTTGCTCTTTATTACTGGCGCTGCCTATCTACTACCCTCTACCTTGAATTCTTTGTCATGTTCCTCAAATAATTTCTAAACAATTTTCGCAGTGTGGCCGGGTGCATTATCCTGCTGAAAGAAATAACTGCATGAAGGGAACATTGTCATAAAGGGGTGTACATGGTCTGCAACAATCTCTAGGCAGGTGGTACATTTCAAAGCAATATCCACATGAATGCCAGGACCCAATTTTTCCCGGCAGAACATTGCCCAAAGCATAACACTGGCTCTGCCCGCCTGTCTTCTTCCCATAGTGCATCCTGCTGCCATCTCTTCCCCAGGTAAATAACGCACACGCACCTGGCCAGCCACCTGATCTAAAAGAAAAAGTGATCCATCAGACCAGGCAACCTTCTAACATTGCTCCATGGTCCAGTTCTGTCCCCATTGGAAATGGCCTGCCCTTTGGTGGGTCCCCGCTCAGTTCTCAAGCTGGCTTTAGCTCATCTTGTGCCATTACAGAGGGAACATCTCTGAAACATATCAGACTAGTCCCACCCATACAGGCAGTCTAGATCCGAAATGCCAGCAAGTACCCTCTGCACGAGAGACACAGCAACCCCAGACGATCGTTTCAGACTTGTTAGGCATCATCAGTGAGGAAGAGCTGTTATCTCTCTAGGCACCGTGAGCAAGGGGTCCACGTCTGGATTACCCTTTAAACTTATGGAGAGCAAAAAAACAGGACGCAAGAGAATGTATATAACATTGCTCCATGGTCCAGTTCTGTCCCCATTGAAGGTGCTTTTAGTGGTGGACAGAGGTCATTGACCAGTATGTTGCAAACTGTGACGCATTGTGTGTTCTGAAACTTTTCTATCATGGCCAGCATTATGTTTTTCAGCTGTTCGAGCTACAGTTACTCTTCTGTGTGATCAGTCTATGCAGTCTACCCTTTGCTCCCCACATGAGCCTTGGGCGCCCATGACCCTGATGCCTGTTTCTTGCACCACTTTTGGTAGTTACTAAGCACTACATCCTGGAAACCCCCCCGCAAGACTTGCTGTGTTGGAAATATCCAACTCAGTCATCTAGCCATTACTATTTGGCCCTTGTCAAAGTCACTCAGATCTTTTTCTACTTCCAACACATGAAATTCAAAAACTGACTAATGCTTTATATACCCCTTGATAGGTTATAGTCAATGTTTTTCACTTTGGGAAAGATTTTCACTTTGGGCTTCAAAGATTGCTGCAGAAAGATGGAAGCTGGGTTTTAGTGCTTTAAAGGGACTCTCCAGTGCCAGGAAAACAAATCAGTTTTCCTGGCACTGCAGGACCCTGCAGTGCCTCCTCCCTCCCATCGCTTGTTGCTGAAGGGGTTAAAACCCCTTCAGTCACTCCCTGAATCCAGCGCCGATGTCCCTCGGCGCTGGGTCAGGCTCCGCCCATGTTCCTCCCCCGCCGACTGGGAGACCTAATGCACATGCACGGCAATGACCGCGCGCACATTAGACCTCCCTGTAGTAAAGCATTATTCATAGATTATGGACAGCCACTAGAGGAGGACTTCACCCTGCAAGGTAATTAAGCAGTTTAGAAAAACTGCAATAATTACACTTGAAGGATTAAGGGTGCTGGGAGTTGGCACCCAGACCAATGGGCATAAGTGGTCTGGGTGCCTGGAGTGTCCCTTTAAAGAAATTCACCACCTGTACATTTATAAGATAGAATTGTCTTAAGTGTATTTAGACTCTGCTAAACTCTAGATGTGGTGGGAGTGCCCCAGTAATGCCATGTTCTGGAGCACAGTGATCCTACTAATAAGCAGCCTTGGGGAGATAGACATTGACCAAGACCCACTGCTGGCACTTTTGAGCGGCATTGTCTTGCACTACCAATGATAAGGCCACACCATAGACTTTGCACAACAGAATGACTGTACATTTCCAAAAGATGAAAGTCATGCATTGATAGTGGATATGTTGGTAATTAAAATGAAATTACTTACCTGAACCTTGTCTAATGTCATCAGGGGTGAAATCCCACGTGTTTTGTAGTCACAGGAGCAAAAGGGAATAAATAAGCATTGCTTTGGCTTTGATTTACTATCACAGGGAACAATTTCTGGGAATGATTCTGATGTTAACAGTATACAATTAGTTGTAGTCGGGGACAAAAGCCGTATACATGATAAGTTAGATATGTGAGCAAGTCGGTTGTGGTGTGCCGAAACCGACGTATCGGGTAGGCCTGTAATAAAAGAGGGCCCACCTGTAATAGTAATATGTATAAGGGGAGAGGTGGGAGGGATGAACCAGGCAGCATCAGCCCTGTGGTGTAGGGGGCCCGAGTTTAAATAGCCGGGTAACCCCTCCCACAACTTCAGGCTACGCCTTCCAATTTGTAGTCGGGGACAAAAGCCGTATACATGATAAGTTAGATATATGAGCAAGTCGGTTGTGGTGTGCCGAAACCGACGTATCGGGTAGGCCTGTAATAAAAGAGGGCAAAAAGTTGAATAAGATACCTTATTACACATCTTTACGTTGCAAGATTCATAAAGGCTTGTCCTACTCAACTCTAGCTCTGGTTGTGGTATGTATCTAGTATTATACTGTGGATTTCCAGTGTCCTAATGTTTATGGTGTGAGCAGGGACATTTGTCTGGAAGCAGCTGATGCTGCCCTGATTCTGGAGGAATGTCCCGAAAAGGCATTGGGGTTGAGTCCCTGCCTAGTTAAGAGGGTTCTGAGGTACATTATGAATTTAGCTGTAGTGAGTGGTTTGCCCTGCAGTTAAATAGGGGCATATTGAGATTTGGTCCTGTGAGTGATAACCTGTAAAGGTCTGACATTTTGACCGGCACCTTATTGTCCGTAGGATTGTCCCTACGTATTACATATGGTAAGAGGATGTGAACTGTTTGGTACTAGGATGGGCACTTAAGACATGGTGTAGCCAGCCAGGTAAGTTTTGTAGTGTTAAGAGAGATTTTATAAACTGTGTGGGCAAAAAGGAGAGGAGTGTCGCAATGGCGACTAGTGAACGAATATCGGTTTTATGGTAATCGGTGGTAAACTTGTTGTAATAATCAGAGAGGGCAGCTCAATCCAGAAATCTGCCAAATGCCATGAGGCGAGTTAGTGCAGTATTAAGCCATGGAATGTGGGTATAGCCAGCTGCTTTATTGTCAGAAAAGCACTTGACAGGTTCCCCTATCCACTCATACCTCCCCAGGCCTTGTAGGCGGCCACTATGGGGCAGATTCCAAAGAAATGTTGACGAGGAATGGAAAGTTTTTTATTTTTTTTATTTTTAGAGTCTCAACTGACCATATCCGTGCACAATCGTAAATAATAACAAGAAATATAGCAAACATAACCGAACTACAGGGGGCATGTAAGGATAATTAGTAGCAGGCTAAATACTTTCAAAAAAGAACCTGGACATTCATGTATTAGGGAACAGTGTAAAACTAACTAATTGGTACTATGATTGTGGTGGCCGCTAGATGGAAGCATGTAACTGAGATAGACTGGAGACTAGTTCGGTAGAAATTTGACGAAAAGAAACTAGTGAATAGGAATGGAACAGAGCAGGCAGGAGTAGGTGAACTGACTTAAGTCCTGAACGGGAAAAAGTCCAGAATGGACGGCATGTAAGAACGTAAACGTGTGAACAATTGTGTTTTCATGGATTTGGCCCATACAGGCAGACTCACGGTTCGTGGATTTGACTGGTACAGGAAACAAACAACTTGACTCGGAAGCTTGCGGTGAGGTGAGAGGTCAGCTATGCGGCTGGAAAGTACCCAGACTTGGTGGACACGGAGGTTTGGTCCAGGGTAAGGCCCGGGAAGCTGGTAAGGGGTCTCATAGCGCCGGCGGGAACGAACGGCCAGTTCTGGAGAGGAGGTGAGAGCAGTCTGACTGCGTGTGGCTGGAACAGCGTCATGGGAGTTGTTAGAGCAGGGACAAATTGGTCCGACCGGCGTGGGAGTCTCTGACAGCATGTGGCTGGAGCAGCGTGATGGGAGTTGTTGGAGCAGGGAGAACTTGGTCCAATCAGCTTTGGAGTCTTTGACCGCATGTGGCTGGAACAGCATGATGGGAGTTGTTGGAGCAGGGAGAACTTGGTCCGATCATCTTGGGAGTCTCTGACCGCATGTAGCTGGGACAGCGTGATGGGAGTTGTTGGAGCAAGGAGAACTTGGTCCAATCGGCTTGGGAGTCTTTGACCGCATGTGGCTGGAACAGCGTGATGGGAGTTGCTGGAGCAGGGAGAACTTGGACCAATCGGCGTGGGAGTCTCTGACCGCATGTGGCTGGAACAGCAGGATGGGAGTTGTTGGAGCAGGGAAAAACTTGGTCCGATCAGCGTGGGAGCCACAGTAGGCCCAGACCAGCTTGTTTGGAGTTTTAGGCAGTCTGTGTTGATGACCTTTGAACCGGAAGTAGAAATGAACCAGGCAGCATCAGTCCTGTGGTGTAGGGGGGGCCTGAGTTTAAATAGCCAGGTAACCCCTCCCACAACTTCAGGCTACGCCTTCCAATTTAATGTATATAGTGATATTCACCTCGTCAAGTACTATTGTAATTTTTCATTCTAAACATTTTAACTTATGTTGATTATGTGGCAATATGACTGAATTTATGTTTCTTTAAAACACAAAAAAAAAAAAAACAATAATAATAAAAAATAACACATAACTACTGCTAAGAATATGAATGTTTCAATAACAAAGAAACAAATTTCTGACCCATGTATTAATAATTGATGTTTTCAAAATGAAAAAATCCAAAGGATTAGTTTGCCCTTCGATATGTTTTATTTCAGTTATTTTTCATGTGAGTGTTTGTTTTGAAGCATGACCTCACAAACACATAATTCATTACATTTAGAAAATTAGTTTTTGTTCTAACATAAATCTATTTTCTGCTCCACGGCAGGCTATTCAACCATTTGAAATTGTTGCAAAAAGGTACATGGCATTTGAGACTCAAGAAAGTCAACAAAGGAAACTAGCAAGGAATCGAGTTCATCGCTGCCTGGTAGAGAATGGGTTAAAGCCTACTCTTTAGGGACACTGTGGTTTGCAATACTGTGTGACCGGATTTTTGCAGCCTGAGCGTAATCGTATCTTCCAAATAACGAGAACCTCTTATAGGCTAAAAGCTTTCCACAGATTTATCATTAACATCTAAATGCTAATGGTTCTAAATAATTCAGCATGCCACTTAGACTGTGCCCTTGATGCTTATGACCTTTGTTGCTCATCTCTGTAGAACACACTATGCTGTTTACATCTGAGCTCCACACGCTATATAACTTTAAATACTGGTTTTTGCTTGTATGTTTTTTATTTATTTATTTATTTATTTATTTATTGTTTTTATTTTACTACAGGGTCTAAATTTAGAATCTTATCTGCTCGGATTCAGACCATGCACTGGCAAATTCTCCTTTAATAATCCTAATGCAGAAAGCTATCCAATCACTACACTGCCCTTTCCTGATACCTGATGCCAGTTTCTCTGGTAATGTAGGCCACCGTAGCAAATCCAGAGAGATTGACTTGGGCTGATAGAATAGAATAGCCACGCTTCCACCCCCCCACTGCTGTTAATAACAAGAAAGAACTTATACCAATGATCATTAGCTCACAGGCCTCCAGCTGTGTCAGGGCAGGCGAAGGAGGAATTGTGGGAAACTCAGAGCCTTGTTGTGAGTGATTTAGGCATCAACAGCATCACTTGGAAACATGAGGTGGCTCCTGGGCAGCAGCTGGAGTAAATTTGGGCATGCTGGAAGGGGCACTTATGACTGGATGACAAGTGAGCCTGGAATACCACTTGTAGACACAGAACTGCAGGTAGGTCCATATTATGTTATTAGTAGTAAGTATAGTTATCTGTATTTAAGTGTACTTTAATAATTTATTTAAATTATTTTAGAAAATAGGAACAGTAGGTTGTATCTGTGGCTGCATAAGAATTTAATTTACGTACACAAAATAATAATAATCAATATTATACATAATTTCCATATCTAGGATATTTCTAGTATGCAAACTGTGGGACTGGATGTGAATGATTTTCTAAAATATTTCAAAGCATTATTTTTCTTTTAATCGTGTCATTTCAATTACCCATTTCATTCTGATTTTATTTTTCCTATATATTTTCTGAGCTGGTGAATACCAATAGTCTTGCATGATAAATCCATCTATTGCAGATAGTCCTTCACTGCTTTAATTTTTTTGAAGGATGATCCATTGGTCATGCATGTGGATTAATTTATTATGTGATATAGTTGTTAAAAGTTAATATTATTGAGTCAGTTTGTTGTATTCTTTTTCTGATTTATTTTTTAATAAATATGATAATAATAGTTTTATGTAACATGCACTACTAGAACACAACACTATTACTAAACACGAGTTTTCCTAAGGGTAATCGGTCAAATATTTCCTAAAGAAAAGAACAGATGAAAAAAAATAGTAATGAGTACTATATAAATTTAACACCCGGAACTCGGTGTTACAGTGTGTCCTTAAAACAACTTTTTCCTTAATTTTTTTTTTTTCATGTGTATATTGCAAAATATATCTTGCAATTATATATTTATTGAAACTAAAATAATATATGCCTTACTATCGAAATATGTGGATTTCAGAAACAAATATATTAGCCACGCAGTTATGAACAATCTACTAGATTTATTAGAACTGGAATTTTGTGCGGCAGTTTATCAGTTCTAAGGTTCCAGTGAATCTGTTAAAAGGGAATATTTCTAACCAGCGGCTGGCTGTGAATCATAGGATCGTAGTTGGAGAACAGCTGGAAGTAGCTTTTGGGATGCCCTCGTCTAGCTGATATTTAATTACAATCTGTTCAGTCTGGTACAGGGTAGAAGCTTTAGTGTATAGGCTGTAGATATGCAGAAAGATTGAAACACTGGATAAGTAGTGGTATATTGTCTTATACGCAGCTGTCCATGCCAATGACATGTCTGAGATAGGGTAGGTGACTATATTTGGAGTGCATGGTATTCTGTATATACCAAAGTTTTCATCTATCCAAAATGTAATGATTTTGTGCAGTCTCTCTCACTCTATTTTTATTTTTATATATATATATATATATAAATATACTCAGGGCTGCCATCAGAAATTTTAGGGCCCCTGACACAGCTCAAGATCTGGGCCCCCGGGGCCAGCCCCGAGTCCGCCCACAAGGATGAAGTGTGTGTGTGTATAGTGGATGCGGTATGTGTGTCATGGATGCAGTGTGTATAGTGGATGTAGAATGTGTATAGTGGATGCGGTATGTGTGTCATGGATGCAGTGTGTATAGTGGATGCAGTGTGTATAGTGGATGCAGTGTGTATAGTGGATGCAGTATGTGTGTCATGGATGCAGTGTATATAGTGGTTGCAGATTGTACGTTTGTGTAATGTATGTAATGTTTGTATGCATGCATTAGATGCAGAGTGTGTGTGTAGTGAATGCAGGTGTGTGTATAGTGAATGCAGAGTGTGTGTTTTTGTAGTGGATGTAGTGTGTTTGTAATGAATGTAGTGTGTTTGTAGTGAGTGAAACGTGTGTATAGTGAATGTAGTGTGTGTGTAGTACAAAGTGTGTTTAGTGAATGTAGTGCGTGTGTAGTGCAGAGTGTGTTTAGTGAATGTAGTGCAGAGTGTATAGTGAATGTAGTGCAGAGTGTATAGTGAATGTAGTGTGTGTGTGTAGTGCAAAATGTGTATAGTGAATGTAGTGTGTCTGTAGCGCAAAGTGTGTTTAGTGAATGTAGTGTGTGTGTGTGTGTGTAGTGCAGAGTGTGTTTAGTAAATGCAGTGTTTGTAGTGAGTGCAGAGTGTTTTAGTGAATGTAGTGTATGTGTAGTGCAGAGTGTATTTAGTGAATGTAGTGCAGAGTGTGTTGAGTGAATGTAGTGTGTGTGTAGTGCAGAGTGTGTTGAGTGAATGTAGTGTGTGTAGTGCAGAGTGTGTTGAGTGAATGTAGTGTGTGTGTAGTGCAGAGTGTGCTTGTAAGGATTCAGTGTGTGTGTAAAATAGGGGGGGAGGGGAGTATTATTTTATTTATTTATTTGTGTATATTTCAATTTTATTCCCCCCTCCCTGGTTCTTTCTGTGCCAGGGAGGGGGGAGATCGCATTTCCTGTTGATCCAGTGGCATGGTGGAGGGAGCCAGCCGCGGTACATTGAAGAGGGGGCCCAGCAGCACACATTGTCTTCCTTTCCAGCTCCTCTCTGACTAAATCTCACGAGACAGGCCTGTGTGCTGTGCGGAGCGTTGCCATAGTAACCCGTGGCAACGCTCTGGCAGCCGCAGGGTGCAGGAAAGTTAGACAGAGAGCAGCTGGAAAGGAGGACAGAGTTTGCTGCTGGGCCCCCACTTCGTCGTACAGGTAGCAGGGGGCCCTCTGCGCACATATATATATATATTTATGTGCTTCTCTATGACAAGCGTTCAGCGTCGACATGCAGAGCATGGAGATGTTGAATGTCAGTGCTGCACATTTTGCAACACTGACACAGGAAGCGCCTAGGTGTTCCTAGGCAGCAATGTAAACACTGCATTTTCTCTGAAAAGGCAGTCTTTGCAGCAAAAACCCTGCAGTGGTAGACTATACTCACCAGAACAACTACATTAAGCTGTATAATATAAATTAAGCTGTAGTTGTTCTGGTAACTATAGTGTTACTTTATGTTTGTGCGTGCAAAGGGGTAGGGACTGCAGAGGGTGCCGAAAGGAAGGGGCTGTAAAGGGTGTGAGTGGAAGGGGCTGCAGAGTGTACAGGGGGGAATAGAGGCTGTAGTGGGTGCAAAGGGTAATAGGAGCTGCAGTGGGAGCAGTTGGGTAGCCCACTAGCCACTACCAAAAGCGAAACCCTACCATTGCGCACAGTGCAGGGGGTAGGAGATGCAGTGGGAGCAGGGGGGTAGGGGATGCAGTGGGAGCAGGGGGGTAGGGGATGCAGTGGGAGCCGGGGGTAGGGGATGCAGTGGGAGCAGGGGGAGCAGGGGGGAAGGGGATGCAGTGGGAGCAGGGGGGTAGGGGATGCAGTGGGAGCAGGGGGGTAGGGGATGCAGTGGGGGTAGGGGGTGCAGTGGGAGCAGGGGGGGTAGGGGATGCAGTGGGAGCAGGGGGGTAGGGGATGCAGTGGGAGCAGGGGGGTAGGGGATGCAGTGGGAGCAAGGGGGGTAGGGGATGCAGTGGGAGCAAGGGGGTAGGGGATGCAGTGGGAGCAAGGGGGGGTAGGGGATGCAGTGGGAGCAGGGGGTAGGGGATGCAGTGGGAGCAGAGGGGTAGGGGATATGCAGTGGGAGCAGGGGGGTAGGGGATGCAGTGAGAGCACGGGGGTAGGGGATGCAGTGGGAACAAGGGGGTAGGGGATGCAGTGGGAGCAGGGGGTAGGGGATGAAGTGGGAGCAGGGGGGTAGGGGGATGCAGTGGGAGCAGGGGGGTAGGGGATGCAGTGGGAGCAAGGGGGCATAGGGGATGCAGTGGGAGCAGTGGGCATAGGGGATGCAGTGGGAGCAGGGGGGGTAGGGGGTGCAGTGGGAGCAAGGGGGGTAGGGGATGCAGTGGGAGCAAGGGGGGTAAGGGGGATAGGGGATGCAGTGGGAGCAGGGGGTAGGGGATGCAGTGGGAGCAAGGGGGTAGGGGATGCAGTGGGAGCAAGGGGGGTAAGGGGGATAGGGGATGCAGTGGGAGCAGGGGGTAGGGGATGCAGTGGGAGCAAGGGGGTAGGGGATGCAGTGGGAGCAAGGGGGGGTAGAGGCTCCCAAAACCCTCCCAAACCTTACCTCTCTGGTGGTCCTCTTCTGAAGGAACCTCACAATGCTGACACGCTGCCTGTAAGTCTGCTCAGGGCAGCTCCGCACAGCTCACTCTGCACTGTGACTGATGATGTCACTTCCTGCAGAACAAGCTGCACGGAGCTGCCCTGAGCAATGTTACAGGCAGCTCAGTGAGGCTGTGTTTGGAGACAGGCACACTGAGGGGCAGCCTAGTGGGGTCTTTGGAAGGCCCCTATAGCTGTCCCTCAGTGTGCCCTGCACGGAGGACATGATTAGGAGCAGCAGGGGCCCGCGGACGGCTATGCGGGCCCCTTGCTGAGTGCAGGCTGGCTGGGGAGATTGTTTAACTCCCCAGCTCAGCCATTACTTACTGCAGCAGTATGTGGGGCTCGGGGCCCCCCAGGACCGCCGGGCCCATGACAACTGTTATGGTTGTCATGCCCTGATGGCGGCCCTGAATATACTGGCACTGAAGTATCACAACTGGTTAGTTTATTCTACAATGAGTTATATCGAGCTGACCACAGACTTGTATACTATAGTCCAAAAGTACAGTCATAGAGTAAGGCTAGAGTGAATGATGGTGGTGCAGGTATTAAACTAATTGGGTATTAAAGTGCAACATGTAACTAAATTATCAACACCAGGAAAAGAAAAACATTAGAGATATCAGGGTAAAAAAAACTTTGAATTTTAATAACACAGAAACATTTTCGAACAGGGCTCAAGTCCTAAAAAAATAAGTATGCAAAATTCTCAGGCTCTCCTTCTTTCAGTAATTCATCAAATCCCTCTTTTAACCATGCACCACCACATTTAAATTGTTGTTAAAGTGTTTTACCTTCTGAAAATGACCCTTCGAATGTTGAAAATATAGACTTGGCCAGTCCTTGCAAACTATCTCTTTGCACTTTTGCTACCACAGGTGTAATTATAGTGCACACAATAGAATATACACATGCAACCATAAATAAAAAACATTTTTATAGATGAGAATTTGGTAATACAGCAGAGACATCAAAGCAATATTTAAAAAAAAAGTAAACATAGTAAAGTCAACAAAAAAATCTGAATAATTGTCTATTAAACATAATTGATTCTGTTCTAGAAGATAAAGCAATACTTAATACCAAAATATTACCAATTATAAATTATTAATAACATTGAACGTACACAGAGCAATGACATTTTAAACATACCTAGATCACTCGGGATCGTACTGCCTGTTATTGTCTTACTAAGCTGAATTCTGGCAGTGTGTCAATCTGTAAAACATGTTTGCCTCATGTAAAAGGGTAAACATGGTATTATATAAAGAGTATTTTGAATGTAAAAAAATAAGGCGGTGCATATGAAAATGGCCCGTATTCTGTATGAATGCACCTGCACTGTATGCGGTTTTCTTCCCTTCAGAGGAAAATGTGTGGAAACGGAGTTCCTTCTGAAAATAAAATAATGGGCCTGAGGTCCCATGCTTCCCCGCTGCACTAATGTCATGGTTCTAAGTCCAAAGAAGGCAAACAACAGAAATCACTTGGTATCCACTGGGTGATGCAGCGCTGACCTCGAACGGTATGGAGCCAGGTAAGGGGTGTCCCTTAAGTAGGGAAGAGGTGTGTCATACGCCCCTCCCACAATTACAGGCCAAAAGGCCTTAATACTTGTGTTAAGGGCTCATTATAGTACAGAATAAACAAACACTGATAAGTGTAGGATGGTATTGTGAGGGTGCTCTTAGTGAGTGTGTGTGTGTGTGTGTGTGTGTGTGAGAGAGAGAGTGCCGGAAGTGTGCTGTGAGGGTGTGGTGTGTGTGTGAGGGTGGTGTGTGTGTGTGAGGGTGTGAGGGTGCTGTGTGTGCGTGTGTGATAGTGCTGGTAGTGTGCTGTGAGGGTACTGTGTGTGTGCTGTGGCTGTGTGTGAGGGTGCTGTTAGTGTGCTGTGTGTGTGTGTGTGTGAGAGAGAGAGAGAGAGAGAGGGTGCTGTTAGTGTGCTGTGTGAATTTGTTTGGAGTGATTGTGTGTGGGGGTGGGGGGAGGGCAGATTAGGAAATAGCCCCCCTCCCTTCTTACCTTTTGCCTGGGAGAGGGGATCCTTGCTGCCATCCCTGGTGGTCCTAGTGGTGAGTAAACTCTAGCCTGCAGGGCAAGAGTTCACTCTCGCGAGATCTGAGCTTTGCCGCAGCAACGCTCCAACCTCGCGATAGGAACCCAGCGGAGCTGCTGGCCAGAGCTCCCTGGGTCCTCTCCTGCCTCCCTCCCTGCAGCCCGGTGAGGGAGATCTTTGATCTCCCCACCGGCCCATGGAGGCACACAGCAGGGCCAGTGCTAGGATAGCGCCGGCTCTGCATGGACCGACATCGGAGAACCTGTGATCTCCCCTGCCGGCCTCGATCCATGCACGGGCCACAGGGATTAGGGTGTGCCCAGGCACACCCCATGCGCACGCCTATGCCCACATGTAGCATTTGGCTTCAGATCCAAAACATCTATAATATAATACCCATTCAATGTGTTATTTCTTCCCTAAAATGTAGTCACTCCTTCTGTCTGATCTTTGCCTCTTCTCTTCATTTCTCTTCAGATTAATTCATCACCCTCTTCGTTGTCTCTACATTCCACCTTGTGTTCTCCTCATCACATTTAACCTATACATTTTACATACATTATACTGAATCTATCTCCCCAATCATCACAGTCATACAGAGACTTAAAGATGCAAGCATATAGTGACATACATAACAAGACATACAGAAACATACAGGTATGCAGAGACATACATACACAAGCATGCAGAGACAAACGGACACAGTCACACACAGACATACAGAACAAGTTATACAGAGACATACAGACACAGGGATACAAAGCAGGGTGGATCCTGATCTCAGGAGGGGCACTGGTAGTGGGTTGTAGTGGGGTGATAGGGGCTGTAATTGAGGAGTTAGGGGGCTACATACTGTAGTAGGGGGGAGGGGCTCTAGTTGATGGTTAGGGGCTTTAGTGGAGGGTATGGGCTGCAATTGGGGTGGTTAGGAAAAGTTGTGTGGTCTCTGATGGGGGGTTAGTAGCTTAAGTAGGTTGATGGCTGCAATTGGGGGAGCCACGTTATGGACGCGCCGGCCCTGAGTGTTACAGTAACAGGTGTTTATCATCCCCATTTGTTTCTGCTCCTTCCTGTTCTAACATCTTTACAATGTCCTATTACCATAGCGTTTAATGCACTTGACCCTCTGGCATGGGCTCCAATTCAGTTGAAGTTGGCCTTTAGCAATAAAAAGTTTTCACATGCTGTAGATATCAGACTGAATAATCAAAGAAACACATTGGGCATCAGCAAACCTTAAAGGAATACTATAGAGTCAGGAACACAGACATTTATTCCTGACCCTACAGTGTGAAAAACACCATATAGCCCCTCTTTTCCCCCTTAAATATAAAGGGTGGAGACACTGAATATCAGTGTTGCTGTCCCAGGAAGCACCTTTACAAGCCATATGAGGAGTGTCCAGTGAAGGTATCCCTAGGCTCTAATGAAAACACTGCATTTTCTCTGAAAATACAGTGTTTACTGCAAAAAGCCTAAGGGAATGATCATACTCAACAGAAGAAATACAATAAGCTGTAGTTGTTCAGGTGACTATAGTGTCCCTGTGACTCGACTGTAAAAATACAAAAATAAACAAATATTGTATAGTAGATATACCCCTAATAAAAGCATGCATGCATTTAATCATGTATGCATAGAGATTAAGTGCTTTAGGTGTCTGGAATGTCCTTTTATGAGCATTATATTGGTTTTCTTTTTAAACCTCATATTCACACTGTGCCTTTCTACACATTCAAACACAAAAATTATTTAGTTTTGCTAACTCTACCCCATTAAAGGAACACAATGCTGTATTCCTAACACTGCAGGGTCCATCCGCGCTCCTACCCAGCCCCCATGACCCGGCGGTAACCAAATGGTTAGAATCACCTTAAATACTTGCCTAATTCCAGCGCTGAAGTTCCTCTGCAATGGCTCTCTCTCCACCTCCTAGATGTTCTTGCAAGGGGGAACCTAATATGCATGCATAGAAAGCACTGTACGCACATTAGGCCTTGAATCAATGCTTTCCTATGGGGTTTTGCAAGACACTGGATGTCCTTATGCACAGTGTGAGGATGTCCATTGTTAAACTCTATGAAACAGGAGGAAGCGCCTCTAGTGGCTGACTGGTAGACAGCCACTAGAGGAGGTCTTAACCTTGCAATGAAAACATTGCAGTTTCTCTAAAATTGTAACGTTTTCAGGTGCAGGCTTACAGGAACAGTGTAGCTAAACCAATGATATATCAGTGTGAGCTGAGCGGTTTCCTTGACTCCATCAATAAACATCCTTTTATTGACAGTATAGTATTTCAAAGCCATCAAAAAACTCAAAACAACTTCATCTCAGTGATGTTGTTTTTGGGGCTAATTGCATTTTGGTGTATCTTACTAATGCTTTTTTTCTCTGCTCAGTATATTGGCTGCAGTATAGTGGCTATAGTGGAAATCAATAAGGATGGGGCCTGGGGAGCAACTTAGGTTAAGGTAAAATGGAAATGTGGTACCCAGCACTTTAACTTGTATATTCAAATGATGCAATTTTAGGTGTTTTTTATGAATGCATTTTGATGAAACTTAATAGTTTAGTAGCCTTAGGTAGTACATATAGATATAAATAGTTTTTAGGAATATTTTAGTATTTTTTACCTGCATATTGTTATGTTGGGCCAAACAAAGTATTACTCTTGTACAATAAGGGAGCAAAATTATGTTACTACGCTTTAGGAATACATGTTTGTTTTCCCAAAGCTATATTGTTCCTTTAAATGCTAACTAACAGAACGAACAGATTTAAAAGGTTTGCTTTGATGGCGGTAAGCATGGTTCTGCAAGCAACGCTTATTTGAAGTCTCTTAAAAGTTTATTATGCATATTTTATGTACTGTAATTGAAATAGTAGCATACACTTTGCCAAAAGCCATTAAAATTGGAATCAGGTTATTTACTAAATAGTAATTCTAAAAAAATGTCTGCCTTCAAAATTTCAAATTTAATTTTTTTACTTTAAAATACATGATTTTACTAAATTTCTAAGTGCATTTACAAAAACACCCACATAAAGCAGAAATTTGCACTTTTACAGAATGAAATAGAGGATGTAATCTTCACACATAAAGCACTTCAGCAAACTATATGCTTTATGTGTTTAGATTGTTACTTCAAAACCCCAAAGTGCCCAAAACTCACCATGACAGTGGCAGTGGGATATGCAGAATAAATAACGGTTCTGGCACTCCGGGATAAAAAAAAAAAATAACAGCTTTATTGGGGCAAAATCAGCAACATTTTGACCCTACAGGGTCTTTATCAAACTCAGAGGCAGTGGGATGGCCAGTACATTTGACACTAACCGTTCTTCAACTAAAATATTAGTTTAGTGCCTAACCCAATGCATGATCTAATTTTTCCCTTATAATATACTGTATATACTCGAGTATAAGACGAGTTTTTCAGCACATTTTTGTGCTGAAAAACCCCAACTCGTCTTATACTCGAGTGAGTGTCTGTATTATGGCAATTTACATTGCCATAATACAGACAGGACCGCCGGGCTCATTACAAGCCCGGCGGTCCTGTTGGGGTTGTCAGAGAGCGGTTACTTACCTTCACAGCAGCTCCTGTCAGCTCCCTTCTCTCACCTCCGGTCCAGTCCCTCTGTAAGTCTCGCGAGACTTACAGTGGGAGCTGACCGGAGGAGAGAGAAGGGAGCTGACAGGAGCTGCTGTGAAGGTAAGTAACAGATCTCTGCCAGCCCCCCTCCTGCACAGCCCATCCACTGGACCACCAGGGAATGAGAGCCCCCCTCCCTGGCCAGATAACAAGCAGGGAGTGGGGATGAAAAAAATATAAATACAAATTTAAATAAAATAAAAATAACAAATTAATAATATTAAAAAAATAATAATGTAGAAATAAAATGTAATATATAAAAATAATAATAATTTAATATTAAAATAATAATAATTTAAAAAAAAATTATAAAAATGCCCACGCCCCCACCAAGGCTCTGCATCAGACACACAAACACACTCTGCATCACACACACAAACACACTGCGCATTCATACACACACTGCATTCATACACACACACACACACACACACTGCATCACACATACACTCTGCATTCATACAAACACACTGCACTCATACACACACTGCATTCATTATATACACACACTGTAAATAAATATTCAATTCATATCATTTTGGGGGGATATAATTTTATTTAGAAATTTACCAGTAGCTGCTGCATTTCCCACCCTAGTCTTATACTCGAGTCAATACGTTTTCCCAGTTTTTTGGGGTAAAATAGGGGTAAAATTTAGGGGTCTCGACTTATATTCGGGTCGACTTATACTCGAGTATATACGGTAATGTGAAATAGAATTTCAAACACTTACCATTCCCCTTGACACAGGCCACACATTCTCCACACATTGGATGAAAGGATAAAATAAAGCAGTCATTTTATATTTATGTTTATGCATGTATTTACACTAAACATTAATAATCTGGTTCTTTCTAAAATAAATACAGTCCTCATAGCTTTCTCACTTATTTTCCAGCAGTTAGTCTTCCAATAATTATATATGCAAATTCACTCATAATTTACTGCACATTTTATTTATATATAATGAACTATATGAACTGACTGTTTTGCAATCCAGTTCCACAGTTAAATCCGTTTTTTTTTTAGTTCAGCTGTAAATTCAGATCTGTCAAAGTGTATGAAATATAGAACATATGGAGAGCAAGTCAGCATGATGACTGTTATGCCCGTTGAGTACAGAGGAACTTTGTATAATGAAAGGTTATGTTTATGGTTAAAGAAACACGTTTTGTTAGGAAGGTATGTCATGCAAAAAAACATTTGTCCTAACACACTTAAACAGAGACAAATGTATAGACAGACACATAACATGACATATAAAGACAGACAGAAACACAGACTAAAATACATAGATGGATGAACAGAGATCACTACACATACAATGACAAACTGATTCAGAAATAGTGACAATATTGCTAATTGTGCTTTTTCATGTATCTTTGTAACTTTATTTTTTCTACAGTGTCAGTTACTAGACACATGATTTCTACAATACCTAGACTCAACAAATTAGTATGACTCAGCAAATTAGTATGGGTCTGGCGTGCCAGCACAACCCTAGGATAAATACCTCACAATTTCTGATTTGTTTAATTATTGTTCATGTATCTCTATTAGGGTATTTAACTTGAACTAAGTTATAATTGTGACAGGAAAATCGCCTGGTACCCATGTGCTTTTAGATTTTACAACTTAAAGGGAAACTATAGTGGCAGGCCCCTCGCGTACCTCATGCTCTGCAATGTCACTACTCAATTATCTGCCATTTAGGCATTAAAGCCCTTTGTTTCTGTAGCTGCTTGTCACTCCTTGCAGTGACCTACACAGTCTCCCTACACATCTATTGTTCAGAGATGTGAAATGTTTAAACTTCCTTTATGTGGCAGTATGCTTAATGGAATACAATACGCACCAAAACAACTTTATCTTAATTAAGCCTATTGGTGTATAGATTATGCCCCTGCAGTCTCACAGTTCAATTCCCTCCCATTTTGGAGTTAAATCACTTTATTTATACAGTTCTCAGTTCTAGTCATAATTCCCTGCATGTGACTTGCACAGCCTTCTTAAATATTTTCTAAAAAGGAAACTAGATATTTTAGGTTCGTATATTGCACAGTCTGTTTAATCTAGAATTTCTCATCTCAAACTATTTAAATAGCCTGCTGGAGCCTACAGTTCGAGACTAAAGTTCACTTTACAGAGCAGGAGATAAAACCTTCTAAAGCAAGTTAACATCTGACTTAAATTTTTTTATTTTCATGCAGGCTGTGTGAGTCACAGCCAGAGGAGGTGTGGCTGGGGCTGTGTAAACAGAAATAAAAGTAATTTAATTTCTAAATGGCAGAGAATTGAGCAGTGAGACAGCAAGGGGTATGATGTATACACCCAAACTGCTTCATTAAGCTAAAATTGTTTTGATAGTATCCCTTTAATTCTGAATTTCTTATTGTGGCAGTACTTACCTTATCCCTCCTCCCACCTCCACACAAATCCTTGTGGGGTTTTTTCCAAGCAAATGTCTAAGGCTGAAAGGATACGATATCGGCAAGAGGGAACTCCTTGCCATCATCATAGCACTCAAAGAGTAAAGGCATCTCCTGTTATGTGTATTTATTATTATCCAGCTCACTTTGAGTGTATTTTTTCTTGTTTTATATATTATATTAATTACCTTTAAATAAAAGTACTTTTTTATTGGGCCAACCTTTGCTGCTATTCTACATGAACTACCATATCCGTGGTGGGGATTGTACCACCCAAGCCCGAGGGATAGAGCAGTCCACATCTGCTCCATCAAATGTGAGTACATTTCTTACCACTTTAATTGTATTCTGTGCCTTCGGTACACACTATTTTAGTTTTTCTTTTTTCCTTTTTCTCCTATATTTCTGGAGGGAAAAGATCATTATCTATCCCTACAAGTGGGCACTACACCTTAATATTCTAAGCCCATATCAGCAGAGCTGTTTATGTTTCCACCATTTGAGTGAATGCATGCACCAAAAACCACACTATATCCATAGGTGGGGATTGTTCCGGCCAGGCGTTCAAGTTGGAGCTACAATTTGAGATATATATATATTTGTAGTCGGGAACAATAAGCCGAGTTATAGTAGTTGTGTCGGTTGTGGTGTGTCGAAACCAACGTTCGGGTAGGCCTGTAAAAGTGAATGCTTAATAAAGAGTGCAGTGGGTGGGCTGAACCATGAAGTCTCAGCCCACAGGAAGGGTAGGCCTGTGAATTTTTAGGCCGGATAAACCCCTCCCACAATTACAGGCTCTGCCTTTCCATGTGTAGTCGGGGACAATAAGACGAGTTATAGTAGTGGCATAAGTCATTTGTGGTGTGCCGAAACAGACGTTCGGGTAGGCCTGTAAAAGAGGACAAAAAGTTAACCATTTAATCCTTAGTACGTGTTGACATTACATAACCAGTACTTTAAATGCCTGTCTCAGTTCCCTCTCTGTTTGAGGGATATCTGGTGTATGCAGACGATTCCAATGTCCCAGTTTATAATGTGCGCTGGGATGTTTACTAAAGGCTGTAGAAGCAGTGCTTATTCTAAAAGAATGACCTGAATATGTTGAAGGGTTGTATCAGAGTTTTATGAATTGTGTCCTGACGTACAGGATGAATTTGATGTAGTGAGTGGTTACCGTGTAAACTTCAAAGAGAGCATAGGACAATTGGTCTACTATGTTGACCTGGCACCATTTATTGTTGATAGTATGGAGGTATATGTCTGCAGATGGGTTTGAGATAAGTTTAAGTATTTGTTAGCTAATCGAAGAATGGGGTGGAAAAAAGATATGAATGTCATCATGGTATTGATGGAGTACAGATTGACGATTCAATATTCAGAAGTGAACTTATTAAACTGGCCGGAGTTCTGGTATATAAATGGTTGCTATAAGCAGAGAGAGACGCGTGTGCCAGCAATCTACCATGACCATGAGTAGTAAATGAGTAGTAATTGACAGATTTCCTCCTACAACGAGAGCTGAGGGTTACTAAAAGAGTAGACTTCATGTCTCTGCGGGCCATGTTTCAAAGAATAAAACGGAAAAAGAGAGTAAGCGCTAAATAACAAATAGGCAGCAACCCTATAAGGGAATCCCTCAAATACCCTTAAAAAATAATGGATGAAAAAGGAATAAAGAAAAAGAGCTGCGCCAAGGAGAATCAATGAAAAAATAACAATATAAATAACGATAAGTCCAAATAAATAAGAGTTATCTACGAATGCTCTTATTGAGCATGCGAAGTCTGTAGATGCTTGGTAAGGGAAAAATATATCCTCGCTATTCACCTTCTTGTAACTTCACTCGTATGCAAAAGATAAAACAAATAGAGAACAGGATAGTACAATACGTCTGGTAGTAAAATAGATAAAATTGAAAAAGCTGGTATAAAACTCACATTTATAAGAGCTATAACTCGCTCTAGTGTGGAAGGCGTATAGCGGTGCAATCCCCGCTTATGGGATATAGGGAAAATTTCCTCCGTCAGTGATGTGTTCCATGCTCAAAGATAAAAGAGAGACAACCAATAGTGCTCACTGGATAAAATAATGAATATAAAATACGTATAAAATGGTACTCACAAGAGAGGAGCAGACCGACTGCACCTTGGAAATAGCGCTGGTGGTATTATCCCCACCTTGGATTACTTGGAGTCCGGGGTAATAAAATGCCAGGTAAAAAACAGGATACAGTGTATTTAAAAAAAAGAGATAAATGGCACTAATTTGAAGTGACCAAATAATCTTTAATATATTAAAATCCACAATAAAAAATCCACAAACGCGTTTCGCCAATACGGCTTTATCAAAATGGAGAAAGAACCTGATACCTGACAGAGAAAGGTTTAAATAACAATTCAAAACGTTAAAATTGGCGCCAAAATTAAGGACAGACAATCAGAATTCAAGTAATGAGCAAACAGAAAAGTACATAAAAAAATAAAATTATTTTAGCAGACATACAATTTAATAGGCTTTATAAACCTTATTGGGCTTTAAAACATTAAAAACAAGGTCTAATTTGGTTAAAAATTAGTTTAGTAATGCGGTCATGTGACCGGCATAAGGACCGCATGGGGTGCTGGGATATGTAGTGCACAAACGTCGGCGCGCACTGCGCAGCCGCCGACGTCTGAGGGGATAGAAAAAAGAAAACGTCGGCTCGCATATAGTTGCGGCCGACGTTATAACAAGGGGGGCGTGGTAAAACATGACGACGGCTCGCACATAGCCGCGGCCGTTGTCATAGGAATCCAGCTAAACAATGAAGCCGACGGCCCGCACGAAGCTGCGCCCGTCGTCATGGAGATCTTAAAAGAAACGTCGGCTCACCTAAAGGTGTAGCCAGCGTGGGAGTGAAAATGGCTATGCCTGATACACTGAAAAGTTTTAATATTACCGCCCCTCCATGGAATCTTACATTTTTTTATTCCAATACATTTCAACAATCTTGGATCTTTATTATGTTTAATAAAGTGTTTGGATACTGAATGATTTAAGTATCCATTTTTAATGTTTCTGCAATGTTTGCTTAATCGTGTTTTTAAGCACCTTGTAGTCATTCCAACATATTGGAGGCCACAGGGGCATTCAAGCAGATAAATAACATTTTTCGTTGAACAATTAATAAAATCATTGATTTTATAACCCTCATTTGTCATTTTTGAAATAAATTGGGTAACTTTGGGAGGAACAGTGGGATCAGTACTTCTACAGACAATACACATTTTACATTTACAAAAAACTTTTATTTGTGGAAAAAAGGATAATGGGGATGAATTTATTACTTCTTTAGTAAAATTCTTGGTTAGTATTGATTTGAAATTTGGTGCTCCCCTAAAAACTATATTAGGATTTTTTAGAAATCAGAACTCACCCCACTACACTAGCTCAAACACCATACCCCTCACGATCACAAAAAAGGATTTTAAATTTAGAGGAAGAAGAAGTGGCAGGCGCGAACAAAAAAGAAAGACTAGAAGATAATACAAATACGAATAATGGCATTTTTAACCTTTCACAAAAAAAAGTGCACAAAAAAAAGTGCACAGATATCAGTTTTAACAAAAGGTCTCACATTTGCTCCAACTAATTCTTTCAAATCGTTCAAAGCTTTCCTTGATGTCAATAAATTTGTCCAAAATGCCACTCTTAAAAGATTTTTTATAGAGAAAAACACTATTTTAAATCCGACTCCACCCCCTCTCACAACACCAGACAATCACTCAATTATCAATACACACCTCAGAGAGAAATCTACTTTTTATCCTGCCCACTTTAAATCTGCCCCCTCACTATGTTCGAGAAACTAGTAGTAAAAGATTTAGAAAAAAATAAGAATAATAAATATGATCCTCAGAATCTTACACACACAGAGAAATTGGCATTAAAAGAACTTCAAGAAGATAAAAATATTGTAATCAAGCCAGCTGACAAAGGAGGAGGGATAGTTATACTATCCAGCCAGATGTATATAGAAGAGGCACACAGACAACTAAATGATACTATTGTGTATGAAAAACGTTTATCAGATCCAACTGTACAAATACAAGCTATTAACCCCTTAAGGACACATGACATGTATGACATGTCATGATTCCATTTTATTCCAGAAGTTTGGTCCTTAAGGGGTTAAAGGCTTAAATTTAGGGATTTTAAATAAACATGAATTCAATTTTTTTAAATAAAAAAATTCCTGTAATACCCGTCATATACTTTCTCCCTAAAATCCACAAAAATGAAACTTTACCACCAGGGAGACCAATTGTGTCTGGCATAGGTTCCCTCCTATGCAACCTCTCACAATACATAGACACCCTCTTACAACCTTCAGTCAAACTTATGAGATCTTATCTGCAAGATTATATGGCTCTTTTAAAGTTCTTAAACAAATTTATATGGAAACCAAGTTTTATACTGGTTACATGTGACGTCCAGTCACTCTATACAATTATACCTCATGAGATAGGCTGTCAAGCTATCAAAGATATTTTAACAAAAGAAGGTAAAATTGCTGATGTACAAATTGATTTTATATTAGAGGGCATTAATATTATTTAAAAAAATAATTATTTTTGGTTTTGAAACTCTTTTTATCAAGAGGGACTACTATGGGAACTAGGTTCGCTCCTAGTTACGCCAATCTGTTCATGGCGGATTGGGAATCTCAAGCTATTTTTAATGATCATGACTAAAGAGCGAACCTAGTCTCATTTTTTTGATATATTGATGACCTTTTTTTTTATCTGGGATGGTTCTGAAGATGATCTTAATTCTTTTATGAATAATCTTAATATAAATAATAGAGGTATAATTTTAACTTATGAATACAGCAGGGAACAAATCAATTTTTTAGATCTTAATATTTTTATTAAAAATGGAAAAATACATACAAAGACGTTTTTTAAAAAGTTTGCGTAAACACTGCCATAGATAAAACTAGTTGCCATTATCAACCTTGGCTTGATAGTGCTCCAAAAAGTCAAATGCTAAGACTTCGGAGAAACTGTTCTGAAATAAGCGATTTTAACAAACAAGCAAACCTTCTAAAAAATAAATTTATTGAGAAAAATTATTCTGAAATAGAACTAATTGACACTATTGAAAATATTCAAAAAAAAAGGCAGAAATTAACTTTTAGAATACAAGTTGAAAAATACTGATAATACTATGCCTTTGCCTATTATTTTTAATTTTAATAATAAATGCTGCAACGTAAAAAAAATCATAAAAAAACACTGGCATATTCTGAAACAAGATGAAACTCTCAATAAAATTATACCAGGACGTCCTAATATAGTTTTTAGGGGAGCACCAAATTTCAAATCAATACTAACCAAGAATTTTACTAAAAAAGTAATAAATTCATCCCCATTATCCTTTTTTTCCCACAAATAAAAGGTTTTTGTAAATGTAAAATGTGTATTGTCTGTAGAAGTACTGATCCCACTGTTCCTCCCAAAGTTACCCAATTTATTTCAAAAATGACAAATGAGGTTTATAAAATCAATGATTTTATTAATTGTTCAACGGAAAATGTTATTTATCTGCTTGAATGCCCCTGTGGCCTCCAATATGTTGGAATGACTACAAGGTGCTTAAAAACGCAATTAAGCGAACATTGCAGAAACATTAAAAATGGATACTTAAATCATTCAGTATCCAAACACTTTATTAAACACAATAAAGACCCAAGATTGTTGAAATGTATTGGAATAAAAAAATGTAAGATTCCATGGAGGGGCGGTAATATTAAAACCATTTTAGGTAAAACTGAAATGGAATGGGTTTATAATCTTCAAACTCTTACACCCCATGGTCTTAATGTTGATTTTGATTTGTTCAACTTCTTATAACTATATTCTTTTTTTATTATGTTTTTATGGACTGTATCACTTTTAATATTAGTATCTGATTTGTAATATACTGTTTATATGTACTCTTCAATTATCACTTACTTGTTTTAATATTGTTCTTATTTTTTACTTATTATGCCTCTAGGACTATGCCTGATGACACTTTTCAGTGTATCAGGCATAGCCATTTTCACTCCCACGCCGGCTACACCTTTAGTGTGAGCCGACGTTTTTTTTAAGATCTCCATGACGACGGGCGCAGCTTCGTGCGGGCCGTCGGCTTCATTGTTTAGCTGGATTCATATGACGACGGCCGTGGCTATGCGCGAGCCGTCGTCATGTTTTACCACGCCCCCCTTGTTATAACGTCGGCCGCAACTATATGCGAGCCGACGTTTTCTTTTTTCTATCCCCTCAGACGTCGGCGGCTGCGCAGTGCGCGCCGACGTCTGTGCACTACATATCCCAGCACCCCATGCGGTCATTATGCCGGTCACATGACCGCATTACTAAAATAATTTGTAACCAAATTAGACCTCGTTTTTAATGTTTTAAAACCCAATAAGATTTATAAAGCCTATTAAATTGTATGTCTGCTAAAATAATTAAAACATTTTATGTACTTTTCTGTTTGCTCATTACTTGAATTCTGATTGTCTGTCCTTAATTTTGGCGCCAATTTTAAAGTTTTGAATTGTTATTTAAACCTTTCTCTGTCAGGTATCAGGTTCTTTCTCCATATTGATAAAGCCATATTGGCGAAACGCGTTTGTGGATATTTTATTGTGTATTTTAATATATTAAAGATTATTTGGTCACTTCAAATTAGTGCCATTTATCTTTTTTTTGAATACACTGTATCCTGTTTTTTACCTGGCATTTTTATTACCCCGGACTCCAAGTAATCCGAGGTGGGGATAATACCACCAGCGCTATTTCCAAGGAGCAGTCGGTCTGCTCCTCTCTTGTGAGTACCATTTTATACGTATTTTATATTCATTATTTTATCCAGTGGGCACTATTGGTTGTCTCTCTTTTTTCTTTGAGCGTGGAACACACATTGACGGAGGAAATTTTCCCTATATCCCATAAGCGGGGATTGTACCGCTGTACGCCTTCCACACTAGAGCGAGTTATAGCTCTTATAAATGTGAGTTTTATACCAGCTTTTTAAATTTTAGCTATTTTACTACCAGACGTATTGTACTATCCTGTTCTCTATTTGTTTTATCTTTTGTATACGAGTGAAGTTACAAGAAGGTGAATAGCGAGGATATATTTTCCCCTGACCAAGCATCTACAGACTTCGCATCCTCCATAAGAGCATTCGTAGATAAGACTTTTTTATTTGGACTTATCGTTATTAATATTGTTATTTTTTCATTGATTCTCCTTGGCGCAGCTCTTTATCTTTATTCCTTTTTCATCCATGTTTCAAAGAACCAGTTGTCCTTAATAATGGCTGCAAACCCAGTCTAAAATAACAGGGTAATCATTGGTCAGTGGGGAAATGAACCTTTGCCAGTGAATGAATCAGTCTTCCCTGATGCGCTGGACACTGTCCGTGAGGGGCAGGGCTGTATTGACAATGGGTCAAGATGTACACCTAGTTATATTACAGGTATAGGCCTATGGTATATCTTGGAGTAACAGAATACCCATGAAGAAATGGGGCCATGGGCTTGTGAATGTTTTACAGTATAGGTTCCTCAACAGTCAAAAATATGTCATGATAATGTATTGTATAGCACTCACAGACAGTCAATAGCAGCCATGAGAGGGTTACCACAATTACATTAAATCATGAGTCTGTACAGCTCGGCTTCAGTACTGTTGCTGGGAATGGTAAGTCTTTATGCATGAATTCGGCAGCAAGTAGGAACCGTGTTAGTGATTTCCTGATACTTTACCAGAGTACAATGGGCTAGCTGGGGTGGAGGGTCTGGCGCGGTACTTGTGAATAAAATAACCTCTTCTAGTTCCGTGGTGAGAGACATACTATGATGAATAAACAATGAGTAAATGTAATGGGCATCTTGATTAGAGTGTAGCCCTCTATCAACTGGCAGTTCGCTAAGTGCCGGATGGCGAATAAATTAGATTTACAAGGGGAATGTGAGGCCTTGCTAAATGCCAAGTGGCTCAGAGAGGCTCTAACTTTGATTTTGGTCGAGGGACTGATGCCACCGAAAGAACTGGTGCGAATGTTGGCCCCTCAGTGATAAGTAAGATATTCAAATGAGTGGCCATAACTTGTGAGGCCCTATCTAATAACCTGTAGAGGCTGCAGCGAGGCTCTAGCTATGAGTTGGGCTGATGGGTGAATACGTCCGCGTGAGGATGGGTGTTGGCCTCGTGGGACTGAATTATGAACATACTGGAAAATGTCTCGCACCAAACCCTTTGATTTATCCCTAAGGAATGTAGGTGAATAGAAACATAATGGATTGAAAGAAAGTATGTTGGAACATACGTACCTTGCCCAACTAGAGGGGTTGAGCTTGAGAAAGGAATATCATAGAGAGGAACCTAAAGACACAATGGGGATATGTCCAGGATGATGCAAGTGCTAATTGAGATAACGCACCTGTGTTGATATGTAAGGATGGTGGGAACCTAGAACAATAAGGGAACTTATGAATATGTATATACCTAAGCCAAACAAAATGAGTATGCTAAAGAGATAGCTGATCTAACTGAATATAGATACGAGTTTCCACTGTACGTCCTTCTACTAGAAGGATCTAAAGTATGTGTGAGAAGGAATAGCCTAAGTAATTAAACACCAAAACATCTCTAGCTTACTAGAGTGTTCGAAATTATGAGGTCTAGTAAGCACCTTAGTTGAAGGTGTGGGTTATACTAATTTAAGTAAAATAGAGAGTTCAAAGAGGCCTGGATACCTATAATTGCATAATGAGGGGCTTTTGTGTGGGCCTAGCGTGGCAGTGTAGAATGTGATATGAAGGGGTTGTAGTTTTCCCTCGTAAGCAGGGAAATGTTGTATGTAAATGGTCAAATGGGGGGCCGAAATTGGATCGTACTAGTTTGCCCGAAAAGGGCCGTATGTAACCGAATGGAGCGAAGGCCTAGTGAGGGCCACGTGTAGAGGTTTAGTAGCAAAAGGCTGAGAGTGCCCAATGTAAGTCCTGACCAGGATGGAAAAAATAGGACTGTATGAAGGGTATGGATGTATGGAACGAACAAATGTGGAATAAACATATCAAGGTTGTAAGAGTTGTGTAAAGGCCATGAATGATGCATTTGTTGTTTGATATATGTAGTAGTAGGAAGAGTTGTAATGAATACCAGGGTGGCATCGCTGTACATAGTGGAGGGCCGCCTGAGGCTGTGATCAAAGGATAATGATATAAATACCCAACATGATAGATTGTTAAGTGTCTAGAAGTAGGTGTCATATGTAACGTTGTCAATACCGTGCTAGACCAAGGCGGCTTAATATGTGGAGTAAGGATGAGGAGGGCCATATAGGTTGGGTTGGTGTAGACCTAGCGTATAATTGAACGAAGTAAGATAAGACATATATAACCCTTGTGAAGCAGGTATACTTATTTCAAGCCCAAATTTTTGTTGTATTGGGTTGCCCATAGAGGGCCTAGTGAAGCGAATGTAGTGAAGGTCAAGTAAGGACCGTGTTTAAAGGTATTCCATGAATCAAGATCTGGATAGTATTGATGACACTCAATCGTTTGCAACATGTGTGTATATTTAGGCTGTTTCCTATGTAGGTGATGATGAACCAGAGTGTTTGACATGGGGCAGGGACAACGTACGTGATGAGGAATACAGTTTCTCCAGGAGGATGACCTAGTGAAATATAAGGTATGATTAGTTTATCAATACTGTGTAGTGTGGTGGGGTAGGGTAGCATGCAACCTCTGTAAGTAGATGTTAGGCAAATGAAAAGCCCAACGAAGGGCTGCAATAGGAACATAGTATGTTGCTCACTGAGGGTCACATAAAACGGACATTGCAAAATCCCATTGAGGGACTTTTGCAAGGACTATGCATATGAGGCCTAGAAGGGGCCCAATGTAAGTCCTGAGGTGCAGGGCGGCTACGCGAGGCTGTGATAAAAGTAACGGGGGGGTGTGATTGGTAGATCACATATAGGTTGTAGAGAAAATACATGTTAAAAGTTATACAATACTTACTTACTGAGCCAGTTGAACGGAGGGTAAAAAACTAAATTTACAACAGGAATGAGGTGTAGGCCACTAGAATGCAATAGTGCTGAATTGGTTTGAGGCCGTGATAGCCATACGCTAAACGTAGGAGGAGACAGAATTTATAAGACATAGATTTACATCTAGCTCGTGAAATGGTGAACATAATTTTTTTTTTTAATTATTATCTTTTATATATAATAGATACGTTTATAAGACATACTTGTGGAATGCCTAGGTGGATGATTAAGATTTATGCATACCTGATTGGTATGGAAGAATAGGGTTGAAAGCAACTGCTAGAAAAGCAGAGTAACATGCATTAATGTGAGGCTAGTGACGGTCGAATCGAATGCCAGTACCATGTGTTAGAGGTTTCTAGGGCTGGTTAAGACACACTTGTAAATATAATCCCCCCAAAAAAACAAAAAAAATTTTTTTTAAATATGCATGTTTTCATTTGAGGTATATCTACTAAGCAGTTTTTAGTTTTTTGTGTCCCTTTTTTTGGAGTGTCCCTTTAAGTATGTTTACTTATGACACCCAAGTGGCAGACATGGTTCATGGCGTTGATACCGGAGAAACTGACGGAAGCCAAGCACAGAGAGATGGACACAGGTTTCTTCAGGAAGGAAGAGATTATTTATTCGATTCACCGACCGGGACTCAGAGGGACTAATGTCACCAAAAAACAGCAAAGTCTGAGCCCTGATCATACAGTGTAGGTCCCTTATATAGGCATGTAGCTCCTCCCATAATCAGTTCAACCTACACATACTCTTATCCATCAACCGAATAGAGACTAAATTCCTGTTTGACCACATGGCTTGCCCAGCACAATGGAGGAGGGGAAATACTCGTATATCCTGTATTCCTACACATGCTCCTTACACTACTGATTGTATCGTTGCCACGTGCAACCAACCGACCGATACATCAACATATGCAAGTGCACATACCACGTGGCAATCTTGTCCTAGTAAATTTATTTTTTACTGAGATTCCACCACAGCGTGTCTTGATTGAAGTGTGACTATAACATTTAGATGAGGGCCATGTATATGGCCGTATAACCATAGAACAGTCATAATTATGAACAACATAATTTTAAAGTATGATTAACTAAGCCTGTGCTGAGCCCAGAAAAGGCAAAAACAATGTAAGTATTGACAGACAGTGAAATAAGACGGATTATTAACAGGCTGTACCATAAATGCTGAACACATGTATAGGCCCAAGTTTGGGCCTGACATAAATTTAGACAGTTAGTAGCAACATTTTGCCACATAGTTACTAAACAGTGTAGGCCCCATGAGTACCTGAATACTAAGAGGGCAATCATGAAAAAAACATATATAGGTACTGAGGCCTAGTGAACATAAGTAACAAATACAGTGGGACCTCGGTTTACAAATTTAATGCGTTCTCCAGAATGTTTCTTATTGCGAAAAATGTGTAAACCGAAACGCGGTTTCCCATAGGAATGCATTAAAAACCAATTAATCCGTTCTGGAGGTCAGAAAAAAGTCAAAATGAGCTGGCATGGAAACCAACCCACAATGCAAAACACACAATAAAATGCATCCAAACGACGAAGCTCAGCTCCCTACCTTTCCACAGCTTAAGATATGCACCAAAAAGTCCCAAAACAACTGAAAAAATTTCCAGAATGGCTCCAAAACTCTATGCAAAAGCCGCTCGAACACCTCCACACTTGAGGCCACGTGCTACCCACAGGCTCCAGCATGCAGGGGGCGGTGCTATAAACCTCCCAGGTGAAATGCTTCCTGGGGAAACTTGCTTTGTATTGCGAAAACATTTTGTAAACCGAGGCATTATTTTTTATGGATTTTTATTTGTAAACCAAAAATTATGTTAAACGAGGCGTTTGTAAACCGAGGTCCCACTGTACTGATAAGTATAACAAAGGCCATGTGGGCTGGCAATAATAAGCTGCAAATATGAAAACGGAATATGGCATAGCATTTATTATACAAAAGAACGTAGGGTGACTAACTAAATTGCATATTATAAAATACGATATGTTCAAATACAGTAAGCAGAATGCATGAACCGAATTGAGGTATCACTGTGATGCTGTGATTGAAATAAGCCATATTTGCATTAGTAGTGAAATTCGCCATATTCGAGTGAGGAAGGAATATGGACTGAAATGCTAATGCCACCAAGTTTTTGAAAGGCCAAATGTGGGCTGAATACGTGTGGAATGTCAGTGATAGCGTGGCCCAACACAGACTAAATCTAACAAACTTACGGTTTTGATGGGGAAAAAAAACACGTGAACAGCAACAGGAAACACAGCGGCTGGGCCGGATGAGGCAGTGCCCATAAACTTTGAGGGAGGGCTGTTTTTTTTGTTTGTTTGATTTTTTACTTGAGTCAGGTAAAATAAATACTTGCATAGGCCTCACTAGGCGAAGACCAGCTTGTTTGTTTTTCAGGTAGTTTGGGTAGATGACCTTTGAACCCGGAAGTAGACGGTTCTGTACTAAACCAGGAAATCTCAGCCCAGAGGAAGGGGAGGCCTGTGAAATTATAGGCTGGATATACCCCTCCCACAACTACAAGCTCCGCCTTTTCATATATACAGTATACACCCTTTTCCAAATTATTATGCAAATTATATTTTTCTCATTTAGCTAAATAATTGATGTAAATAACAGTCAGCATATTCTCATGTTATCAACTACTACAAGAGTACAATTCAAATTTTATTTAACAAACCTCCTAATGATAACAGTATTTTATTTTTATTTTTTAAAAAGAACCTTGTTTGTTTTTTACTTTTTATAAAATAAAACATATTATTTTTAACCATTTCCTGAGTCTGCACTTCCATACCTTGGTCACATCACTGCCAGCCAAGAGGGAGATCTGGTTTTACCCCCAAAAAAATCACAGGGGAGGCACCTTAAGGCGTTTTAAACATCTAAATCTCGTGAGTTCCTTTCAAATTGAGTATTACTTATTATCGTTTACAATATCACACTATGTATTGTGTTTTTCTTCTGTAGATAATCAGCTAAATTATTCTACTACTCTGCAGGGCCGGACTGGGAACTAAAATCAGCCCTGGAAAAAAATTCTATACCAGCCCAATAATGCGTCGCGACAGCATAGTGTGCTGATATAGAGGGTGAAAAAATAAATTGAAATTGAAAACTCTTACTCCAACGAAGGAACGCATATAGGGCGTCAAAATAAACAAAAGAGCGCCTTTTTTTTTAAGTAGACGTACATTTGCATGTAATCAATGTTTCAGTACAACTACTTTGGCCTATTAAGGACATTTTAGTAATGATACTGAAATGCTGAATGTCTGCAGTTGCACAACTAAAAAAAATGAAGTGATCTGGTTAATTTTGAAGTTCTATGGGTGCGCTCTTCACTTTGAATATGTTATTGTGCATGAGTATGCAACTAGCAACAAGACAGGGCCAATACGTGCTCATTACACACACACACACACGTGTGTGTGTATATATATATATATATATATATATATATTAATGACATTTATGTGTGTATTATGCATATATAAATGTATATTACAATATGTGTAAATAGTATAGGCATAGTTATATGTTACTAATACACACATCAATATACATGCATATATATGTGTGTATTACTGTCAGGATCACATCAATTTACGTCTATTACCTTTACCTCGTTTAGTGTATCTTGTCTCCAATTGTCTCCTTTTTTTTCTCTTACAGCGACCCTTGTACATCTTTTACTTCATCCCAGTCCATGTGTGTTTCTTTTTACCCTTCTCCAGCCTCTGTATTTCTCTTTCCCCCAGCTCCTTTTGTGTTGTTCTTAGCCCCAGACACTTTGTCTCTTTCTCCCCTTCCAAATCTCATCTGTGTGTCTCTTTCTAACTCCAGACTGTGTGCCTCTTTCTCTTCTCCCAGTCACTCTCTATCTCTTTTTCCCCAGTCCAGCGTTGCCTCCCACAAATCTTGTGTCACTTTGTCCCCCTTCCCTACTGTATGTCTCTTTGTCACCCCAATAAACCTTCTGTGTGTCTCTCTTCCCCATCTCCTCCCTGTGTCTCTCTCTCTTACCCCTCTGTCTCTTTGTACCCCCATCCCCTGTGTCCTCCTTCTCCGGTGTCTCTCTATTACCCCTCTCTTTGTCCCCCCCATCCCCTGTTTCTCTATTACCCCTCTGTCTCTTTGTCCCCCCTTGCCCTATGTCTCTCTATTACCCCTCTGTCTCTTTGTCCCCCCCCAACCTGGTGTCTTTCTATTACCCCTCAGTCTCTGTGTCCCCCCTCTCCCTGTGTTTCTATTATTCCTCTATTTGTCTCCCCCCTTCCCCTCTATTTGCCTACCCCATCTCCTCTATTTGCCTCTCCCCTTCCCCTCTATTTGTCCCCCCCTCCCCCTCTATTTGCCTCTCCCCTTCCCCTCTATTTGTCTCCCCCTTCTCCTCTATTTACCCCCCTTCCCCTCTATTTGCCTCCCCCCTTATTTGTCTCCCCCTTCTCCTCTATTTACCCCCCTTCCCCTCTATTTGCCCCCCTTCCCCTCTATTTGCCTCTCCCCTTCCCCTCTATTTGTCTCCCCTTCCCCTCTATTTACCCCCCTTCCCCTCTATTTGCCTCCCCCCTTCTCCTCTATTTGCCCCCCCTTCTCCTCTATTTGTCTCCCCCTTCTCCTCTATTTGTCTCCCCCTTCTCCTCTATTTGTCTCCCCCTTCTCCTCTATTTGCCCCCCCTTCCCCTCTATTTGCCTACCCTTCCCCACTATTTGCCCACCCTTCCCCACTATTTGTCCCCCCCTTCCCCTCTATTTGGCTCTCCCCTTCCCTTCTATTTACCCCCCTTCCCCTCTATTTGCCTCCCCCTTCTCCTCTATTTGCCCCCCCTTCCCCTCTATTTGCCCCCCTTCCCCTCTATTTGCCCCCCCTTCTCCTCTATTTGCCCCCTTCCCCTCTATTTGTCTCCCCCTTCTCCTCTATTTACCCCCTTCCCCTCTATTTACCCCCTGCCCCTCTATTTGCCTCCCCCCTTCTCCTCTATTTGCCCCCCTTCCCCTCTATTTGTCTCCCCCTTCTCCTCTATTTGCCCCCCTTCCCCTCTATTTGCCCACCCTTCCCCTCTATTTGCCTCCCTTCCCCTCTATTTGTCCCCCCCTTCCCCTCTATTTGCCTCGCCCCTTCCCCTCTATTTACCCCCCTTCCCCTCTATTTGCCCCCCCTTCTCATCTATTTGCCCCCCTTCCCCTCTATTTGTCTCCCCCTTCTCCTCTGTTTGCCCCCCCTTCCCCTCTATTTGCCCCCCCTTCCCCTCTATTTGTCCCCCCCCTTCCCCTCTATTTGCCTCTCCCCTTCCCCTCTATTTACCCCCTTCCCCTCTATTTGCCCCCCCCTTCTCCTCTATTTGCCCCCTTCCCCTCTATTTGTCCCCCCTTCCCCTCTATTTGCCTCTCCCCTTCCCCTCTATTTACCCCCCTTCCCCTCTATTTGCCTCCCCCCTTCCCCTCTATTTGCCCCCCCTTCCCCTCTATTTGCCCCCCCTTCTCCTCGCCCCCTTCACCTCTATTTGCCCCCCTTCCCCTCTATTTGCCCACCCTTCCCCTCTATTTGCCCACCCTTCCCCTTCTGTGTACCTGCTTAATTTGTCACAGGAGGACTGAGGGAGGGGGCGGAGCTAACGACATGCTCCCTCACGGTTCCCATAATTCCTAGCATCTACACATCATAGAGTAGTGATTACTCTATGATGTGTAGATGCTAGGAATTATGGGAACCGCGAGGGAGCATGGTCGTTAGCTCCGCCCCCTCCCTCAGTCCTCCTGTGCTGACAGCTATGCTGCTGTCAGTATCAGTGAGTGTGCCGCCGGATCGCTTAGGCGGCCGCCCCGCTCACTCACTGATACTGACAGCAGGTACAGCTGTCAGCACAGGAGATGGGGCCGCCGGCCACAAGGTAAGTATACACCCTCAGAGTGTGCCGCCGGACCGGCCACCCGGCGGCACCGACAATGCGGCCGGCGGCCGCAATATTATTAAAATATAGGGAGCAGGACTCCCTCTCTCCCTCCAGCCCCCCAGGTGCCGCGGCCCACCGGGAAATTTCCCGGTATCCCGGTGGGCCAGTCCGGCCCTGCTACTCTGTACATGCAAGAAAGTGGTCAGTCAGAAACTCCACATACTTTGCAGAGGTCATCTTTACACCTTCGGGGACCAGTTCTTTCCCATGATTCTGGCCCAAAACATGACTTCACCACCGCCTTGCTGACGTCGCAGCCTTGTTGGAACAGGGTGGCCGTCCACCAACCATCCACTACTCCATCCATCTGGACCATCCAGGGTTGCACGGCACTCATCAGTGAAAAGGACTGTTTGAAAATTAGTCTTCATATTTTTCTGCCCAATGCAGCCGTTTCTGCTTGTGAGCATTGGTTAGTGGTGGCCGAATAGAAGGTTTATGCACAGTTGCAAGACTCTGGAGGACTCTACACCTTGATGTCTGTGGGACTCCAGAGGCACCAGCAGCTTCAAATATCTGTTTGCTGCTATGTAATGGTATTTTAGCAGCTGCTCTCTTGATCCGATGCATGGATCTGAAAGAAATCTTCCTCCATGTGCCTTTATCTGCACGAACCCATCTGTGCTCTGAATCAGCCACAAATCTCGTAATAGTGCGATGATCACGCTTAAATTTTCGTGAAATATTTAATGTTTTTATACCTCGTCCAAGGCATTGAACTATTTCACTCTTTTCCGCAGCAGAGATATCCTTTTTCTTCCCCATTAAATTGGCCTCACCTGGCAATCTAATTATCACAGGTGTCCGAGATTGTTTTCAGTGATCAAAAGAGCCCCGAGACACGATGCCATCCATGAGTTAAACTGAAAAACAAAATATTTAATCTTTGTGACACTTAAATAGAATTTGCATAAAAATTTGGAACAGGGCGTATGTATGTGTGTATATATATATATATATATATATATATATATATATATTTATAAATATATATACATACAGTGAGGAAAAAAGTATTTGATCCCCTGCTGATTTTGAACGTTTGCCCACTGACAAAAAAAATGATCAGTCTATAATTTTAATGGTAGGTGTATTTTGATAGTGAGAGACAGAATAACCAAAAAAAGAAAAAACAGAAAAACACATGTCAAAAAAGTTATATATTGATTTGCATGTCAATGAGTGAAATTAGATTACAATCTCAACAAGTACACAAGCTTATTGATATAGCTCATTGATACACAGGCTCACAGACAGACAATCTCATTGATACACATAAGTTCACTGACATAAAAACACAAGCTCACTGATATACACAAATAGACTCACTGACAGACAAGCTTACTGGTACACACACACACAAACTTAGTACAAACTCTAACACTCACACAAGCCTACTACAGTCAAACTCATTGGTGTACACACAGAAACTTACTACAGACAAGCTTACTGTCACACACACGCTCACTACAGACAAGTTCACTGACACACATATGCTCTCCCTAGACAAGCTCACTGACACACATGTGTATGGTGAATGCAGTGCGTGTTTGTGTTGTGGTTTTAGTGTGTGTATGGTGAATGCAATGTGTGTTTGTGTTTTGGTTTTAATGTGTGTATGGTGAATGCAGTGTGTGTTTGTGTTGTGGTTTTAGTGTGTGTATGCAGTGTCTGTGTTGTGGTTTTAGTGTGTGTATGCAGTGTGTGTTGTGGTTTTAGTGTATGTAAATGTGGGAGCTGTATGTAAAATAGGGGGCTGCATGTGGGGGGTGGGAGGGGAGCCTTTTTGGTGGCATTTACATTTTATTCCCCCCTCCCTGCTTCTTACCAGGCCAGGGAGGGGGGAGATCGCATCCCTGGTGGTCCAGTGGTCTGGTAGAGGGAGCCAGCCACTGTAGAATGCAGACGGGGACCAGACAGCACATCTTAACTCTCCAGCAGCTCCTGCCTGTAAGTCTCGCGAGCTGTGCCTGTTTGCCGCACGGAGTGTTGCCATGGTAACCCGTGACAACGCTCTGCCGGCCGCAGAGCTCGCGAGACTTACAGGCAGGAGCAGCTGGAGAGTTAAGATGTGCTGGCTGGTCCCCGTCTGCATTCTACAGGTAGCCAGGGCCCGCAGGTGAACATATAGATAGCGACACTCACTGACACACACAAGCTCACTACAGACAAGCTCACTGACACGCTCACTACAGACAAGCTCATTGACACACACATGCTCACTACATACAAGCTCACTGACACAACTTGCTCACTACAGACAAGACCACTGACACAAAAGCTCACTGATACACACATGTGAATTCCAGACAAACTCACACATGCTTCCTACAGACAAGCTTACTGACACATGCATGCTCACTCCAGACAAGCTCACTGACATACACATGCTCACTACATACAAGATCACTGACACACACTTGCTCACTGATACACACTTGCTCACTGTCACACACATGCTTCCTACATGCTTCACTACAGACAGACTCGCTTACACACACAAGCTCACTGACAAACACATGCTCACTACAGACAAGACACCCATACAACCTCGCTCACTAGCAGGCATACACACACACACACACAATCACTGTCATGGGCTGAAGCCTACCTGTCACGGAAAGCTGTGGAAGCATTGGGAGGCCAGCAGCATGTGGGTGGGGGTGGGGCTTTTATACAGGGTGGAGCTTGGGTACAGAGGTGGGGATTTGAGTCTGGGGGCAGGGTATAGAAGGGAGACTCAGTGCTCCCTCCGGTACCCTGGCAGTCTAAATGCAGCCTCAGCAGCCCCCAGCACCTTCCTCCTTCTTTCCCTCGGACTGATAAAAGCTGTCAGTAAGAAGGAAAATTATTTAAATAGTACATCAGGGCTTCCAGCTGGCCCCAGGTGCTGCAGCCCACCGTGAAATTCCCCCTTTATTCCTGACACTATAGTGTTCCTTTAATTAAAGGAGTGGTTAGTTAATTTCACCTGTGTGGTTTTCAGTACCTAAAGAAAGGGGGAGAAGAATTGAGGGCACATCAAGAACATGCATTTCTTATTCAAAGTATTGATTCAATGGATCTCTGTGAGAAATGCTGATTGGTGCAGTGCTGTGGTTTGCATGGGATTGGCTGAGATTATCAAAATGGAGAATAGGTTAATTTAAAAGTTTTTAACTGCATTCTGAGCAGTGCTGGGGACCTAAATAGCTAGCCCAACTCTATAGTGTTTAGATTACGTTTTTATTCCTAGCATTATATTGTTCCTTTAACCCTTTCTAACATTCAACTTCTTGCCCTAACCCATTCTAACATTAATGTGAACCCTGTCTGCATTTACACAGCTGCATATACTCTCTATGCTCACAGATTCAAACACAATATATTATAAGCAGAGCAGAAATATGCATGTACATTTAGATATATAAAGTTGCAAATAATATGTTTTTTAGATGTTTCTAAACATTGTCATACTTACTTTATCTGCCTTTTGTTTAGGTTGGAAAGCAGGGGGTGCCTTAGAATGTTGTACCTACTGGCACCTGGTATGTAAATCCGGCCCTGCAGAAGTCCAAGATTCTGGACCAGTTGGAGGAGTTATTTTGTGCCCATAGTTCTGCTCCAAAGTCTCCCTCAGTCCCAACCGAATCTATCCAAAGTGTATTGATCTTATTATGCTGGTTTTGTCAGATTGGGAGACTGCTGATAGGCCAAGTAGACAGAGGTTTCTAAGGATGAGAAGAATAAACAGTTTACAAACACATTTGGCAATTGACTACATGGCATCCTAGTTTTTGTAGGCTTTCTTTGTGATATCTCTCTGGGGTTTAGGCACTTCATTGCATGTCTGTCTAGGGGGCCTACAAGATTTATGGGAGTTGGTGTTGGTACCGTAGTGTGTGTGTGAGGGGTGCAGTGTGTGTGTGAGGGGTGAAATGTCTGAGAGAAGCAATGTGTGTGAGCGCTGAAGTCTGTGAGTGAGGAGTGCAGTTTGTGTGAGGAGTGCAGTGTGTGTGAAGAGTGCAGTGTGCGTGAAACCTGGTTCAAGAAAACCAACTCCTGCTGAATTGCAAAGAAGAAGGAGAGAGAATTTGTGTCACTATTGTGGGCTCTCTAACCACACGGTGAATAACTGCCCTCAGAAATTGAAGAATTTACAGGGTAAGAAATTCAACTCTGGTCACCACGACTCCTCCCTTATCTGTCTCGCTTTCCTTGCAGTGGAATGACAAGCACTACGAATGTCAAGCATTGATGGATTCATGGGCCAGTGGTTGTTTTCTGGACTCAACTCTTGCATGTTCCCTATCTATACCTGTACAGAATAAAGCCTCTCCACTGCAAATACAGCTTGTAGATGGGTCCTTTTTGCCTTCTGGTCCACACACCAAACAGACCGAACCTATTCTAGTAAAAATAGGAAAACACACAGAGACTCTGCCCTTCGATCTCGCCCCCTTCTCTATTTCCTGTCATCTTGGGGATCCCCTGGCTACAGACACATGACTCTATGATTACATGGTCCACTGGATCCTTGATGTTCTCTTCACCCCAATGCTCTCAACTTCGTCTGGTAGATACAACAGTGAAAGGCTTTGTACACTCCATATTGGAAATGAACATGGAAAAGGGACAAGAAGTCATCCTTCCTGAGGCCTACCATGCACATCAAGATGTATTTGATAATAGGGTAGTAGAATATTTACCTCCCTGCAGAAAATATGACTGTCCTATTGATCTATTGCCAGGAGCTCCTATCCCTTTTGGTAGAGTATACCTCCTATATGAAAAAGAACTACTAATCCTTAAAGAGTATATTCCCCCACTGGAGTCGGGATATTTTTTGTTGGGAAAGAGAATGGAAGCCTGCGACCCTGTGTGGACTGTAGACATCTCAATCACATCACCATCAAGAATAAGTACCCCGGGGGGCGGAGCTTGCCGGCCAAACCGAGCAGACGTGCCTGGCTGGAGCTCCTGCGCTTAGCAGCAGATTTCGGGGCAAAATCCCCCACTACCTGCAAAATTCCGGCGACAAATAGCCACACTCGAGATCGGGGGAAGCTGCTCCACACGGCGATACCCGACATGAGCACCCCGGAACCTGAATAGACCAGCCCGAGGCTTGCGGCCTATGCCTGAACGAGCCGAGGTGAGACGGCCGCTCACCCGACTCTGTGCTAGCAGCGGCAACGACCAACCCGAACCTCCCCCCCCCCCCCTGGACCGGTGGGGGTTATCCCGGTCTACCCTCAGGAGACCCTGGAACGACCCGGCGAAAAGGCTGAGGAGATGCAGGGGCCTGAAACAAGCGGAGGCACAACAACTAAAATGGCGGAGGCAGCTACCTCTCCTAAAGCATGCACTGAACAGCTAGATGTAGAGCACCGTCTGAACAGGACCTTCCAGGCGTTCTGGGACAAGCTGGAAGCCCTTATGTTCCCGGAGAACAAGAAAGCAGTGCCTGTCACCAAGCCACGTACTCACCTGGTTAATCTTCAAAGAAAGCGGGTGGCGACAGGAGACGAGGTAAAAAATAAAACCAACAGGACACATGCAGCCCCACAAGATGGCGGCCCTGAGCGAAGGATCACCACGAGGCACCCAGACACAATATCACCTCAAACCTCTGTGACAGGACCACACCGACGGGATGCAAGCCCAAAGCGGAGAGACCAACGACCGCATAACAGACTGGGCATTGGATGAACAGGCACGAGGTCTCGGACTGTCTCCCGGCACAGGCACAGATGGCTCTGCAGACTTGGTCCACCCTGATGAACTCTCCACATGTAAGGGTCTCCCTATATGCCCCTAGCATGTTCTTACCTAGACTTGGCCTGCGGGACTCACACAAGGACGTTTTATGGCCTATCCAACTGATCAGACTCAGTTTATGCACCATTTGTTGTGAATTGCGCGCTGCATTAATATGTCTTAATTACCGCTGTTACACCCTTTACAGAGTTTCCCACGCTGTTGCCTACTGGCGCCTACCTCCACCGCGCTGTTTTATTATCTGGCCATATCTAAAATGGCAATTTAAGCTTGTTATACACCAACACGTTGGCTTATTCCCACACTCTCCTTTCTTATAAAGCAATGCTCTGCGTCCATGCGACCTGGCATATTTTTCTGTAAAACGCTGACGTCAAGCATAACGTTGATCACATAATTTACTTAGTCACCTTAAGCGCAGCTAACTATATCTTAAAGCATATTATACCGCATAAGCGATGCCTAATAATCTGTTACCTTCATATAATTTGTAATCTCAATCTACGTTTGAACCTGTTTGATATGCAACATAAAACAAAAAAAAAGTGCTTTGTCTACCTAATACCCACTGTAACAAATGTTTAGCAATCAACGTATGGAATGCCGTTGGGGTACCATATGTCAACCTGTAACCATTATAAGCACTGCAAAAATAAAGAATAAAAAAAAAAAAAAAGAATAAGTACCCCATACCCCTTATTCCAGAACTTATTGAACGTCTTCAAACAGCACAAATATACACCAAACTGGACCTAAATGGTGCTTTTCATTTGCTTTAAGTCTGTAAGGGAGATGAGTGGAAAACAGCATTTTGTTCCCGCTATGGTCACTACAAATACATGGTCATGCCTTATGGGCTGAGTAATGCCCCTGCCTCCTTTTCGCATTTTCTCAATGGCATATTCTGTGATCTCCTTGACCAATATGTGGTCATTTATTTAGATGATATTTTAATTTTCTCCTCTTCTCCGTGTCATTGAAGTGTTGAAATGTTTACGAAAAAACAATCTATATGCAAAAATAGGTAGCTAGAGATTAGAAAGCTATAGAGTACACCCAGTCAGTGCAATCACAACCTTATAAGGTTAACTCCTATGTCTAGAAAAGAAACTCTGATCATAGTCTCAATCTCCTTCCTGGTTAAACATAATTTAAAAAGAGCTTTATTAAAATGGCTCTACTAGAGTATAAGAACCAGGAATGGTATGGGTGGTATCTGAATATCCCTTTAGTATATTGGCAGATGTACAATAGAGGTGTCTAATGTCTACCTAACCACCTATATTCAGATACCACCCATACCATTCCTGGTTCTTATACTCTACTAGAGACATTTTAATAAAGCTCTTTTTAAATCATTTTTAACCAGGAAGGAGATTGAGACTATGAGTCTCTTTTCTAGACATATGAGATAACCTTATAAGATTGTGATTGCACTGGGGTGTACTGTGTATCTTCCTAATCTATAGATACCTAACCTTAACTTTGGTTAAAATGTTTCCCTATAATACCTGCAACTGACTACTATATTTCCAAGTAGGGGATCCAGGGCCACTTCATGTGTACCTGCATATCTTCTTTTCATTTGTAACTTTCTTTGTAACTAAAGTAGAGAGGTGCAAGACATACTTATACAAACATATACACTGACAGACATACTGATACATACACACACGTACAAACATACTGACACATATATTCACTGACAGATATTTTAAAACACACACAGACATACTGACACACACATATGCTGACAGACATATTGATACACACACACAGACACATACACTGACAGACATACTGACACACATACACACACACACTGACAGATATACTGACACACACAGAAACATCCACTGACAAACACCGACACATAACTGACAGACATACTGACACACATACACTGACACACACACTGACAGACATACTGACACACACAGATACATAACTGACAGACATACTGACACACACATACACTGACAGACATATGGACAGACATACGGACACACACAGACACATAACTGACAGACATACTGACACACACAGACACATAACTGACTGACATAATGACACACAGAGAAACATACACTGACAGACATACTGACACACACAGACACATAACTGACAGACATACTGACACACACACACAGACATACTGACAGATATTCACACACGTTTAAACCTACCATCCCGTTTCCAAACTTGAAGGGTGCCTTCCCTGGTGTACAGAGTGGTGGCTGAGGCTGTTGTGAGTTAGGGACTGACGCTCCTGGCAGCTGCTTTGGGGCCCCCCAGAGTAGGGATTGACCGATTATCGGTCTGGACAATATTATCGCCCGTTATTCTGTATTTTCTATAAAGATGCCGATATTGTCGATAATATATGCCCATTACAAGCCCGGCGGTCCTGCGGGGTCCAACAAGCTCTCACTTACCTTCCCAGCAGCTCCCTTCAGCTCCCCTATGTAAATCTTGTGAGTTCCGCGGCCATTAGAGTGTTGCCACAGGTTACCATGGCAACCATGGCAACGCTCCGCGCTGCACGCAGGCCATCTTTGGCACTCCAGATGTTTTGGACTACACCTCCTATGATGCTTTGCCAGCATTATGGGTGTAAGAGCATTATGGGGGATGTAGTCCAAAACATCTGGAGTGCTGAAGGTTGCCTATGTCTGGCCTAAACAATCGTGTATCGTTGCTGTATCTCTCGTACAGAGAGATCCAAGCTGCATTTCGGATCTGGACTGAGCTTTTTAGTGGGATCAGTCTGATATGCAAATGACACAAGATGAGCTATAACCAGTGTGAGGTCTGCCAAAGGGCAGGCTACTTGGAACTGTTGTCTATTCTCCGTACTCTCTTGCACCTTGTTTTTCTTTTATTTTTTGCTCTCTATAAAACATACAAGAAATATACACAAAAAAAGAAACAAGCAAGAAGGCGCTAAAATGTAAAATACAATGGTAAAATATGTGCGTGTAAAAAAGCAGCACCTTACCAGTGAAATAGCTAAAAAAAACACCCAATCAACTGAATACAAAATAAAAAAAGTGCGCTATACCTTTAAAATCTATAAGAGTGCAACACAGTACAAAAGTGTCAGTGCATTGCACAATATAGTGCCAACAGTACAAAATCAATAAATTAAGTAAGTGTACAAATTCACAAGTGTATTAAATGATAAATAGAAACTTACTAATAGTATCCTAAAATAGGAGTGTCACAATATTCCTTTCCAGGGATATATAGGAACGTACCATATTTTTCGCTCCATAAGACGCACCTCACCATAAGACGCACCTAGTTTTTAGAGGAAGAAACCCAGAAAAAAAAATATTCTGAACAAACTGTCCCATAGTGTTTCTTACTATGGGACAGTTTGTTCAGAATATTTTTTTTCTCCCCTGTCCCATAGTGCCCCCCCCTCCCATAGTCTTCATCCCCCCCTCCCCATAGTCTTCATCCCCCCTCCCCATAGTCTTCATCCCCCCCTCCCCATAGTCTTCATCCCCCCCTCCCCATAGTCTTCATCCCCCCCTCCCCATAGTCTTCATCCCCCCTCCCCATAGTCTTCATCCCCCTCCCCATAGTCTTCATCCCCCCCCTCCCCATAGTCTCCTCTTCTCTCCCATATTCTCCTCTCCCATATTCTCCTCTCCCATACTGTCCCCCTCCCCTTGTCCCATAATTACTTACCTGTCTTGTAGCGTTGGCCGGCAGCACAGGGCGCACCGCGGTACTGGAACTTCAATTTCAGGTTCCGGTTTCCGGCGGGACTGAAAGGAAGTGTGCACACTGAGCTGAGTGCGCACTTCCTTTCAGTCCCTCCGGAAACCGGAACCTGAAATTGAAGTTCCAGTACCACGGTGCGCCCTTTCTTGCCGGCCAACGCTACAAGACAGGTAAGTAAAGCTTCATATTCGCTCCATAAGACGCACAGACATTTCCCCTCACTTTTGAGGGGGGGAAAAAGTGCGTCTTATGGAGCGAAAAATACGGTAATACATAAAAGAGAAAAAGGGGAAAAAATGAAATAAAACTCACAAGGAGAGAGCAGTAAAAGTCTGCTCTAACGTCTCTGTCTTTAGTCCTAAATACAGGACTGGATATTGGCAGGTAATCAGGAAGGCAGCTGAATATAAAAATATGCTTTATTTCCACATAAATGAAAGTTCACATGAATGTGATACCGCTCTTTATCCCATGTAGAAGTTCATACCCCTTAGTAGTACAGTCTGTCAAAACTGCGACTAGCACTAGCGGTCTTGCAAAGTTGTCAGTACTGCAGGGAGTTCTTCCGGGAACCGGAGCTTCGTAAGACCACGTTATGCCTGGGCGGCTTCCTCAGATCACGTCACAGTTCAGCCGTCCTGTTCTTTTGAAGCTGCCATAATGGACGTGGTGTGTAATGGTCTCTTCGTCATTGGCTCTCAAAGTCATATTTTAATGCAAATGTACAAAGTCCACAATTTTTCTGGCATATCACCTTAACATTGTTTCTGACAAAAATCACGAAATAATGAAGTGTCCCAGACATTACATTAAAAAAATTATATATATATATATATATATATATATATATATATATATATATATATAACATCAAAATACATAATATATAGTTAAAGAAAGACAAAATACACATAAAAACATATGGAAGTAAAAAATTAAAAACACTAAGAACCTACTAAGAAGGAGAGAAAACAAAGGGCATTAATATTGCAAACAATATATATCTGATGGTGTAATATAGTATATGTATAAAATGGGCAGTAATAAATATTTGTTTGTAAAAAATTATTCATTTCTAAACATTGTTTACAAAAATGTATAAACAATGATATAAATCAAATTCCATATTAAGTCCTTTAGGTTCAAGCGGCTCTAAATTGTGTACCCATTTCATCTCTTCTTTCCCTATCTGTTGTATGTAATTTCTTCCTCGCCAGGATTTTTTAACTATTTGTATCCCTAAAAAAGTTAAGCCACTAGGGTCTTTATTGTGGTACTTCTTAAAATGTGCAGAGACGCTATGTTGATCGAAGCCTATTCAGATATTGTTAATATGCTCATATATCCTTTTATGTAAAGGGCGAATGGTCCTCCCAACATATTGGAACCCACATAGGCATATTAAAAGATAAATTATATTCTTAGTAAAACAGGTAATAAAATCTTTGATAATAAATTCTTCTGCTTTATACTTAGTTTTGAATTTACTAATACCCTTTAGTCCTATTTCTACTGCATTTGTAGCTAGCACATTCCCCACATGAACTCCCCACATGAATAGAAACCTTTTTTATTAGTATTTTAAAAGTATTTGAAATGTCTCTTTTAGGATGATTAAAAGTAAAAAAAAAAATTAAACTAGGTGCGCCCCTAAACGTAATAAAATTTTTATCTGGGATAATAGTCGATAGTTCCCTATCTTTTTTTAGAAGGTGACAATGCTTATTGATAATGGGCTTAACTTTTTTGGAGTCCCTATTGAAATCTAGAACTAAAGTAGGCAATACACAGTATTAAGAACTAAGGGTATGCAGACTTTTGAACAGGAGTCATTTAATTTTTTTCTTTGTTGCCATGTTTTGTTTTAGGATTGTGCCATTCTGTTATAACCTACAGTTGAATATGAATTCCATATGAAATAAAAGAAATGTGTTTTGCCTGCTCACTCATGTTTTCTTTAAAAATGGCACATATATTACCAATTCTCCAAGCGTATGCAAACTTTTGAGCACACCTGTATAAATAATATACAAATAAATTTAGAATGAATATATATATGGTGGGGAAAGTACACCCTCTTTGAATTCTATTCTTTTACATATCAGGGCATAATGACAATTATCTGTTTTTAGCAGGTCTTAAAGATTGGTAATTATAACCGCAGATGAACAACAACACATGACATAACACAGTGTTTTAACACATTTTTTTAACACAAATATAGCCAAAACAGAGAAGCTGTGTCTGCAAAAATAAGTACACCTTTACTGCTTCCATGTCCATGAATTAAGAAGCAACGTAGAATACAGGTGTGGCAAATCAAATGTAATTGATTAGTTGATCATCAGCAAGTATGACCGCCTCTATAAAAGCCAAAGTTTTAGCAGTTTTCTGGTCTGGAGCATTCATGTGTGTGTTAACACAATGTCAAGAAGGAAAGACATCAGCAATGATCTTGGAAAAGCAACGGTTGCTGCCCATCAAACTGGGAAGGGTAATAAGGTTATATCCAGGGCCGGTGCAAGGATTTTTGCCGCCCTAGGCACAACAATTAACGAACAGGAAGCAGCTCCATTTTTTAGGGCCCCTTACACAGCTCAAGGTCTGGGCCCCCAGAGCTTGACCGTGAGTATGCCTACAATGCCCACCCATAAATCCACCTACATGGCCCATCCATGAGTTGGGGATGTTTTATGCGTGCAATTTGTGTAAGGGATGTAGTGTGTTTATAGGGGATGCAGTGTGTGTTTGCGTATAGGGAATGCATTGTATGTTTCTGTGTGTGTGTGTGTAAGGGGTGCAAAGTTTGTTTCTGTGTATGTAATGTAGTTGCTGTGTCTAAGAGAATGAGTGTTTGTGTGAACGTAAGGGATGCATTGTGTGTTTCGGGTGTGTCTGTGTGTGAGTAGGAATGCATTGTATGTTTCTGTGTGTGTGTGTGTGTGTGTGTGTGTATGTAGGGGGGATGCATTGTGTATGTGTGTAGTGTAAAAGAGAGGGTTTGTGGGGTAGGATAAGGACTGAGAGGGGAGCAGCGCTGTATTTATTTATTTTTAAAATTCATAGTGCTCTCCCCTCCGGTCAATTATTGATTTCCCCTTCCCTTCTGTCCCTCCATGTTCTCCCCTTCTGTCCCTTAGTGCTCTCCCTTGGCCCCCTGTCTCTCTGCAGTTCTCCCTTGGTGGTCTTCTCACTCCCAGCTCCCCCCCCTTAGTGGTCCTCCCTCTCCCAAACCCCTTAGTGGTCCTCCCTCTCCCAAACCCCTAGTGGACCTCCCCTCCTCCTCCCTCAGTGGTCCTTACCTCCCCACCCCCGTTCCCCCTGTGTTCCTTCACCCCCTCCCCTAGTGGTCCTTACTCCCTCCTCCGCTCCCCTTGTGGTCCTTACCCCCCCTCCCCTCCCCTAGTAGTCCTTACCCCCCCCCCTCCCCTCCCCTCCCCTAGTGGTCCTTACCTTCCCCTCCCCTAGTGGTCCTTACTCCCCCCTCCCCTAGTGGTCCTTACCTTCCCCTCCCCTAATGGTCCTTCCTCCCCCATCCCCTAGTGGTCCTTCCTCCCCCCCTCCCCTAGTGGTCCTTACCTTCCCCTCCCCTAGTGGTCCTTACCTTCCTCCCCCCTCCCCCTCCCCTAGTGGTCCTTACCTTCCTCCCCCCTCCCCTAGTGGTCCTTACCCCGCCCCCCTTTAGTGGTCCTTATCCCCCCTCCTCCCCTAGTGGTCCTTATCTCCCCTCCTCCCCTAGTGGTCCTTATACCCCCTCTCTCCCCCCTAGTGGTCCTTATACCCCCTCTCTCCCCCCTAGTGGTCCTTATCCCCCTCCCTCCCACCCCTAGTGGTCCTTTTCACCCCTCCCTCCCACCCCTAGTGGTCCTTTTCCCCCCCTCCCTCCCACCCCTAGTGGTCCTTTCCCCCCCCTCCCTCCCACCCCTAGTGGTCCTTTCCCCCCCCTCCCTCCCACCCCTAGTGGTCCTTTTCCCCCCCTCCCCCCACCCCTAGTGGTCCTCTTCCCCCCCACCCCTAGTGGTCCTTATCCCCCCTCCCTCCCACCCCTAGTGGTCCTTATCCCCCCTCCCCCCCACCCCTAGTGGTCCTTTCCCCCCCCCTCCCCCCCACCCCTAGTGGTCCTCTTCCCCCCCTCCCCCCACCCCTAGTGGTCCTTTCCCCCCCCTCCCCCCCACCCCTAGTGGTCCTTTTCCCCCCTCCCCCCCACCCCTAGTGGTCCTTATCCCCCCCCACCCCTAGTGGTCCTTATCCCCCCTCCCTCCCACCCCTAGTGGTCCTTTCCCCCCCCTCCCTCCCTCCCACCCCTAGTGGTCCTTCCCCCCCCCCTCCCACCCCTAGTGGTCCTTTTCACCCCTCCCTCCCACCCCTAGTGGTCCTTTTCCCCCCCTCCCTCCCACCCCTAGTGGTCCTTTTTCCCTCTCCCTCCCACCCCTAGTGGTCCTTCCCCCCCCCTCCCTCCCAGCCCTAGTGGTCCTTTTCCCCCCCTCCCTCCCAGCCCTAGTGGTCCTTTTCCCCCCCTCCCTCCCAGCCCTAGTGGTCCTTTTCACCCCTCCCTCCCACCCCTAGTGGTCCTTTTCCCCCCTCCCACCCCTAGTGGTCCTTCCCCCCCCTTCCCTCCCACCCCTAGTGGTCCCCCCCCTCCCCCCCCTTCCCTCCCACCCCTAGTGGTCCTTACCCTCCCCTCCTGCCTTTGTAGCGTGGCCGGGCGGCGCGGAACGCGGGACAGGAACCTTTGTTTCCTGTACCCGGCCGCCGGCGGACTGAAGGGAAGCGCTCACTGAGTGAGCACTTCCTGTCATTCTGCCGGCGGCCGGGTACAGGAAACAAAGGTTCCTGTCCCGCGTTCCGCGCCGCCCGGACACGCTACATGGAGAGACCGGCAGGAGGGAGCGCTGTGCGCTTCCCTCCTGCCGGTCACTCAAACCCGGCCGCCCTCCATGCTGCAGTGCTGCGCCGCCTGAGGCTTGCAAGAGCGCTCAGGCGGCGCAGCATGAGGAGCGACACCGGGTGCAGGGATCCGGCGCCCCCTGGTAAGTTGCGCCCTAGGCGGCTGCCTAGGTCGCCTTACAGGTGGCGCCGGCCCTGGTTATATCCAAACAATTTAAAGTCATCATTCTACTACATGACAGACAGACAGACATAACAAAAATTATTTTAAAGACAGTTGCCAATCTTCCCAGGAGTGGACGTCCCAGAAAATTCACCCCAAGGTCAGACTGTGCAATGCAAAAAAATAAATCTCAGATTCTACAGGCCTCAGTTAGCATGTTAAATTTTAAAGTTCATGACAGTATAATTAGAAAAAGACTGAACAAGGATAGTTTGTTTGGAAAGGTTGCCTGGAGAAAAACTTTTCTCTCTAAAAAGAAGAACGCTTTGGTTTGCAAAGCATCTTAACAAACCACAAGACTTCTGTAACACTGACGAGACCAGATGAGTCCAAAGTGGAGATTTTTGGCCATAGTGCACAGCACCATGTTTGTCAAAAGCCAAACACAGCATATCAGCACAAACCCCTCATACCAACTGTCAGCATATCAGCACAAACCCCTCATACCAACACGGTGGTGGAGGGGTGATGATTTGAGCTTGTTTTGCAGCCACAGGCACTGGAAACCTTGCAGTCACTGAGCCAACCATTAACTTATCTGTACACCAAAGTATTCTACAGTAAAACATGAGGCCATCTGTCTGATATAACTTCATTATATCTGCTAAATTGCTGGTTCTACAAGCTAGTGAATCACAAGGTGTACTTAGTTTTTCACACATTGCTTCTCCATTTTGGTATTATTTTTGTTAAATAAATCATAGCATATCAAAACATAACACAGCTAAACACAGGTTAAAAAGTGAAATTTGCTCAGTTTATTAATCCATCCATAGAAACCAACACATACACATAAATATAAGGCCTTAACCTCAGACATATTAATCCTAATAAAATATACATGCAAAGCCTTCTTGCATTACTTAAAGCATAAAAAGGCTTTTTAAACATTAATCAACATCCTAACAATATCTAGTTATATTGATGCATAGTAAATTAGAAGAAACATTAGTTTAAACCCGAATGGGTAAAGCAAGCACACCAAACACTAAATCAGATCAAATTACGCAGAGCACCCAGAGATACCAATCTATGAAGAGGACCTATTGCTTAGGTACATACCATTGTAATGACATTTGTTCATTCAGTCCCCTGGGGACGACAGTGCCCAATTCATCAATCCAATAGGCTTCGCGTTTCAATAGCTCAATTCTCCGTAATTTAGGAATGTGATCTATACTAGTAAACTGTAAAAAAGGGTCAGTTTTTTAGCCTGTGGCTAAAAAATGTCTAGCCACTGGAGGTGCTTCCTTATGGTCCGGTACAGCATTTCTTATGGATGCCCTATGATTGAGAAATCATTCCCTCTGGCAGTTTTTTGTTTTGCCAATATGTACAAATTCACAACAGGCATGAAATCATATAAATCACAAATTCAGTGGTGCAGGTAATTAGATAACAGATTTAAAATTATTTTCCAGGAAACAGATGATAAAGGTTTTTTTTCAGGCACCATGCGATTACAAGTTGTGCACCCCAGATATCAGAAGCAGCCTGTAATTGTGAATACCTGTTTTATCAGGCACTGGAAGAACTAATAAGTGTGGACCAGCACATCACGTAGATTGGTCCTCTCCTATACCTAACATGTGTGGTTTGGACAAAATCTCTGGTAAAGATTAATCATTATGAACGATTTGCCATTTCTTTCTGGATATACCTAGCTATCTGATGCGACTTAGAGTTATAAGCTTGGGGGAAAATAATTCTGTAAATGTTCTCACAGACCCCAGGGTTCGGAGTCTCAAATTTCCTTTTGGCCATATTCAGAGGCTATTTGACAGTTGTAAGATTTTGCATGACCTGGAACATTTAGCCAAGAAGAATGGGCAGCTATACCACCTGCAAGAAGTAGGGGCCTAATAGACAGCTATTACAAAAGACTGCACGCTGGCATTGATGATAAAGTAGGGAATACACAGTATTAAGAACTAAGGGTATGCAGACTTTTGAACAGGAGTCATTTCATTTCTTTCCATTGCTACCCCCTCTCCAGGAACTTTGTAAGCATATCTCTGACCTGAACTGAGGGCCGGACTGGCCCACCGGGATACCGGGAAATTTCCCGGTGGGCCGCGGCATCTGGGGGCTGCGCAGGTATGTGCCACCGGGTGGCCGGTCCAATGGCACACTTAGAGGGGGCCGGCCGTGCTCCACGCTGGAGCAGACGGGCTGCAGCCTCGCCAGCACTCTTAACACTGAGGACTGAAGGAGGAGGGAGCATGTCTCTCTACCATGCTCCCTCGCGGTTCCCACAATTCACAGCAGCAGCTGCTGTGAATTGTGAGAACCGCGAGAGAGCATGGTAGAGAGACATGCTCCCTCCTCCTTCAGTCCTCAGCATTAAGAGTGCCGCCGGACCGGCGAGGCTGCAGCCCGGCAGCTCCAGCGTGGAGCACGGCCGGCCCCCCTGACTCCTCTCGGGTAAATGGGGGGGGGGGGGTGGGGGCGGTAGGAGAAAGGGCAGAAAGAGAGAGAGAAAGAGAGAGAAAGAGACACAGAAAGAGAGAGAAAGAGACACAGAAAGAGACAGAGAGAGAGAGAGAAAGAGACACAGAGAGAGAAAAAAAGAGACACAGAAAGAGAGAGAAAGAGACACAGAAAGAGAGAGAAAGAGACACAGAAAGAGAGAGAAAGACACAGAAAGAGAGAGAAAGAGACACAGAAAGAGAGAGAAAGAGACACAGAAAGAGAGAGAAAGAGACACAGAAAGAGAGAGAAAGAGACACAGAAAGAGAGAGAAAGAGACACAGAAACAGAGAGAAAGAGACACAGAAAGAGAGAGAAAGAGACACAGAAAGAGACACAGAAAGAGAGAGAAAGAGACAGAGAGAGAGAAAGAGACAGAGAGAGAGAAAGAGACAGAGAGAGAGAAAGAGACACAGAAAGAGAGAGAAAGAGACACAGAAAGAGAGAGAAAGAGACACAGAAAGAGAGAGAAAGAGACACAGAAAGAGAGAGAAAGAGACACAGAAAGAGAGAGAAAGAGACACAGAAAGAGAGAGAAAGACACAGAAAGAGAGAGAAAGAGACACAGAAAGAGAGAGAAAGAGACACAGAGAGAGAGAGAAAGAGACACAGAGAGAGAGAGAAAGAGACACAGAGAGAGAGAGAAAGAGACAGAGAGAGAGAGAAAGAGACACAGAAAGAGAGAGAAAGAGACACAGAAACAGAGAGAAAGAGACACAGAAAGAGAGAAAGAGACACAGAAAGAGAGAGAAAGAGACACAGAGAGAGAAAGAGACACAGAAAGAGAGAGAAAGAGACACAGAAAGAGACACAGAAAGAGAGAGAAAGAGACACAGAAAGAGAGAGAAAGAGACACAGAAAGAGAGAGAAAGAGACACAGAAAGAGAGAGAACGAGACAGAAAGGTGAGAAACAGACAGAGAGAGAGAGAGAAAGAGACACACAGAGAGAGAGAAAGAGACACAGAAAGAGAGAGAAAGAGACACAGAAAGAGAGAGAAAGAGACACAGAGAGAGAGAAAGAGACAGAGAGAGAGAAAGAGACACAGAAAGAGAGAGAAAGAGACACAGAAAGAGAGAGAAAGAGACACAGAAAGAGCGAGAAAGGTGAGAAAGAGACACGAGAGAGAAAGAAAGAGAGACACGAGAGAGAGAAAGAGACACAAGAGAGAGAAAGAGATAGATATATATAAATAATTATGCCTTTAATATTTACACATATATTAATGTACATTTATATATGCATAATACACAGAGAAATGTCATTGATGTGTACTATATGTAATGAGCAGATATTGGCCTCTTGTTGCTAGGTGCATACTCCAGCAAAATAGCATATTGAAAGTGAAGAGCGCACCCACATGACTTCAAAATAAACAAGAGAACGTCAGTTTTTCACAGTTGTGCCCTACATACATTCACCATTTCAGTCCCATTATCAAGGTTCCCTTAATATGTCATGGTAGTTGGACTGAAACATTGATTACATGCAAAGGCACGTCTGCTTAAAATAAATCTGCACTCTTGTTTTTTTTTAAGCTTATATGTGCTTTTTTTCCACATGGAGTAATAATTTTTAATTTTAAGTTATCTTTTCTAACTCTGTATCTGCACACTATGCTGGCGAAACGCATTATGGGGCTGGTAAATATTTTTTTTCCAGGGCTGCTTTTAATTCCCAGTCCGGCCCTGCCTGAACTTCCATACTTATGGGATCAGAAAAGTTCCTCATGACTCGTAAAAATTGGGACACAGGTAGAGACTGTTTCAACCTCCTGATGTGGCAGCTCCTGACAAGTAGAAATGTGTTTACTCACCCGGTCGCTGTAGTTCCCGCAGCAGCGTTTGGCATTTCTCCCAGTGTGGGGAGACTGTCTGCAGCCCAGGCAGTCTCCCCGCGGCGAATTAGGACCCCGCGGACACGTAACACACTACGCCGGGGTAAAAAAGTATTTGGTCCCTTGCTGATTTTGAACGTTTGCCCACTGACAAAGAAGTGATCAGTCAATAATGTTAATGGAAGGTGTATTTTAACAGTGAGAGACAGAATAACCAAAAAATCCAGAAAAATGCATGTCAAAAAAGTTATAAATTGATTTGCATGTCAGTGAGTGAAATAAGTATTTGCCCCCTTCGACTTAGTACTCGGTGGCAATACCCTTGTTGGCAATCACAAAGGTCAGACATTTCTTGTAGTTGGCCACCAGGTTTGCACACATCTGAGGAGGGATTTTGTCCCATTCCTCTTTGCAGATCCCCTCCAAGTACTAAGGTTTTGAGGCTGGCAACTTGAACCTTCAGCTCCCTCCACATATTTTTTTTATGGGATTAAAGTCTGGAGACTGGCTAGGCCACTCTAGGACTTTAATGTACTTCTTCTTTAGCCACCCCTTTGTTGCCTTGGCTATGTGGTTTGGGTCATTGTCATGCGCTGGCACTATAGCTTCCCCTTCTGTCAAGGCCCACCCTTGTGATGCATAAGTTAATAACCCCTTCTGTCACTTACCTGGGTCCGAGGCCGATGTCTCTCGGCGCTGGCTCTGCTCCGCCCACGCTCCTCCCCAGTCGACGTCAGCCATCAGGGGAGACCTAATTCGCATGCGCAGCATTATTTAATGCTTTCCTTTGGGGATTCCGACGACGCTGGAAGTCCTCATGCATAGCGTGAGGACGTTCAGCATCGTTTAGACAACCAAGTGTCATCTAAGCACCCTGAAGTCCCTTTAGTAGCTGTCTGGTAGACAGCCACTAGAGGAGGAGTTAACCCTAGCAGGTAATTATTGCAGTTTATAAGAACTGCAATAATTACATGCTCAGGGTTAAGGGTGATGGGAGTTGGCACCCAGACCACTTCAGTGGGCTGAAGTGGTCTGGGTGCCTATAGTGTCCCTTTAAGTCACCTAAAATAATTACCCCTAAATCCCTTTCCTCAGATGTTGAGGTTAGGACTGCATCAAACATTCTATAATCTGCCCTTGGGTGTTTACGCCCAAGATGCATTATCTTGCACTTATCCACATTAAATGTCAGTTGCCACAACTCTGACCATTTTTATAGTTTGACTAAATCATTTACCTTGTGGCTTATCCCTCCTGGACATCAATCCTGTCGTAAATCTAATGAGCTGGAAACACTTCCTCCCAGAGGCTCAACTAGGAAAATTGATTCATTTGAAACTTGGTTTAGAAAAATTAAATCTAAACATATTTTTATTTTATTTCACATGTAATCATTTTCTTTGAAATGTTTTAAATTGTTCTCGCTCATGATTTGGCAGTAATTATTCATTCAACTAATTAAGTAATTTGTTTTATAAGCATCTCTTTTATAGTCTAAAATAATTTTACAGTCATCGTTTTTTTCTGTCTGTATACCCTATGTCTGGCAAGCCAGTTTATCACAAATGTTTTCATAATTTATTTTAATTTAGGGCTCATTTCCCTCTTCCGTCTTTTGTTGTGGACCCTTCCTCCAGTTATGGTAGTGCTCTTTATTTGCAATTACTTTAATTTTTGGAAAAGGAGAATTCAGGTATATATGCTCATAGGCCCTGGGGTCTTTTTGTTGTCCTGACAAATTCCATATCGGATGAAATGCACAGACGGTAGCACAGACATTATGTCACCTCTATGTTTAAATATCATGTCAGCTGGTCTGGTTTCAGGTCATAGAGCATGCAGGTTCCTTTATTATACAGTAAAGATAAAGACTTCTCCAAAGTCACTAGTTGCACTTCACAGAATTCCAGTACAATCTGTGTGTTTTCTCATCTTCCACTTTATATACTATTCTTCATGGATTTATATATACCAAGTTCAATATGGGTCCTATCATATCTGAAATCTCTTCATGGAGACATTCTAGGAATCCATTATCCTGCAAGTCATGGCACTCTGATGACACTTCATTGGAATCCTGTTCAAAGGTTAGTGGGGGGGTGGTCTTACCTCAGTGCCACTTGGGATTCGGGCCAGCAAACAGCGTCCTGCCCTCCTGCTCCTGTTTGTCCTGAGCATGTAGGTTTTCACAGCTTGAGGGATGGACATTGAGGCGTTCTTGGCATCCCTCAGGGCTGCTGCAACGCTGGATGGTGGCCGGCAACTGAGGGAGCAATTTGCTCACATTACTCAAGGTATGGCTGCCGGTGTGGCCCCCCCCCCCCCGCGGCCTACCTCCTCCTGAAGCACCCCCTGCGGTCTCCCCTGCTGCCCCTACCCCTGGGGACTGCACTAGCACCAGTTGGCGTTCTCGCCCGCCAGCCAGGCTCTCCCCAGACACTACTCCTCGGGTCTGGTTGAGGTGTAGGAGCCCAGGCCCGATGGATGGCGCGGCCTACTACGGTGAGGCCGGATGTGTGGCCTTCTAATGCCTCGCGGGTGGCGCGGCCTACCCGGCGGGCTCCGGTCACAAGGACGGCATCCCCAGCACCTCCCGCCCCGGCCGCCAGCAGTGGATCGCGGGCCGGTGGCAGTGGACGGCCGGAAACCTTCTCCAGCCCGGCTACACTCCAAGCCCCCCTGCGGCCGGCAGGAAGGAGGGGTTGCCACTGGGGCACCGGTGGTAAGTAGGCCCTCGAGGGCCGCGCAGGGTACCTCAGTACCGCCGTTGGAGGTCCGGGAGGGTCCCCTTGCCAGTGAGGAAGGCTCCTAGGGGTCTGTCTCCCCTGCCCCCACTCCTCCCTCTGTGTGGTTTCCACCTGTTTATCTTCCATGGGGCCCAGCTTACCCCTGGCAGGGCCACCTGGTCCTTCTTCTCTCCTGGGCTCCCCTCCCTCCCGTCCCATCTCTGCTGGGCCTCCCCTCCCCCTTCCACCTTTCTTGTCTCCCCCCTTTCCGGTCTTCCCCTCCCCTGGTCCCTTTCCTATCCTTTCTGGGTCCCCTCTCCTCTCCTCCCCCGTCTACTTTGCCTGGGCCCCCTCTCCCCCCTGCAGGTCTTGTGGGGCGTGGGCTCACCTCCTCTCCACTGCTCTCTCTTTTCAGCACTCAGCTGCAGTTACTGTATCCGTCCAGCAGGTGAAACACATCTGATGACTTCTATGGATGCTGGAATCCCTATTTCGTTGTCTCAGCCTTCTGTGAGTGCAGTGCCAGGTTTGAACCGCCAGTCTGAAACCGGTGAGTACAATGTTCCCTCCTTTTTTAGTGCTTTGGGTCCTGGGCTGGGGGGTTCCCCTTCCCCACCATCCCCCTGTACCCGCGGTGTCCAGTTCTGGTGCTACCGCAGGCGACGCTTGTCTCGAGGCGGGTGTTTCGGACGTGGCACGTGGCGCTGCATGCATGTGCTGGTCTGGCCCTCGGGCTCGCACTTGAAGCAGGAGATGAGGGACAGAATTTGGAAAGGGGAGTTTGTCTAAATATTTTCCCTCCTGCCATTGGAGGAAGCTCCTCCCGTGGCGGAAAAAGACAGTAAAGAGTCTGAGAAAGATAGGGGAAAGTACCGCTATCGGAAGATTCCCAAAACTTTTGGGAATTGGATTCAGGCGTTCTCTATTTTGGCCAGCGTGGTGGGGGGGAGAAGTCTCCCCAGAAGTGCTCTGCGTGGTTCTGTTATCAGGACACGATCTGGAACGCTTGTCGCACCTATATGGGGCTGGGTTGGTGGAGGTACGATGAGCAGTTTCGGCAACGGCTGGCAGTGCGTCCCTCACTATTGTGGGACCAGATGGATATTGGCCTCTGGCTCTCAATTATGACCCGTCCGGCCCCCCCGCAAGTCACGTTTTCGTCCTTTCTTGGGGAGGCCAGTGGGGGCACATCCTCCTCCCCATTGGCCCCCAACCAGAGGCCGGGCTGTTGTTGGAAGTTTAATGACAGTCACTGTAAGTGTGGGTACTCGTGCCAGTTTAAGCACAAGTGCTCCGGTTGCGGTGGGGCCCATCCTGCCTCCCGCTGTTTCAAACGGGGCAAAACTGGTGAGAAAGGGGACAAGGGGGCTAAGGGCGACAACCCTGGTAATCGTAAATGCAATGCGCCCGTGGCTCGACCTTTCTAGGAATCGGGCTGCGGCGCGAATCCTACTGGACGGGTTTCAGCAGGGTTTTTGTATCCCCTTGTCGGAGCGCCCTCCACTGCTCTCCGTTCGGAACCTCAGGTCCGTGTGGGAATTCCCTCAGGTGGTACGGGAAAAACTAGATAAGGAGGTCTCCTATGGCCGGCCCATTTTCCACCACCCCATGCCTAATTTGCTGGTTTCTTTGGGCGTGGTGCCTAAGAAGTAACCCGATAAATATCGCCTGATTCACCATTTGTCGTGCCCTCCAGGGGGTTCGGTGAATGATGACATCGCGGCTGAGCTTTGCAGGGTCTCCTACGCATCCTTTGATGCAGCGGTTCACATTGTGTGGGCTTCTGGCCCAGGGGCATTGCTAGCTAAGGCGGATGTGGAATCTGCTTTTAGGCTGCTTCCGGTAAACCCGGAGTGACATCATCTCCTGGGCTGTGCCTTTGACGGATAGTTCTTTGTGGATATGTGCTTCCCTATGGGTTGTTCTCTGTCCTGTTTTTATTTTGAGTGCTTTAGCACTTTTCTGGAATGGGTGGTATGGAGGGAACCAGGGGTCACTTCCCTCCTGCACTACCTGGATGGTTTCTTGTGTGTAGGGCCGGCGAAGTCGCACGTCTGTGCCCTGCTGCTTTGGGTCCTCTGGGAGGCGTTTCAGCAATTCAGTGTTCTGTTTGCTCATGACAAAACAGTGGGTCCGGTCACATGCCTTAGTTTTCTGGGCATCAAAATCGATTCGGTGGCCGGGGAATGTCCGTCTAGCGGTGTCATGGGCTATGGGGCGGTGTAAGATCCAACTACGCTGCCTGCAATCTCTTTTGGAGAAACTAAATTTTGCCTGTCGTATTTTGCCCATTTTATCCGGCTTACGCGGCCCTTGCGGGCTGACTTGGCTGTCTGGGATTCCTTCTTGGCCTCGTATAATGGTAGGACTTACTGGCAGGCCCCGGAGGTTTCTAATGCTGATCTCCACCTGTTTAACGATGCGGTTGGCTCGGTGGGTTTTGGGGCCATTCTGGGCTCAAAATAGTGCGCTGCCTCGTGGCCAGAGGCTTGGCTTATGGCAGGGCTCACTCGGAACTTTGCCTTTCTGGAGCTCTTCCCCATTCTGGTGGCTTTGGAGGTATGGGGTTCCCTGCTTGAGGACAGACGGGTGGTTTTCCATTGCGACAATTTGGGGGTGGTGCAGGCTATTAATCAGTTGACTGCTTCCTCTCCCCCCGTGGTACGCTTGCTGCGGCACTTGGTTCTGCGCTGTGTGGGGCTTAATGTGTCTTGTAGGGCTGTACACATCCCGGGTGTTCGCAATGTGATGGCCGATGCTCTGTCTCGTTCACAGTGGGACGTGTTTCGGGCAGTGTCTCCGCAAGCCGAAGTGTCCCGTGCCCAGCAGAGATGTGGTCGCTGGGTTTGACAGATTGATGGAGTTGGTCCATGGGTCAGTCTCGGCGGCCACATGGGCCCGCTATAACTTTGTGTGGAGGGAATGGGACGGGTGGGAGCTGTCCTGTGGGGTTTCCAGGACTCGCCCGCTCGCCTGCAGGGTCTGGTTCTTCACCTTGGGGACTGGGAGGCTGCTGAGTTGTCCCCCTCGGCCATTTCTGCGCTCTTGGCGGGGCTCAGCTTCCTGTTCAAGTTGCAGGGTTGGGAATACGCTACCAAAGCGTTTATAGTACGCGAGGCCCTAAAAGGTTTGAGGCGGGGGGGAGTGTCCTCGCAAGACTCGAGGCGTCCTGTCTCAGGTACTCTCTTGGCTAATCTGCGTGATGCCTTACATAGGGTTTGCCATTTTGAGTTCAAGGTCCGGCTCTTTCACTTGGCCTTTTCCCTGGCATTCTTCGGTGCCATGCGGATTGGGGAGCTGGTGTGCCCCAGTCGGCAGCAGGTGGGGTGCTATTTGGGGAAGTTGCTTGCACTGCTGATCAGATTTCCTTCAGGATTCGCCGCTCGAAGACTGATGTATTGGGGAGGGGCAAATGGGTCCGTTTAGTTTATTAGAGTGTTCCGTTTAGGGCTGGAATTTCTGGGAATTGCTAGCAGGTAGTTCGGGGGGCATTCATTTCTTATTGGGGTGGCTACTGAGGCCTCTAGACTTGGCAGGCCAGCGCAGGTGGTTCAAAGAATTGGGAGGTGGGAGTCAAGACGTTATGTTTCCTATGTTCGCCCGGCTGGTCTACTGACTTGATTTCTCTCCGCAGCTTAAGTTTCCCCCAGGATTTGGATCATGGGACACTCCTATGTTTATTGGGCCAGGCAGCGTGCAGTGGTTCGGCCTGGAGGCGAGTGGTTGGGTTTTACGTCTTCCGAAGCGGAGGTTCGGTGGTTCGGTATGAGGGGCATGAGGTGGGTGTGGCTCCTCCCTGAGGTGGTTCAGTTGTCCCATCTCCTGGGGATTCCGAGTGTCCTGGTGATCCATCTGGGGGGGAATGACCTGGGTTCGGTGCCCATATGGGATTTGGTGTCGGCAGTGAAACGGGACTTGGCGTGCATTTTACTTTTGTTTCCCAACGTGCGCCTGGTTTGGTCCGAGGTCATTGCCCGTAACTTCTGGCGGTGCGCCCGGAACCACAGTGCCATGGAGTGCTGCCGCCGTAGGTTGAAAAGACGGGTTTTTCAGTTTGTTTTGGGGGTTTGGGGGATTCCTGTTCGCCATAGGGTTTTTGAACGGGATGCGGCCAATCTATTTCGGGGGGATGGAGTGCACTTAACGGAGGTTGGGCTCAACCTTTTTAATCTCGCCCTTCAGGAAGCGGTGGAACAGGCCATGGGGGGTTTTGGTGGGGTCCCCCGCTGATCTTAGGTGTAAAACAGCGGGATTTGTGGCGGGGGTATGTCCTTGGATATGGAATGAGTTGAACAAGTTTGCAGGTCTCAACCTCCCCTGCTCAAAAGGGTTAACCTTAGGTTACCTGGGATGTCATGCCCATCGAGCGTGGATAAGGTCGGCTGGTGGCAGGCACTGGAAGGAAATTAGTTTATGCTGAGGGGGGAGGTGAGAGGAAGTGGTACATAGGAGCATGGTCTGTTTATTGGCAAGGACGGTTGGCTTTACTGTATAACACTATGTGTTAAGTTTTATATATATATATATATATATATATGTTAAGTTATGGTTATTTATGTTTAACGTTATGGTTACAGAAAAGAAGAGACATTTTTAAATAAATTATGGATGTGTTATGCAGTATTTTATCATATGTTATAATAAATGCTGTGGCCTGTTTCATCCATACTACGTTGTCTGTCGTTATTTTGGAGGGTTGAATGGAGTTAGTTTATGTATTATACTGCATCGCGATTCCCCTCTACGTACATACAAGGCCCTGGGGAGATAGCGCAGCTAAGCAGACAAGGGCACATGTATGAGTGTGGGGATAGATGCATGGGAGTGGTTTGGAAAGAATGTGTGGGTGGGATTATGTTCTATGTGAGTTAGTGAGGGGGTGGTCTTACCTCAGTGCCACTTGGGATTCGGGTCAGCAAACAGCTTCCCACCCGCCCGCCCCATTAGTATAGTTAGTCGCAGCAAGCCGGGGTTATGTCCTTGCCAATTAAGTTTGAGGGGTTATGTTTAAGGATATGGAATGAGTTGAACAAGTTTGCAGGTCTCAACCTCCCCTGCTCAAAAGGGTTAACCTTAGGTTACCTGGGATGTCGTGCCCATCGAGCATGGATAAGTTCGACTGGTGGCAGGTACTGGAAGGAAATGAGTTTATGCCAAGGGGGGAGGTGAGAGGAAGTGGCACATAGGAGCATGGTCTGTTTATTGGCAAGGATGGTTGGGTTCACTGTATAACACTATGTGTTAAGTTATATATATATATATATATATATATATATATATATATATATATATATATATATATATATATATATATATATATATATATATATATATATATGTTAAGTTATGGTTATTTACGTTTAACGTTTTGGTTACAGAAAAGAAGAGAAATTATTAAATAAATTATGGATGTGTTATGCAGTATTTTATCATATGTTATAATAAATGCTGTGGCCTGTTTCATCCATACTACGTTGTCTGTCGTTATTTTGGAGGGATGAATGGGGTTAGTTTATGTATTATCCTGCATCGCGATTCCCCACTACGTACATATATGGCAATTTGAGCTGACGATGGCTCAATCAAACACTCCCCAACAGAGATTGCGCAAATCTTTATTGACTATTACAAATCTCCCTACAATCTTACAGTGGAGAGTGGCACTGTGACAACGTCGGCCAGGGAAAGTATCCAAGACTACCGAAAGGGAATAAATCTACCAAGACTATCCAAAAAGCGGTGTCAGCCTTTGGAGCTCCGATTACAGATGAGGAAATAGACTTGGCAATATTGTCACTAAAAAGCAATAAAGTCCCAGGCCCAGATGGCTTTGAGCAGGGATACTATAAGGTGTTCAGAGAAGAACTCGGACCACATTTGGGATTCCTCTTCAATTACCTAATGACAGGGGGTGCGCCGGATGGGGACATGGCTCTGGCTAACATAGTCTTGTTGCCCAAACTAGGTAGGGGTAACACACTACCGGAGGCAAATAGACCCATCTTATTGATTAATCATGACGCAAAACTATTTGCCAAAATTTTAGCAGACCACCTCAACCCCTTCCTCGGACGCTTGATATATGCGGACCAAGTGGGATTGGTCCCTGGTAGCAGGGCCGGATTAACATAGGGGCTGATGGAGCTGCAGCTCTAGGCCCAGGCCCATGGAATAGGCCCATTGATTTGTAGAAAAAAAAAAAAATTACTTTTTTTTTTTTTACACATTACTCTTAGGGTTACCATCTGGCTGGTATTTTATGGTATTTGAGGCTCCCTGGCCAGTGTCAGTATTGCAGTAAAACCTGCAATACAAATCGCGGCACATTTCTATGTATAAACAGAGATTACTCTGCAATATCTGCGCCTGCCAGTAGGGGTCGCTGTGTGTGTGGAGAGAGGCAGGGACAGAAAGTTATAGCTTCTCCCTGCATCTCTCTACTACTCACTGATCCACGGAGAAGCATCTACACAGCACAGAGAGTCCAGACAGCAGCTCCCAGCATGCAGAGACAGCCTACAGCTCAGGGAAGTGAGGGATGGGGTAAAGGCTGCAAGGAGATATGGGGACACTGAGACACTAGGGGACACTGGGCGACCTGGGGACACTGGAAGATCAGGGGACACTAGGGGACTCTGTGAGACACTAAGGGACAAAGGCTGCAAGGAGACATGGGGACACTGAGACACTTGGGGACACTGGGAGACATGGGGACACTGAGACACTGTGTCCCTAGCGTCTGTGTCCCCATGTCTACCAATGTCCCCAAGTCTCTCAGTGTCTCTATATCTCCCAGCCAGTGTCCCTAGTGTCTCAGTGTCCGCATGGCTCCCAGTGTCCCTATGTCTCAGTGTCTCCCAGTGTTCCCTAGTATCCCAATGTCTCACAGTGTTCCCATGTCTTTTAAGTGTCCCCTGGTGTCCAAGTGATTGGGCAATATGGACACATGGGAGACTGAGACACATGGGCCACTGAAAGACTGTGATACATAGGGGACACATACACTATGGGATACTGTGAGACATGAGGACCCTGGAAAACTAGGAAACTAGGGGACACTAAGACACAGGGAGACAGGAAGACACGGGGAGTAATCCATATTTTATTCAGCAGAATAAATGTAAGTTGTTTTTTTGGTGATTTTACAGAATTTTCTCTAAGGTCACTCCTTGTGATTTACACGCATACATAATTAATTATGCAAATTAGTAAGGCTGGTATTTTTTTTTCCAAGAAAGGTAACTATCCTTCACATACTCTTGCTTAAGTATGGAATCTTTAGAGGGATGTATGGGAACAAAACTTGTGTGAAATGGCTGACAATGAAATTAGTAAAGCACAATGCAAATGCTCTTGCTGCTTCAGTCTCTCTAACACTGTGGCATGTTCCCTTTCTTCTACATTCACTACATCCACCTTTTCTCTGTCTAAGACTATATACCAGGAGCTTCTACCTGCTAGTAAGGAGGTAAGGAGAGGAATGGACCAGCCAGTGCTAAGGGACAGTCCTTAGAAAGCGTGGAGCGAACTCATCATTAGATGCATTTATGCCAAGCTCAGGGTGCTGTCTGCATAGTATGCATTCATGCCAGGCTAGCCTTCCAATTCATTTTAAGACATGTTAGCCTCTTTTGGCAGTTCTGATTACATGATTTGCGTCAGTGGCCCACCCTTTTACCCCACCCATTGACTGCCTGCTTCACTGGACACTGCTGTTAGGGGGTATGGATTTATTTGAAAGATGAAAGCATAAATTAGAGAGAGATTAGCATAGAGTGTGTGTTTTCTCATAGCTGCATCCTATGAGTCTCCCTTCAGCAACACTTCCGCCAGATACATGACGATTGGGAGTTATGACTGTTTTAGAGTTTTTGGTCGATAAGATTCTGTAATTAGGCCCATCATAATTGTCAGCCCCAGGCCCACCCGGCTCTTAATCTGGCCCTGCCTGGTAGACAACTCTTTGAAAATACATGGCGGAATATCGATCTCGTCTGGAAACTTACAATGACTTGAGAGCATTCTCTAATATTGTCTCTCAACACGAGAAGGAGTTTGACAGAGTCTTATGGCCTTTCATGTTCGGTCTCCTACATCACATGGGGTTTCCGAACCCCTACGTCACTGCAGTACGGGCATTGTATACAAAGACAGTGGTACAAATAAAAAATTACCGAAGCAGACAATACACCCTTGCCCCTGAGTAATGGAACAGTATGTCCTAACACTGGAGCCCCTACTTCAGATTATCAGGGACCACCCTGATATTAAAGGTGTAGATATCGCGGGCCAGCAATTCCTAGTCTCAGGCTATGCAGATTACTTCCTCCTCACCCTGACACAGCCAATGGAATCTCTGTGAACCCTGTTGGCTGCCTTAACTTAATACGGAGCAATTGCCAGATATAAGGTGAACACAGAAAAATCCAGTGCACTCCCAATAGCACTCTCGGCAGCGGATACGGCACTCGTTGGGGATACCTACCTCATCAAACTGGTTTGAGACTTTATTAAATACCTGGGGATCAGATAACCAGGGGACGCCACAAAGCTATTTTACCTCAACTACACCACCATGTTTAACATGGCAGACTTGGAAAGGTGGCTAGATAAACTGATTTCGTAGCTTGGCAGGATACACTCTGTCAAAATGAACATACTCCCTCGAATACTATTCTTGTTTCAGGCACTGCTCATATATCTGACTAAGAAAGACCTAGCCACATTGCAAAAGGCTATCAATAGTTTTGTGTGGCAGGGGAAAAGGCATAGAGTGGCTCGTAATATTCTATTTCATCCTAAATTGGCAGGTGTACTCGGCCTCCCGCATTTGCATTTTTATTACTTCGCAGCACAATTGACGCAATTTACAATGTGGCACTCACCACCAGATGAACGCAGATGGGCTCATCTGGAGACACTATTGATGGGAGCAGAACTCCCACAATTCTATATCTGGTTTCCCAGAGATCAGAGAGCTTTGTTAAGAACTGATTGCCCAGCCCTTCTCACCTCCCTCCGGGTGTGGGACAGGTGCGCCAAACAATATGACCAAACCAAATCACAGTCCCCCATAATGCCCCTATTACGCAACAGAGCATTTATACCTGGTATGAGAGATAAAGACTTTGCAGGCCTCTAAAGAATCTATCAAATATATAAAGAATCTATCAAATATATAAAGAATCTATCAAATATATAAAGGTGACACTATTATCCCATATAATGAATTGCAGGAGAGGACAAGGCTGACAACTGATTACTTCTGGTACCTACAAGTCAGGGACTTTGCCCAACTACCACACATCAAAACAGCTAATATTCTTTGAAAGGATCTGCGAAGGAGAATCCTATCAGAAGGGCCTTTAACAAGGCTTTAGTCACACCTCTGCACCACAACAACATAATGGGGGGACAACACTATACAGACCAATGGGAGGCAGAGTTAGGTGAGACACTGGAAGGCACGGACTGGCAGGACATCTGGGAGGCCAACGGGCAAACTTCTATATGTGTTACGATGCAAGAGTAATCGTACAAAATGATGCTCCAGTTGTATACCATCCCAGTTAAGCTCTATCACATGCACAAAACACTGACTGACCAATGCTGGAGACTATGCGGACATAAAGGCACGTACAGACACATGTGGTGGGAGTGCCCCTGGGTCCAGACCCTCTGGGGCAAAGTGAGCGAATTAATGACGAACATCTTTCAAAAAACAGTGACTCCTGGCCCATGGGTATTTTTACTATCCAGAATGCTCAACGGGTGGCCAAGATCGGAACAAAAACTGATCCATAAAATTACTCTGGCAACCAGAAGAGCAATATCTCAGTCTTGGATAAGCAGAGAAATGCCACCCATCGATACGGTACTACTGACACCTAAAGATACTTATTTAATGAACAAGCTGACTGCCCAAGTAAGACTTTCCCCAAGGTATGGGAGCCATGGGAATCCTTCACTAACGAGTCAACTTAGACTAGAGTGCATGGATGGGGCTGACAGTGTCTGCAGGTTGGGTGCCCGGGAACTGCCCTATACCTCCTCTTCACGGCGAACCTCTTTCTCCCCTCTGCCTCTTCTTTCTCCTATATCTTTTGTCTCCTTACCCTAACCACTGTTCTTCTTCCCTATCTTCTTCCTGCCATTCTTTCTTCCTCTTCATTCTCTTTCTTTCCTCTCTCTTTTGTCTCCTCACCCTAACCACTGTTCTTCTTTCCTATCTTCCTCCTGCCATTCATTTCCTCTTCATTCTCTTTCTTTCCGGATAGGAAAGAAAGAACGGAAAATAAAATTAATTGAGGATACTCTGGATATGACACAACACCTCTCATAAGTGATGAATGACTATCCGAAAATTTTTGAAAACTACCAATTAGCTAGCAAATGGGTATAGAGACATGCAGGGCTGCCATCAGGGGGTGACAACCATGACTGGCGGCCCGGGCCCAACGTGTAGCGGTGGAACTACCACCGGTGCAACTGCTAATAGGGCCCATCGGGTGGCCCAAGCATTTAGGGCAACCCGATGGGCCCGGTCAACGCTGTGACCATGCAATAGCGTGACCGGGCCCCTTTAAAAAATTGCAGCCGCAAGTAGTGCTTGGAGGATGTGACGGCCGGTTACTTCCTCCCAGCTCCCTACGCATGGGAGGGAAGAGAGACAGGCTGCGAGGACGAGAGTAGCACACCGACTCCCATCGGCCCCAGCCCCCCTTCTGCAAAAAAAAGGTAAGAAAAATTAGCTATGTGTGTGTGTATGTCAGTATGCATGTGTGTATCTGTATGTATGTCAGTATGTGTATGTATGCATATGTATGTCTATGTATTTATCTGTATGTATGTCAGTATGTGTCTGTCTGTGTGTATGAATGTATGTCTGTATTGCATGGTCACAGCGTTGACCGGGCCCATCGGGTTGCCCTAAATGCTTGGGCCACCCGATGGGCCCTATTAGCAGTTGCACCTGTGCTAGTTCCACCGCTACACGTTGGGCCCGGGCCGACAGTCATGGTTGTCACCCCCTGATGGCAGCCCTGCATGTCTCTATACCCATTTGCTAGCTGATATGAAAAAGAGGCTTGGAACTCATGAACTGGATAGAGATGATGTGATTCAATATGACGCAACGTGATTGGCCATTTAGAAGGCGGGATACTTAACATCTATTTTAAAAAGACGGACGGAGAAAACTTCATTACAGACCTTTATTTTCCCCTGAGGAAGTACGGTTTCGGGCGAGACTACAGGGGACTACAGGAGGGACTACAACAGCACTTTATTGAATTTTAATTTTAATTTTCATTCTTGTTATTTGATTTGTCTTTTTATTGATTGTTTTATGTGGTTTTATCCGGCTTTTCTCAATACTTGCTACGGGAGGAAGGATGTCGACACTGTGAACCCTTAAATGTTAGATATGCTGGATTTCAACCATTTTATTGTGAGTGCAATTTAATAAATAATATTGTTTCATATTATACTGGTGCAATATGTCCTGTGTGTCTCTCCCTCTTCAATAAGGTCAAAAACAAGATTACAGATATCCGTCAAGTCCACAAGATCGCTATATGCCTGTACTGCACTTTTATCCTGTGAGTGCAATTTGAATCAGCGCACTTCTGGTGTTTTAATTTATTACACTATGTTTTTCTATGTTTATTTCTTTTTGTAGATTGTATTGTTTACATTTCTATCAAGAAGATTAGAGGGTTCTTCTTACAATCATACATTTGGTAAATTTATTTTATATACTTTTACATATTGGGGAGCACGTGTGTTATATACATATCTCTTGTTTTGTTAGCATATATTGATTAATACTAAATAACAAAAACAACGATACAGCTATTTGCCATCCCCCGTTTTATAGAGATGTAAAGTACGTATTGCTTAAACGCATCCCATATAGTATCATACACTGGTACCAAACCCTGTTGATGGGCAAGTTTGTACAGACCTTGGTTATGTTTTTTCATGCCCTCATTCACATTTTGCCCCCATAATCCTCCTTGCCATCAGAAATACAGTACCTTCTTGAGCATGCATACCCTAAACCATTCTACATTCACCAATGGTTACATGGTAACAGTGGTGACACTATCTTCTCTGACAAAACCCAAAATATCACCCTATTAACACTATAGTGCCAGGAAAATGAGTTTGTTTTCCTGGCACTATAGTGGTCCTTTAATAGCAAGAAATTGGGCAGCAACTACATCACTAGAGATACCTGAAGTTTTTAATTTTATATCCATAAACTGTAAATATTAAAGCATGATTAGGGTAGTTACCAACTAGAGAGACTTCTGGAAAGAGGCATGGGACATTTGGTCAAGTAAATTATACTTCTCTAGAAAACTTTACACCCCATAACTGATGTTGGGCTTGCAGTTCGTCTGTGCTTGTCCAAAAAAAAAAACCACATGTACTGTAGTTTCAACTATTTTTTATTTAATTTGCTTGACTTTTTTGTACATCTCATGTACCCCTCACCCTCGTGCCTAATCAACCTAATATTTTCCATGTTTTTTAGGTTTACCCCTTTTCTTTTCCGAGTTCTCCCCCACTAAGGAGCATTATGTTATTCAACGAAAGTGAAATTCTCATAGTGTCAGATGAAACCTTACGGAATGTACGCACTTATATCATTACTCTGTACACGAGACTATGTTGTATAGCACCACAGATTTGTATTTATATGTTTTGAATTGTGGAACATAATATGCTATGCTACAAAGTATGTTGCAATATTTGATGCCCTTTGGGGGAAAAAACTAATAAAAGCAATTTGATTAAAAAAAATATATATATAGTTTTGAGGTGTCAGTTGTTCTTTAAGAAAGTTGATGTGAGTTATTGGTTGTGAAAGGTTGATGAACCTCAGAAGATTAAGACTTGACAGTTCTTAGGCAGTAATAGATCTGAAGGTAAGTGGACAAAAAGCCAAATGGAAAAATGTCTGCAAGGGTTTGTTACTACTGTATTACTTTATGTTACTAGGCAGGAGGTAAATAATAACATGCCTATGCCATGGCTGGCTTTGCAAGTGTTTGCAATAAAACTTATGAAGTTTAATTTCATTCTTTCTTCTCTTTGTAGAGCAAGCATCCAAATGAAGTTAGTTCAACCAAAGAAGATTTAAAGCCATTTCTGTGTATTATATTACCAACAGCAGCCCTGCTTGTTATAGGTTTCTTTGTGTTGTTCCTGTATCGGAGATGTAGACGTAAGATCCCACAGGGACAAATCTTTGCCATAAGTCTCCAGGAGAATATACAAGATAGGGAAATTGACTTCTTTTCTACTTTGCCTTGGAGCATGGAGCCTTTTCAATATTGTACACTGGTACCTGATGCTTCTTTCTTAACAATATGCTTACCTCCACCTTATGAAGAGGCAATTTTAAAGACATCAAGTGACTCTTGCATTAGTATATGTCCTGATCCATTGCCTCCCTATGAAGAAAGGCCGCGCAGATCAAGCAAATAATGTCAATACACAGTTTATAGCCTTAGAGCTGGGCTTCAGCTGGACCTGCAAGTCCAAAGACAACTCTTTGTTTTGCAGCTTAAAATCTTAAAGGGCTTTTTATACATTATGTTTTCAAAAAAAGTAAAAAGACATTAAAATAATGATACACGCATGGTCCATACATGCACAGAGTGGCTGGCACCTTTTATCTGTTTTTCCAGGCTTATTTTGAAGCTATGTTTTAACCTCTGATCTACCAATGTTCTTGTGCTCGAGTGTTATTTTGGACATAACAGTGACACTGCTATTCTTTTCTAGAAAATCTAATATACCTGTATTGATCCTTTGATTGATATGTTTAATATTTAATAGAAGTGCTATTTACACAATTAAAGAGCTACCAGACTATGTAAAAAGCTTTGAATTCAAAATCATTGCTCATCAACATCAACCGAATTTCAAATATACAGTCATCATGACTCCTGCTATAACCAAACTAAAGGACACACAATCCACAAATAATGAAGAATTATTTTACTTTAAATACACTGATTAGTGGATGAGAATGAAGTACTAGAGACGCTTTCATGTCATGTTATTTGTTTTGCATAATATAGATGGTAAGCTGGGATGTTAGGTCTGAAATTGGACTTCTTAAAACCAAGCTATTGTTTTGTACATGCCATTGCCATATATAGTAAATGCATTTTAATGGGTTAGTATTACTCGCTTGGATATATAATATTAAAGCCCTGCAGTTCCTGAGATGAAGTAGACGATTCTTGAACTCTTGCCCTTCACTGATGTTACCTGGCTGCAGCCTATCCTTGTTTATACAAGCAAAGGAACAAAAGTCACACCACAAAACGCGCATCATAGTGTTCTATTTATGAAAGATAACAAAAAAATGTTGTGAATGTAAATGTTAAGCACTCACTTTAGTATTTTTAAAATCGTGAAATGAAAAAGCAAACGTTCACACAAACCTAACATTATGACATTATATATAACATCATTACATTATAGTAGCGTTCCAAGCACCATAACCAATGCAGCCTCAATGCATGTACTCATTATGGTGCCATGAGTGCCTAGTGATAACACTGGACTGAATGAGCATGTTAGGACGTGTCTATATTTAATGAGCTGTTCAATTGCTGAGCCATAAGTCTCTCTCGGACTTTAGTGCCAATGTATTGTAGTGGACATAGATGGTCAAAGTCTGGATGGTAAACATAGATTGCATAGGAGACAATCTTAAAACCAGTTAATTCTAGGAAGGAAATTGCTGACTATGTTGTGTTGCTGGTTTTGTAGACAGAGGTGTACAAGAAACAAACCATAACATTAGATACTTTGGTAACATCTGTACCAGAATAACCACCTCAGTTGGGAATAAAAGATTTGAAAGGTACAGCTCTGTTATCTTTACATGTCCCTGCAGGCATTTTAATGTAAACACTGCCTTTTCAGAGAAACTTTGCTACCTAGTAACACTTCTAGTAGCAGTCACTCAGACAGCCACTAGAGGTGCTTCCTGGGGCAGTGCAGCACTGCCGTTGAGGGTCTCCACTCTCTGCATGGAGATGCTGGACACTCCCCACAGAGATGAATTGATTCAATGCATCTCTATGAGGAGATGCTAATTAGCGCAGTATAGCATTTTGCCGTGCAAGCACAATAGCCTCCCAATCCTTTCCTATGGGAAAGCACTGGATTGGCTAAGATTGTCAAATTTGATGATCTCAGCCAGCTCCAGCAGCACAGCGTTGGAAACAAGGTTAGTAAAATAACTTTCTAAAGGGAGGCAAAGGGAATCTGGGAACCTAAGCAGCGTTTTTACCATGTTTCTATTCCTGACACTATAGTGTTCCTTTAACCCCTTAAGGACACATGACGTGTGTGACACGTCATGATTCCCTTTTATTCCAGAAGTTTGGTCCTTAAGGGGTTAAAGGGACACTCCAGGCACCCAGACCACTTCTGCTCATTGGAGTGGTCTGGGTGCCAGCTCCCACTACTCTTAACCCTGCAAGTGTAATTATTGCAGTTTTTTATAAACTGCAATAATTACATTGCAGGGTTAACTCCACCTCTAGTGGCTGTCTACTAGACAGCCACTAGAGGTCACTTCCTCCTTCATAGCACAGATTATCTGTGCTAGAGCGTCGCTGGACGTCCTCACGCTGTATGAGGACCTCCAGCGTCGCTCATTTCCTCATAGGAAAGCATTGAAAATCTTTTTCAATGCTTTCCTATGGGGAGCGATAATGCGCATGCGCGGCATTGCCGCGCATGCGCATTAGGTCTCCTCGGCCGGTGGGTGGGATCAGTCTCGGCCACCGGCCGACGGAGACAGTAGGAGGAGCGGCGCGGAGAAGGAGACAGCGACGAGGGACATCGTCGCTGCCTCAGGTAAGTGACTGAAGGGGTTTTCCCCCCCTCAGTAACCGGGGAGTGGGAGGTGGGAGGGAGAGGGTACCTCCAGTGCCAGGAAAACGGATTGCTTTCCTGGCACTGGAGTTTTCCTTTAAGGTTTTCTCAACTTAGTACAATATTATAATTCTTCTGTAAAATAGTCCACATTCTGAAGGACTGTGAATAGTTTCTGATCAGCCAAAAGCTCCTCAGTGATGTTTTACAAGAAAAGGAACTTAGATGTTCTCCCAATGCAGTCATATCATGACGGCAGGGCCGCCACCAGAAATTTTGGGGCCCCTAACTCAGCTCAGGGTCTGGGGCCCGCCTCCAATCCCGCCCACAGGGTCCGCCTCCAAATCCCGCCCACAGGAATACACACAGACACAAAAACACACACTGATACAAAAGGACACAGACACACACACACACAAAAATACATACTAACAGACACACATACTGAAACAGAAATACACGCATATAGGCATACGTACTGACACACACATACTGAGACATACACACATATACAGACACACAGGCATACATAGTGACAGACAGTGGCGTACATACCAGGGTCGCAGGGGTCGCGGCTGCGACCGGGCCCGGCCCACCAGGGGGCCCGGCCGCCCCTGCGACCCGGTATGTAGCCACTGGGCCAGCCTCTTCTCCTGGGGGGCCCTAGAGCCGGCCACCTCCGGGCCCCCCCGAGGCTGGCCCTGCTGCCACCCGGCTGGCCGGTCCTGCGGGCGCGCGAGGGAGCACTCTCCCCTGAGTGCTTCCTCTTCAGCTCCCTCGCGCACCGCGTAGGGATGCCGGCGCCGGAAGATGACGTCATCTTCCGGCGCCGGTATCAGTACGCGGCGCGCGAGGGAGCTGAAGAGGAAGCACTCAGGGGAGAGTGCTCCCTCGCGCGCCCGCCAGCCTGACTGCCCGCCGGGTGACCGGACCCCCAGGAGCCCAGCAGCACCACTGGACCCCAGGGAATCCCCTCAGCACTCCAAAAGGTAAGGAGGCTGGGGGGATTAAATACAAAAAAACGTTAGTGTGTGTGTGTGTGTGAGTGTTAGTGTGTGTTAGTGTGTGTTAGTGTGAGTGTTAGTGTGTGTTAGTGTTAGTGTGAGTGTGTGTGTGTAAGTGTTAGTGTGTGTTAGTGTGAGTGTTAGTGTGTGAGTGTTAGTGTGTGAGTGTTAGTGTGTGAGTGTTAGTGTGTGTTAGTGTTAGTGTGAGTGTGTGTGTGTGTAAGTGTGAGTGTTAGTGTGTGTGAGTGTGTGTGTGTGTGTGTGTGTGTGTGTGTGTGTGTGTGTGTGTGTGAGTGTTAGTGTGTGTTAGTGTGTGTGTTAGTGTGTGTTAGTGTGAGTGTGTGTGAGTGTTTGTGTCTGCTAGTGAGTGTCAGTGAGTGTGTTACTGTGTGTGTCTGTTACTGTGTGTGTTTGTGTGTGTGTTAGAGTGTGTGTGTCTGCTAGTGTCAGTGAGTGAGTGTGTGTCTGCTAGTGAGTGTCAGTGACTGTGTTACTGTGTGTGTCTGTTACTGAGTGTGTTTGTGTGTGTGTTAGTGAGTCTGTTTGATGTCTGTTAGTGAGTGTGTGTTTGTCAGTGAGAGTGTATGTTTTGTAAGTGAGTGTGTATGTATGTCTGTCGCTGAGTGTGTCTCTGTCAGTAAATGTGTGTGTGTCTGTTAGCTAGTGTGTATGCGTCTGTTCGTGAGAGTGTGTGTGTGTCTTCAGCACTTACCTTTCTCCAGCGCCGGACTCCCTTGGCGCAGGGGAACCCTCCGCCTCTCAGCTCCGAATGCGCATGCGCGGCAAGAGCCGCGCACGCATTCAAACCGCCCATAGGAAAGCATTACTCAATGCTTTTCTATGGACGTTCAGTGTCTTAGAATCGCGGAAGCGCCTCTAGCGGCTGTCAGTGAGACAGCCACTAGAGGCTGGATTAACCCTCAGTGAAACATAGCAGTTTCTCTGAAACTGCTATGTTTTCAGCTGCAGGGTTAAAACCAGAGGGACCTGACACCCAGACCACTTCATTGAGCTGATGTGATCTGGGTGTCTGTAGTGGTCCTTTAAGTGTGTGCATCTGTATGCACTGGCGTACATACCGCAGTCGCAGGGTTCGCAGCCCTGCACACCCTGCGACCAGGTGCCCGCCGCAATGTGTTGCGGCCCCAGGCCGCCAGAGTAAGCGCGGGGGGTTGGGGGGGGCCCATGGATCAATTTTCGCACCGGGCCCCATGGGTCATGTGTACGCCACTGGTGACAGATAGACACATACTAACATACATACATACAGACACACATGCATGAGGACTTACACACACATACACCGACATCACATACATACACACAGACATACATTAATTCATACTGGCATACATTCATATAGACATACTGACATACACACACAGACAGTCACAGACATTCTGACATACACACAGACATTCTAACATACATACAGACATTCTAACATACATACAGACATTCTAACATACATACAGACATTCTAACACACACAGACATACTGACATACACACAGACATTCTGACATACACACAGACATTCTGACATACACACAGACATACTGACATACACACAGACATTCTAACATACACACAGACATTCTAACATACACACAGACATTCTAACATACATACAGACATTCTAACACACACAGACATACTGACATACACACAGACATTCTGACATACACACAGACATACTGACATACACACAGACATTCTAACATACACACAGACATTCTAACATACACACAGACATTCTAACATACACACAGACATTCTAACATACATACAGACATTCTAACATACACACAGACATTCTAACATACATACAGACATTCTAACATACACACAGACATTCTAACATACATACAGACATTCTAACATACATACAGACATTCTAACATACACACAGACATTCTAACATACATACAGACATTCTAACATACATACAGACATTCTAACATACATACAGACATTCTAACACACACAGACATACTGACATACACACAGACATTCTGACATACACACAGACATACTGACATACACACAGACATTCTAACATACACACAGATATTCTAACATACACACAGACATTCTAACATACACACAGACATTCTAACATACATACAGACATTCTAACATACATACAGACATTCTAACATACACACAGACATTCTAACATACATACAGACATTCTAACATACATACAGACATTCTAACATACACACAGACATTCTAACATACATACAGACATTCTAACATACATACAGACATTCTAACATACACACAGACATTCTAACATACACACAGACATTCTAACATACATACAGACATTCTAACATACACACAGACATACATACACAAATACAGCTAATTTTTCTTACCTTTATTTGCAGGTGGAAGGCTGTGGCTGATGGGAGTCGGCGTGGCTCCTGCGGGCTGCGGCCTGTCTTTCTTGCCTCCCGCGCGGTGCTGAGGGGAGGTGAGGGAGCTGGGAGGAAGTGACGGCCACTTCCTCCCAGCAGTACTTTGCGGTTGGGATTTTTTTTTAAAGGGGCCCGGTCGCGCTATTGCACGGCCGCAGCGCTGACCGGGCCCCTGAAGATACAGGGCCCATGGGGTGGCCCTAAGTGAGTGGGCCACCCGATGGGCCCCATCAGCATGCGCTACACGTGGGGCCCGGGCGGCCGGGCCCCCCAGGGCCGCCGGGCCCGTGACAACCGTTATGGTTGTCACCCCCTGATGGCGGCCCTGCATGACGGTACAAAGTCCCACATTAGTACATACATCAACAATATAATGGTATGAGCACATGCCTTCCATCTCTGGGAACGGACAGCTATAAACCAGAGCCATGGAGTAGCTACTGCTGAAAATAGTGAACACTACTTGTGTATATTTTGGATATATGCACTCTGTTATCCTATAAATAGAATGAAATATGCAATACCTCCATTCAGTTTTGGGAAGAAAACCAATCAATACAGAGAAAAGAGAGCAGGAAAATAATAACTGCATTAAGGAAACAGTACACGATTACACACTATTGGATTATATATTTCCTGGAATTACTATTACAACTATTAATATACAATATCCACTAGCCTAGCATTCGAGCCTAGTAACATTCTAGTCTAGCAACATTTGAGACAAGTAAGGTAATTTAAGATTCTTCCTCCCAATCTACACCGAATAATTATAACCTAATGTACTAATGTGTTTTATATCTCACCTCCTATAGACTATAAGATCATTTTCTTGTAATTGTCCTATTTATAGTTAAGTCCCCCCTCTCATAATATTGTAAAGCGCTACAGAATCTGCTTGTGCTCCATATATGGCAATAATAATAATATAAAGACATTAGAAAATGTCTGTGAAAATTGTATCACAAATTCTTCCACAAGTTGTGAGGAGCAGTAAAAAAATCTAAACTCATAGATTTTTCTTAAATATATAATATAGATATAGATACCGTATATACTCGAGTATAAGTCGAGTTTTTCAGCACATTTTTTGTGCTGAAAAACCCCCACTCAACTTATACGCGAGACAATGTCTGTATTATGGCAACTTACATTGCCATAATACAGACAAGGACCGCCGGGCTTATTACAAGCCCGGCGTTCCTGTTGGGGTCTGGCAGCGAGCTGTTACTTACCTTTCCTGCAGCTCCTGTCAGCTTCCTTCTCTCTCCTCCGTTGTGGTCAGCTCCCTTCTCCTCCACTGTAAGTTTTGCGAGAGCCGCGGGGTCAGAGCGTTGCCATGGGTTACCGTAGCAACACTGCGCGCGGCATTCAGACCGCAAGACTTACAGTGGAGCTGACATGTGGGGCTGACCGGACTGGAGGAGAAGGGAGCTGACAGGAGCTGCAGGAAAGGTAAGTTACAGCTCTCTGCCAGCCCCCCTCCTACACAGCCAATGCCACTGGACCACCAGGGAGTGAGTGCCCCGCTCCCTGGCCATCACCCAGTTCACACACACAAACACACACTCATACAAACACACACTCTGCATTATATACACACACACTCATACACACACACACACACACTGCATTATATACACACACACTCATACAAACACACACACTCATACAAACGTACTCATACAAACACACTCTGCATTATATACACACACACTCTGCATTCACACAAATACACACACTCTTCAATATATGCACACAGAGTGTGCGTATATAATGCAGAGTGTGTGTTTGTATGAGTGTGTGTATAATGCAGATTGTTTGTATGAGTGTGTGTGTGTATAATGCAGAGTGTGTGTTTGTATGAGTGTGTGTGTGTATATAATGCAGAGTGTGTGTTTGTATGAGTGTGTGTGTATATAATTATAAAACTCACAGAATTTCATAGCCCCAAGTTTTACCCTCGACTTATCCACGAGGCATTGCATATTTCACAATTGTTGGTCACAAAACTGCACTCGACTTATACATGAGATCGACTTATACACGAGTATATACGGTATATCTATTTTCATTTTCTCACTTGACCTGTGAACAAAATGACAAAAAAATGTACACATTTTATGTACATATTATGCAGTACACTGATGGGCCTGTTTTTCAGTCCCTTTTTGGTTTGGTTTGGGTTCCCTAAATATTTTTTCACGAGTGATATTGGATTGAACATTTACAAGAATGAGCATCGGATATCCAAACAAAATTTAAATTTAGGGAAAAATTATCAGGTGAACCAAATCTTTTTACCATGCGTGGGTCTACTTTCTGAAAAGAATAAAAAAACAGATGTAGAATTTTCTTTCTAAATTGGATGTTTTACAGATTCTGTATGGGGGGACTATTGTCTCCTCCCTCTCCCTAGGCCCCCACCCTTAGTAACAAAAGGGGGAACTCTGGATAGGTACATTTTGAGCCTTGCAAGTTACCAATCAGGTAAGGCTCAAGATTTACCTATCAGAGCACTCTTATTTGTTGGTTTATCAAAGCACTCTGGGTCAAATTGCAGGGCATGGGGAGGCTTTATAAGTCTTTCCCAGCCCTGGGGAGCTCAGTCTGTGTGGTGCCCTTGCTGGGTGAAGATAGCTTTATTTTTTTTACAGGCATTTCGTTTTTTCTTCCCCTCCCTCACTATTTTTCATGGTGAAGGGGATAGGTAGGCTTTTATTTTATTGGGGAGGGTTACTTAGGGACCCCTAGTCATTGGTGGGGGGGGGTTATTTACATTTGGCCCCCACCTTTTGCCACTGTGGGGGGGGGGCTGGCTATAGGTGTCGCCCCTTTTGTCACTGAGGGCCCCCACCTTTTGCCACTGTGGGGGGGGGGGGGGGCTGGCTATAGGTGTCGCCCCTTTTGTCACTGAGGGCCCCCACTTGCCACTCATGGGTGGGGGCTGGTGGGAAACAATAGGCCTCCTCTTTTGTTACTTTTGGCCCCCAACCGCCACTCATGGGTGGGGGCTGGGGGGAGGCAATAGGTCCCCAATTTAGTTTAATAGCCCCCACTCGCAGGGCATAAACAAACTATACACATTCTGCTGGAACTAAATTCACTAGTTTCGTTGGCGCCCTGTCTAAATTACAGGTCGTTCAGGAATAGTGAAAGGAGGCATCGCAAGATCACAGAGTGAGTTTGGTGGGAACATTTCTTTGACAACAGGAAATGGACTTAAGCTCCTCCTTGGGTCAAAGCTGGTCAAGCGCAGGAAAAATACACAAGACAAAGTCTAGATCAGTTAGGAAGAAAAGAAGGACAGATACAGAGAGAGGAAGAGAAGAGGAAGCAATTAGAGAAAGGTAAGTTCAGTGTGACAGTGCCACTTTAATTTAAAAAAATGTATTTACTTGAAATAGGTCCATCAGGGATTTAAATGTCAAAACATTCACCTGTATATTCTGCACAGATAAACAAAAATTGATTGACTACACGTCCTTTGCGTGCACTTTTTGGGGGATTTATAAAGAAAGGCTACAGTTTGGCACTGAGGCACAAACAGGTTAGGGAGAAGAGAGTGCAAGACATTGGGCATTTATAGATATATATTACAATAAAAAAGGAATAACAACATATTATGTATGACAGACAAAAGCAGATATAGTCGAGGGGGAACAATAAAGGCAAGGGGGAAGGGGAATGATACAGAGAATCGATCAGAAAACATATATTGTGCATAAAACATACTATCAGATCTTGTAATCTAGAGTTCAAGTTAATCTAATCACCCCTTTTACTCATGAAAGAACCATACTTAGGAACTGCTTAATGACACCACTTGTCAGTTGATTCTTTATGTCACTGCCTGAAAGCTTGAGATCAATATCATAATGCATTACCAATACCAAAATCATATCACTGTCGACATACATTCTATTAAAAAAAACTTTAGATAAATATATTAATTTTTGACATTTCAGTTTTGAATTACAAGTAGGAAATATATATGGGTCTAGGAACATTATAGTACTATTAAAAATGTAAAAGTAACATCTTTATTTATTTTTTTAGAAGTTGTATGTAATAAAAAATACCATCTCCACCTTACCCTGACATGATATAGGTATGATGCAGGTAGCAAACTAAAAAGTAAGGTAACAGTCACTTCAGTATATCAGTAAACTCAAAATTAGCAGATATAGGGACAGTAATGTCTATTTATAAACATGTTGGTACTAGCTACACCCAATTCAGCTATGCTCAGCTCATATAGTATTAAGAAGCCTAATGAGTGACAATAAAATATGCCATACATCAATACACTGATATCACCAGCATGAATCATTGCCTCAAAACAAAATAGAGCCAAGAGTTTATGTTGTTTACACCAAACTCTGACCCTACCATTTAAATATACTGAAAAACACCAACATAACACCCAAAAAAGTGCTAGGTAAAAACAAACAAATAAAATTGAAATACAGCTTCCCAGGTTAGCCTTCTCAGATGGATACCACATGAAACAAAGTAGAAAACAGAGGGATACAGCCGTATAACCTAAAAATATACAATTAAGAATGCATAGTGTGATAATATTTAACATAAAAGATATACAAGCTTTTACTTTGCACTCACAAAATACAGAGTATGAAATCACTTTAAAGTGTGCCTCTGCAGTGTCGTTGGGGGGCGGGGGCTATAACAACCTCTTTCCTTGTATTCTTGATAGGATACAGGAATCAGAAGATGACCGGAATAAGGATAAATGTAAAAGCATTTATTTCAAACAAACAAATAAAATGTTGCCAAAAACAGGCTTGGTGCCTCACCCAACTAATGAAACAAGTAACACAATAAATTGGAAAGGGCATTGGCTTATAGCTTACATCAATATGCGTAACTCACCAGCTACAATACAAATGGCAGACAGTTTTTAGTCACCAGTGACCAAGAGTCCAAAGCAGTCTGCATTATGCCATCAGCCTGCAACTCCCCAAGCCATTGTAAGGCAAAGCTTCATTTTTAATTCAGTACTGAGCTGGCAAGGAGGACAGTCATCTTGATTGTGCCAGCACAATTTCAATACCTCTTTGCAGCTTTAGATAGTTCATATCCAAACCAATCAAACTGAAATTAACTCCATCTACCCTGATTAGATCAGAATACTCTCCCTCCATCTCCCTGTAGAAAATAGTAGAACCCCTAAGTCTCCTGACAAAATGAGAGCTAGGTTGAGTTTATGTCTATTCCTTTTTAATAATTTAATTTAATGTATGATGCAACAATCTCCACACAGAGTGAGGAATAACTGACCATATCACAGTTAAGTCTCGAGCAACGAGTGGCAATGATCCAAATTGTGTTTAATAGCATGAATGAGATCAATAGTATGATCATGATCAATGTCAACACCTGCTGCATGAAGCAGCAAAATGATTGGACGAGTCACGAGATACAAACCTACTTAAAGGGACACCTTAAGGGAAACTATAAGGAATACTATAAGCACTGCAGCCCATGAGATCAGGGCCGTATTTAATATTGCCTGGACCCTGGGCAAAGCATTTGCTTGGGCCCCCTTGACTCTGTACCCCCTCCCCAGGCATGCAATCACGTCCTTCACCCCAACACAATGGCGGACCTAAAGTAGAGAGGTGCAAGAATTTTTTGGGGGCCTCCCTATCGCACGGGTGATTAAAAGGTAGATCCCCATCTGTTGTGCAACTCCAGAAATGCATTGACAGCTGGGGCTCTACCATTTACCCATGTTTGCATGTACTAAGCAGTTTTTGTGTGTTTGGATGTAAACAGGTTTTTGTATGGAATATGTTTGTATGTGGTGTCGGCGTGACTGCAAGCATGTATTTATGTGTAGTGTTGGCTTTTGAATGCAGGGTGGTATTTACATATAATTTTGCTGTGTAACACAGACTTGTGTTTGTACGTAGTGTTGAAGTTTGAATGCAGGGGTGTATTTGTGTGTAGGGTTAGTGTGTGAATGCTGAGATGTATGCACATATACACACACACACAGATATACACACTGAAACACATCTAGATATACAGACACATGTACACACTGACACACAAATACACAACCTGACACACATGCAAATACACAGACACATACATAGATACACCGAAACACACAATTATATACACACTAACACATACACCCAGATATACTGGCACATATAGAGACAGACAAACTGACACACACACTGACAGACATTCTGACACACACACACAGACATACTGGCACACAGATATACTGACACACACAGACATACTGACACACACACTGACAGAAATACTGACACACAGATATACTGACACACACTGACATACTGACACACGCACAGATATGCTGACACACGCACACTGACAGATGTACTGACACACACAGGCAGACATACTGACACACACAGACATACACCAGCGTTTCCCAATTTTGCCACATCCAAGATGGACGCCGCTACCTGCTATTCCGTCAGCACGCCCTGCCATCAGAGCCCGCCCTGCCATCAGCCAGCCACTTAGTTTGGCTGTGAGAGCCCGCCCAGCCATCAGCCATTTTCTATCACTAGTGGCAGAGGAGTGAAAGAGAGTGGAGCTGATAGTTAAAGCTCTGTTATTGTCATAGAAAGCTCTGTAATGTAGGGACATAGAAAGCTCTGTTAGGTAGGGACATAGAAAGCTCTGTTAGGTAGGGACATTGAAATTCTCTGTCAGGGGCTCTTTGAGGGGCACCGAAAGACTCTTTGAAATGCTCTTTGAAAGACTCTTTGAAGGGCATCGAAAGATTGTTAGGGGCATTGAAAGACTATCAGGGGCATTAAAAGACTCTGTAAGGGGCATTGCAATTCTCTGCTAGGGACATTAAAAGGCTCTGTAAGGGACATTAAAAGGCTCTGCCAGGGGCATTGAAAGACTGTCAGGGGCATTGAAATTATCTGCTAGGGACATTAAAAGGCTCTGTCAGGGGCATTGAATTACTCTGTGAGGGGCAAAAAACTGTTAACTGTATTTTTCAAAGTGTTCAAATCTTTTTGCTCCACGTCTAACTCAAAAATCCTGCTTAAGTTCAGTTCTCAAAACTGAGAGTTATCAAAATCACCATCCTTTTCACTCAGGTTGTGAGATTTTTATTTTTCAAAGTGTTTTTTTATTTTATTTTTTTACCAATAAACAACTATGAATTTGGAAAGCTGGTTAAAGCAGGGAACTCTTCAGAGAAAAAGTATTACTACTTCTACCTGTTCGGCACTTATAGAAACTGAGAAAGACGATACAACTAAAAATCCAGAAAACATGCCCGAAATAGTTGTATCTACTGTTCCTCAAATAGCAGAGACAAGTGACCAGTCAAAAAAAAAAAAATGCTAGTCATTCTTCTTGTTAAACAAAGAAAATAAAATATGATGACAGCTACTTGTCATTTGGATTCACAAGTGCCAGAAATGAAGATTGTCCTGAAGCACAATGCGCACTTTGCATTAAAATATTGCCAAACAGTTCATTAGCACCTGCTAAATTAGGCTGTCATTTTGAGCAAAACCACGCAGAGTACAAAGATAAAGACATTGACTTTTTTAAAAGCGAAAGCTAAAGGAGTATCAGAAGAGTAAACAATTAATGAGCAAAAAAATGTCAAATTGCTAATTAAAAAAAAACACAGAGGCATCTTACAGAGTGAGTTACCGCATAGCACTTGCAGGAGAAGCACACACATATTTGTATTTTAATTGAGAAGATGTGTAAAAAAAATTTAAGCTGTGCCACTTTCCAACAACACAGTTTTGCGCCGTATTCATGATCTTGCCGATGACATTCATACTGAACTAATTTCTCAACTGCATCAATGTGATGGGTACTAACTGCAATTAGACAAGTCCACAGATATTGCAGGACTTTCAGTTTTGTTGGTTTTTGTGAGATATAATTTTGACAAACAGATTGAAGAAGACTTGCTTCTGTGGGAAACTTTGAAAACTCATACCACTCTGCCTACGCTTCTGTCCAGCGCGCGCTCCTCTCTTTGTGGGAGGAAGTGACGCGCGGCCATCATTTACTCCCAGTCGGCTGCCAAAAAGCAAGGGGCCCGGTCGTGCTGTTAAAGCACCTCAACGCACGACCGGGTCCCTGCTGACAGAAGCCCACTAGGTTGCCCTTTGTGCATGGGTCACCCGGTGGGCCTCCTTAGTGTGCGTGTTACCAGCTGGGGGGGGATGGTTGAGGCCAGCGGGGCCCATGGTGCAGCTGCTTAGAGCCCCCCGGGAGTAACTGGGCCAGGGCAGCTGTCCTCTTTGCCCTGCGTTAAAGACGGTCCTGCATGAGATCATGTCTCTACAGTCTCACTGCTCAATTATCTGTGATCTAGGAGGTAAATCACTTTGTTTATAGTCACATCTCTCTGAATGTGACCTTCACAGTCTCCCTACACATCTCCTGTAAAGTGATATCTAAAGTTTAAACTTCCTATTTTTTCACAGGCTGTTGTATCTGGAATTTCTTATTCCCAGCTCTGTAAATAGTCTGCTGGATAAACTTGATCCCAATGCGAACACTTAAACATCCTTCAAGGTATATTGACCTTATCAAAAGGAAGCATAAGGTTCCATCCATATTCTTTTGCCTAACTATATGCCCGCTCTCCAGCCCCATAAGCAGCCCAATAAAGAAAGCCCAAGAGTAACAAAAAAAGAATATTACAAAACTAAACCATTAAGAAATGCATAAGCATAAAGCTCTCAGAGGGACAATCAAATAAGATGCTGTGTGAACATGGAAGATAGATAGATAAAAATAATACAGTAAATAGTGCTTCTGAGGAGGTTTAAGTACATCCATTTACACTATAATATTGTATGTAACATCAAATAACAAAACCAACAAGTTAACTGGAATAATTGTAGAGTATATTCATCGTTAAGGATGAAGCAGGTGCCTCACCATTTCCATTTTATCCCATGGCCTAGATTTTTATTGTTATCCGTTTTAAGGCTGCCTTCAGACAGCATTAGACAAACTGGTTTTAAGTATGGATAATGTACTTTGTATCCTCTATATTTCCAATTGTTTGGTTTTTTTTCAACTAATATCTTTAAAATGGATGGGTAATTTTCTAAATAGCAACAGAACTAGTCATTCTAATTCCTATTATTTTTACTTATTTGAGCAACCATACATATGCATTTACTATTTACTAAGCACTATCAAAAATCAGACAGTGAGCTCAAATACATGTCACAGACACACACCTGGTTTTCTAGGCCTAGGGCCTGTTCATATCTGAATTTGCAGGCTGGAATTATAATAATAGTGACACTATAATCTGGAACCACAAACATCAATAACGTGTCTGTGTACACAAAAATTATCTGAAGCCATGTCCAAATTGTAAAGGCAACACAGAAACTTCCCGTGTTTCACCTGTGACCAGACAAGTTACACCCTAAATATTAACCTGATGGACATTGGGCCCTATATTCTGATATACTTGTAGGTCATGGCGCGTCTAGAGAAATCATCCATAAAAGAGAATAAATAATGATTCCCTCCAGTTGATGCTGGCTGGCACCACATAAATCAGTATGCATTAACTTAAAGGACTTCCTTAAGTGAAATGTGGGTTTGCTTGGGTTTGAGGACCTCAAACGCTTTCCCCACAACGCAAGTTTTACACCGTTGCCCACAAGTAAAATGACCAAAAATACTTTAATATATATAAAAGAACACGATATTAAATATCCATAACGCGTTTCGTCAAAAAGACTTTTTCAAATGGAAAAAGTTATTCCATTTGAAAAAGTCTTTTTGACGAAACACGTTATGGATATTTAATATTGTGTTCTTTTATATATATTAAAGTATTTTTGGTCATTTTATTGTGCCAATTATCTTTTTTATAGACACAATCTTTTTTACCCTGGCTTTTTAGTATTATCTTATTCACCTTTTATTGGTTTTATGTAAAACCTTTGAAATACATCTTTGGAAGTTTCCTGTACCTAAAGAAATCCTTAGGTGGGGATAAATCCACCCACGCTGTCATCACAGAGCAGTTGGTCTGCTCTTGCCTTGTAAGTACATTCTTTTATTCTTTTATCAACATTACCATACAGTGTGCACTATTGGTTGTCTCTTTTTATCCGAGAATTGGACACTAGTGACGGAGAGGAATCCATTTATATCCTGCAAGCGGGGATTAAACCGCTGTATGCGCTTCACCCCAGAGCTGGTTATTAGCTCTGGTAAATGTGAGTTTTATATTATTACTCTTTTACGTCTACATTTGAATTTTACATTCTGCACCATTGGTTGTCCTTCTCTCTTTTTATCTTTCATATAAAGCGGATCCTCTACAATAGTAGAAGACCTCATCACCAAAGACCATTTGTAAGGATAAAATATTTTGACTTTTTCCTTTTAACTGGACTTTTTATTACTGATTGTGGCGCATCCTTTTTTATTGTTTTTACTTGTCTTATTCTAAAGGGTTTGAGGTATTCCTTTTAAGGTTGCTGCCTATAAGTTAAGTAAGCGCTGTCTCATTTTTCCATTCTTTTAACGTTATATCAGTTGATGCCTTGATATTGGTAATCCAGTGATTACTGGGTGTTTTTGACACAAAAACCTCTTCCTCATTCAGGAAGTGTGTTAAAAGTTCTGTGTTAGCTGGCTTGAAATTGCTCCTGCATTCCTTCTGGACATGGTCTTTTTAATACATTTGAATAATTTTAATGATTCATTTTTCTAGGGTAGCCTCTTTTTGCTGATTGGTATTTAAAATACTAGCTGCTGAGCTTGCTTCCGCTGCCCATGAAGTTTGTTCCAGAAGCCATCTCTCCTTCATCTTGCCTTCTTTGTCTGAGGGCTTTAGTTCTTGTCTGAGGGATTTAGTTCTTATTAACTGATCATTCAGGAACTGCCCTGCTGTAGCTAGTTTGTCCATCACACTCAGTAAATTTTGATATATTTATCTGCACCTCCACCTTCTGGTAAAAAGTTCTAGAGCCAGGTGATTGGACTGCAACTGCTACCTTTTGTCCCTCCGGGAGGTATAACCACCTAGCAAAGCTGGTGGGTATGTGGCACCCTCCCGGAGAAATAGTTTGCCGTGCTAAAAAACGCTTGTGCTATGCTCCTGCACAGCAACAGCGTTTTAGCCAATCAGGTGATCAGGACAGCCGTGTAGCTTGAGGCAGCCCTGATCACCTCAGATTTTAAAATGGCAGCGTTGATGGAGGACTCCATTTCTGTATCTGCCACAGATATGGTGGATGTCTCTCCTAGAGACAGCCCCATCAACGTTAGAAGGCTCCATAACAGAGCCTTCCTTGCTAGGGACATATCATCTTCATCTTCTGAGGAGGATATAGTCCCAGTTAGTAAAAGAAAAAAGAAGGCTTGCCTTTCCTCTTCAAGTTCTAAGGATGAACTTGATTTTGGTCCCTTTTCCCCTCATTCTCGTTTGAGTAGTCAACGTTTTAAAGGGACAGTACCTCCAAAAGTGAAACGTGCTTTTCCCTCGTTTGAGGTTTCAAAGCAGTTTTCACACAAAAGGGACAATACTCGTTTGAGTGCTGTCAGTACCTCACTGTCCACCTCAAGCGCGTTTGCTCATTCATCCTCCCTAAGCCAGTCCTGCTCTAGACATGGATCACCGGAGATTGATTGGGAGTGCAATGAGGTGGTTCGCTCTGCAGCTTCCACTGCACGAGGGAAGTTGAGCAACATTGAGCAAGATGGCACTTCTAAAAGCTTCCAGTAGAGCAGTGCTTATTATCGGTCAATCCTTGAACTATATTTCTAACATTCGCAGAACCCGCTGGCTGCATGCAGCCGGGATGTCTGATTTAGCACCGAAGCCACAAGAGTTCCCTAATTTTGAAAACTCCTTTCTATTTGACCCCTCTTTTATACAAGTAGTGAAAAGACGATATAAAGCTAGGAGATCTTTCTCTGATTTAAAGATGAGCTTTCCAAGCTACAATAAGCCCTTTCGGACGAGGGTCATTCCTACAGGGCTACAGGTTTGTGCTGGGAAGTTACTCAGCAAGCTCACTTTCGTCGCCATGGGGGAAAGTCAAGAACCCCAGGCAGTAGCAGATGAGCCCATGCCAGATGTGGCTCATCAGGAAACCGAAGACCCATGCAGTCAAGTAAGTGGTTTACCTCACTTCCCTGAAAATTGGTCAGATATAACTTCAGACAAATGGGTGCTTCAGATTTTCAAAAATGGTTTACAACTCATTCAGTTTCCTTCTCAGAGTCAAGCTCTGGACAGAGAGGTAACTCCAGTTCTAGATTCCTCTCTTACCCAGGCATTTGCTCAGGAAAGAATAGAATTGGCAGATTTGTCAATTTCAGGTTGGATCAGTCCCTTGTTCCCTATTCCAAAATCAGATGACACTTGGAGACCAGTACTAAACATCAAGGCTTTGAATGCTTTCCTAAAGTGGAAAAGGTTCAGGATGAATTCACAAAGTTTGAATTTTGGCAGTTCACATACCAGGAGAGGAAAACGAACTGGCGGATTCCCTGTCCCGCCAGCGTTTGTCCCTTGCTACAGTCCAGTTAAAGAGTGCCTTATTTCAGCGATAGAGCACAGACTGGGCAAGAGACAGATAGATCGTTTTGCATCTCAGACCTCGGCTCAGACTCCCAAATTTGTAACCAGGACTTGGGCAAAAGGTGCTTGGAAGATGGATGCGATGTCCTTCCAAAGGATGACATTCCGGGCCTTTACGCTTTTCCACCTCCATCTATTCTGATGAAGGTGTTAGAGAAACTTCGCAGGGACAGGGTGCCCAATCTGGTTTTAGTGTACCTCATTTGGACATCCAGACCATGGTACCCCCTGATCCAATCTCTAATCAGGGAACCAAAGGTTCCTGTAACGGATAACCTGGCACCCCGAATGGGTACCTCCGTTGAAGGGTGCTCCTAGTGCTTCCTGAGGACTCCAAGCACTGCAACAGACACCACAAACACCAAACCGGAGAAGCATTTGAATGCTCTCAAGCATATGAATGCTGTAAACAGCTGAACAGGAAAAGCATACAATCAGCTTACACTCCTGGCAAAAAGCATACAATCCAATTCCCCCAATAACGAGACACTTAGTTTTGAAGTCAAGCAGAACTGACTGTACTGGCACATACAGCCTCTTTTATTCACACTCCACAAACATAGTACTGCTCACAGGGTTTTGAAATACAACCAATCAATCCGTACAATACACACAGACACTCCCACACAAAATCCTCCCCTCTGCCTGTGATATGATTACTGAACACAATGGGTAATATAATTATCACAGGCAGAGAAATACAGTTTTATAAAACATATCACAGGGACCCCAAAACATACAATAACCCCATAAAAAGTATATCCTCGGAACCAACTTATCTGGGTGAACCACATATCCAAAATTCACCCAGATCCGTTCAGTTGTTTAGAAGATACAGTTTAATGCAGATTCCGCAGAACATATACAGGCTATATAAAAAATAATTACTGTATAACGTGTCCCCTGTTGTATAGTTTAAAACTACTACACAGTGCCACCTCGCCGGTATTTGGTGCACAAAGACATCGTGCAGTAGTTTTATTGCATGTTTTGGGGTCACTGTGATATGTTTTATAAAACTGTATTTCTCTGCCTGTGATAATTATATTACCCATTGTGTTCAGTAATCATATCACATGGCGAGAGATCTGGCTAGACAACGCATACAAGGCCCTCTGGTGGCATACCGTTCGACTTACCCCCTGGACGGCCGAGCACGACTTACCGGAGGGGGATGATTATGATAGCCCGGGTTTATTATGGGATGCCTTGGAGGACGACATTGATCTTGGCAGCATGGAGGGGTCTAGGTTTTAGGACATCTACGACTACCGGATGGGCTGATGAATGCAAGGTGAGCAAAGACATGACCCACCTGGTAACAAGGGAGTGGGAGCTGGAGAAGGACTACCAACACCTGCTCAGCTTCGTGCAGCCCCAACCAGCCGCTCCCCTCCCCAGCGGCAGAGTACATTACAGGGAGGAGAGAACACTGGTTTAACTCCCCAGTGGCAGAGCGCACTACTATTTTGGGTGTAAAAGAGACCTCCAATAGACAACTGAACACCACGGAAACGCTACCCCGGTTTCACTTCGACACTTCATACACAAGTCGAAGTGCGTTCAACGATTCGAACGCCGCCTTTGCATGGGACTTTGTTACTTTTCAGGGCAGAATTAGACCGACCGCACAGCCTGAATCTGTGAAACTGTTTTGGGCATGCAAACAGGCGTGCAGTCGGTCCACAGAGACTTTTTAATATTTCTGGAACCCCTGAACGGATTTGTACGAATTTTGAATATGTTTTTTCCCAAGTTGTGTTGTTCATAAAAATATAAGCTTTATTCCTGTGTGATGAAAAATCAGAAAGTTATAAAAATGCATAAAAAGTATAAGTTTTTAGCTTGGAGATAATTGAGTAGATACAGTAAGAAACTCAATTATCTCCCAAGCAGAGGGGAGGGAATCTGTGGGATGTAACCATTATTTGGTTGGTTAATGCTTAATTGCCTGTGGGCGTCTCCCTTGCAGGGGAGCACTGCATAAAAACAGAGTACCTGCCATTAAACATCAGTTCTTCTTGACCCTCAACACGTAGCCTTGTCTTGTGATTGGAGGGGACAGCTATATTCACACTGGGGATTGCTATGCGCTGCATACTCCCTTGAGCTTTAATCACTTAGCTATTTTGAGAGCTTGCTCCTGTTACGCTCTCCTTGGAGGAGAGGTCTTCCCCACACGGTCCTGGATGCTGGAAGGAAGACAGCGAGACTCCAGTTAAGCTACGGCGGTTGTTGAGTCTGCGGTGGTTGTGGTGTCCAGTGCGGTGCTTGTGGTCCTCGGCGCAAGCTAGGAAGCGTCCATTAATGGAAGGTATCCGTTACAGTTCCATTAGGCTGGGCAGCATATTGCTTCCTAGGGTCCAGGGATCTCTTAACCAAGCTCCCCCAACTTATGGATGGCAGCCCTGGTAGGCTTTTAACGCTTCCTCTTCTGTCTGACCAGGTTTTAGACATAGTTAATTCTTCATTACAGCGCAGGACCAGGGCTAGATACAAACAGATGATTGAGGAATTTAAAGCATGGGAAGTTTCCTTTAATACCCTTTCCCATGAATCTGACACAATTCCCTTAGCTTTGGAATTCCTCATGCTCAAATATCATTCAGGGTTAGCAGTCAGTACGATTAAGACTAACGATTAAGGTTCTGCATTAAATTTTCTAATGCCTAATCTGACCCAAGACGCCCTTTACCTCAGGTTATTCAAAGGGCTATCAGTCTGCTGGCCTATTACTCTGAGATACCCTTCCACTTGGAACGTGGACCTTTTATTAAACTACCTTAATTATTTGGACAATGACCAGAATGACCTAAGATGGACAGCGATTAAATTGGCATCCCTTCTAGCTTTAGCACTGGCAGCTAGAGGCAGGGCCGCCATCAGAAATTGTGGGGCCCCTAACACAGCTCAAGGTCTGGGCCTCCGCCTCCAAATCCCGCCCACAGGAATACACAGACACAAAAGGACACAAACACACACACAGAAAGATACACACATACTAACAGACACACATACTGACATACAGACACACACACTGACATACATAATACTCACATACTGACACACACACATACATACAAACAGACATACATACACATAAATACATACTGACATACATACATAGTGGCATACATACTGATATACATACAGACAGACATACACACACATACAGATAGATAGATAGATACAGACATACACACACACAGACATACATGCATACCGACATACATACACACATACATACTGATATATATATACATACATACTGACATACACACACAGACATATATACATATTGATATACACACATATACAGATAGAAACATACACACACAGACATACATACGCAGAAATACACACACACAGACATACATGCATACTGACATACATACACACATACATACTGTTAGATATATACATACATACAGACATACACACACAGAGATACATATATACATACTGACATACACACACATACAGATAGATACATACACACATACACACACACACAGACATGCATACTGACATACATACACACACAGACATGCATACTGACATACATACACACATACATACTGATAGATATATACATACACACACACACACAGACATACATACTGACAAACAGACATACATACATACAGACACAGCCGCAATTTTTTTTTAAAGCCGCATTTACATGGCCGCAGCGCTGACCGGGCCCCTGAAGATATAGGGCTCATGGGGTGGCCCTAAATGTTGGGTCATCTGATGGGCCCTGGTGCAGATGCACCTGCGGCAGTTTTGCCGCTCTACGTGGGGTCCGGGCGGCCGGGCCCCCCAGGGCCGCTGGGCCCGTGACAACTGTTATGGTTGTCACCCCCTGATGACGGCCTTAGCTAGAGACAGAAGACTTCCCATATTTTCCCGGGTCCTGTAGAACTAGATTTGGTGCAGAATTCTGCTGAGCCGAGTTTATATTTAGTTAATTTGTTAAATTCATACTTGAATCTTTCTGCCCCAGTCAGACACGACTTACGCAATTACTTATCACCTCCAGAAAATCTTTTCGACCAGTTAAGATTAACACAATCAGGGGTTGGATACTGTCTGCTATCTGCTATGTCTGCAGCGGGTATTGATGTCACGGTTTTTAAGGGTCATTCTATCAGAGGGGCCTTCCTCTTCCTATTATCCTTAAAGCTGCAAGATGGTCTTCCAGTAAGACTTTCGTTAAGTTTTACTGGAGGCCAACTGAAGTGGAACGTTTACAGTTTCTTAGGACCACCACCAGGAGCGTGCTATTCAACCCACTAGCTCCCGGAAGGACAAAATAGAGTTGCAGGAATCGATGACCTGCAAACTTTCTTTGTCTTAGGGATAAGTATAACCACCTAGTAAAGATCCCATCCCTCCCTCCCCAGGTTCCAGGTTTGGGAATCTTCTAATTAAAGTAAATTTGTGTGTTTGTTTTCTTTTTCGCCTATATTTATTTATATTTATTTTGTTTATCTTTACAGATTACAACCGGCTACACAGACAAGATCATCAGGCCAAGGATCCTCCTAAATAATTCTGGAGGTTAAGAAACTTCCTCCAGAAGCTCTTTGATTATGAGTTATACAATACTAATATTTCTCACAGAGACGGTTTGTTTTTTCACCTTGATGATCAAAGATTGTTTTGTTACATTTTCATATGTTACTATTAACTGTCAGTTCTTCAGAAATGTTTCTTATTTATTGTTACTTTATTATATTGCCTTTCCACTCTGTTGACATAACCCTTTCATAGGAGTAAGCTTATGTTTGGTTGAGTAAATAAATCATTGTTACACCCCCTCCCCCCCCAGCGCCACCCCCTCCCCCCTTACATTGTCATTGGTGCTCTTTTCCTTTATTATGTTTAGTACTGTGTACATTGATATCTATCCTACATTAGGGGGTTCTTTGTCTCTGGATGAGTTAACCATCTGCAGTATCCAGATTTTAAAACCTGAGGTGATCAGGGCTGCCGCGAGCTACACGGCTGTCCTGATCACCTGATTGGCTAAAACACTGTTGCTGTATACGCGTTTTTAGCGCGGCAAAATATTTTTCCGGGAGGTCGCCACATGCTTATCCCCAGAACAAAGAAAGTTTGCAGGTCATCGATTCCTGAAAACTCTATTGTGATGCACACCTAGCAACACAGCTTTTCATGGTTTCATAAGACCCATCTATATTTTCATAATCTGATATTAATGGGATAAATGGGGATAGTTGTTAATCTAACCCATGACCATCAAATTCAACCCATGGTTTTGTTTACTCAGCAGATGCAGCCTTGTAAATTTTGGTTTCAGTTTTACAGGCAGCGTACAAAGCCAAGAAGGTAGCATCTGTGTAATCAGAATAGTTATGGTTGTCGACTCCACATAATGAAGTATCACACTTTTCTGTCCACTGTGAAAACATTATATACACTTAGGTGCTTAACAGTGTACTGTTGTTTTTGTATTGTATTTTATACACTTGTTATATGCAATTACCGTACATAAGTTATGCAAGAAAAAACATCTATTTCTCAAAGGAAAAATAGTAGAGGATGTTTACTATTGTAAATGCAGATGCTATTTATTCCAGAAAATAAAAACAGAGCGATGGAGAGTAATGCCACACTACTATTTAACCTATTTTCCCTATTGTGGTGGACTTATAGACAAGATGCAGACGGACTAGGCATGACAAACATCTTCTACACTCTACACTCCTGACAGGGCACCTAACTAGATCTATAAGAACTATAGTGTCAGGAATATATGTTTGCAATCCTGACACTATGTCAGGATAACAGGACACTCAGTGTTCCTTTTAAATAACTTCATCAAAACCAAACAAGCACAGTATTGACAGAGAACTTGGCTTGATTTTTTTTTCAGTTCAAAGAGGTTATTCAAGGAGGAATTGAAAATTGTAGGACAAAATAGCCATGTCATGTTGAATTTTTTTTTTAAAGAGTATGTGTAGCCCCTTAAGGACACATGACATGTGTGACATGTCATGATTCCCTTTTATTCCAGAAGTTTGGTCCTTAAGGGGTTAATAGCTAGTTGGGCTGCAGAATATGGTAAAATGAAAAAAAAATAGGTGGAAAAACTTTATTAAGGTATAAGTGAAATAACACACACTTATACATATTGTCAGAGACATATATACATTCACACAGATACCAAGATACACTGTCAGACACATACACACATATACATGCAGATACACACGCTGTCACACACACAGACACTGCCAGTAACACACCCTGCCAGACACATACATGCATATCAATCCTGGCAGACAGACATACCCCCACACACAATATTAGAAGCACGTACTTATTTACTCTGGTGGTGTAGTGGTAATAGTGTGTTGTAACTCCTCACAGCACCCATCACACAGGCAGTTCATGCTGCTTCCCTGCTCTATTACAATATAAAGCATAGCTTGCCATAGTAATGGAATAGGGAAGAGCATGCTTCTGTATGTTTGCTGCTGTCAGGATTTATAGTATTCCAGCTCCCTATCAGCCTCAGCCACCCTCTAATTACATGCTTCTCCTTTAGAGAGGGTGGCTCTTTTCTTTCTCTTTCTTTTTCTTTGAAATGCAGAGCAGCTCCCTGAATACAGGGAGAGTGCAAAACAAGCTGTGTCATTCCTCCCCTCTCCAAGCATTATGAGCCAATTCGGAGGACGGAGGACCCCCCTTCTCCGGGCCACAGTCTAAACAGAAAAAAAGAAAATGGAAAAGCTATAACCCTCTCCCTCCCACCTGGTGGCATTGTTGTGGTGGAATCTCGGTAAAAATAAATTTAGTAGGCCGAGATTACCACGTGGCATGTGTACGTGCATATGCTGACGTATCGATCAGTTGGTTGCACGAGGCAAGATACGATCAGTAGTGTACGGAGCATGTGCAAGAATACAGGATGTAGTATTCCCCTCCTCCATTGTGCTGGACAGGCCATGCGGTCAAGCAGGAAGTTAATTCTTACTTGTATTGATTGGTCAAGAGAATGTGCGGGTGGAGCTTAATATGGGAGGAGTTATGTGCCTATATAAGGAGCCTGCACTATTGTCCGGGGCTCAGAACTTGTTGTATTTTGGTGACGTTAGTCCCTCTGAGTCCCGATCGGTGATCCAATAAAGAATCTCTTCCTTCCTGAAGAAACCTGTGTCCATCTCTCTGTGCTTTGCTTCCGCCAGTTTCTCCGGTATCATTTGGTGCATTGGCCGGGAAGCTCATCGTTCAACGGTAGCTGAGAGGCAGAGGCGTGAGACGGTCTATCTTTGCCCACGTTCTCTACGGCTGCACCCCTGAACTTCTGCGTGGACCTCCCTTCGTCTCGGCGCCACTGGTCTGTTGTCCAGGAGATCATCGGCCTCTACGTAAGAAGTGCTGGGGTGTCCCCGTCGATGAGTGTGAACTCAGGTTCAGGAACGAGGAGGTAAGACAACTGCTGTTTTAGACGGCAGACCCACTAGGGGTATACCGATTGTGCGGTAGGCCCATAAGGGGTTATTTGTGTATGGAATCTGCCCCCTCTGTCGGAGGGAAGGAGCGAAGGCGCACCGCTCAATCGAACGCTCTTTAGTCAGACCGTTTGATTTGGTTAGTCAGGCGGGGTCCTGTGTAAATAGCCCTAGCCGGACACCGGTGTCTTGTCTAGACTAGCGTTCTAGGGTGTATATTACGTTCGCTAGGTCGGAGGGACCGGGAGACTAAGCGGCGCCTGTGTAAATTCGGTTCGCTAGCTCTCAACTTATCTTGGCTAAGTGGGAAGGCGTGTAAATTTGGAACCCACTAGATTTTTGATAGTAATCGACTAAGAGGCGCCTGTGTAAATTCGGTCCTCTAGCTCGCTATACGTGGTGCTTGGGCAGTGTGGCTAACCAAAACGGGTGTACATAGTTTTAGGTAGTCCATCAAGGTACTGGCCAATAGTTTAGTTGGGAATTGTAAATGTGTTAAAGATTGTTTAGTAAAGTGCATATCTTCTTAGATAGCGCGAGCTCAGCCGTCTAGCGAGAGTGTTAATAGTGTGTTGCTGTATTATAGTGCACGGTACCATAACCCTGTATATTTACTGACACTGTATATAAGTACTAATCATTGTCGTCCATTGCATGTTTAACACCATAACCACTAATAATTGTATTGTGACCTTAAATTGTGCTTTGACCTATGCTAACCGTACTGTAACCGCTATTTGTAAAAGACGATGTTACTGGGGTGTGTTATAGACGGGTAATTCGTATATAGAGAATTATAGCGTGGGTGACTGTATAGTTTCGCCAAAGGGCATAATATTGATTATCTAGTGACTGGTGTAACAGCTGTGTGTGTACGGGAATTCCCTGAGTGTTTATTGTGTTATTGTATACGTTTCACTTGGTAACTGTACCACGTGGTGCTGTTGCCAGAGGAAACGGGTGTGACTGTTGAATAGTACGCGTGCATAGTATTCGTTGTCAACGACGTTCCATTGATAAGTATGGGCGCGTCGCAGTCAACGATTCCGGATCCCTTAGGTTGTATGGTGAAGAATTTTAAAAAGGGATTCAAAACTTGTGATTTTGGGGTTAAAATGTCTCCTGTACGTTTGGTCACTTTGTGTACTAGGGAGTGGCCTACTTTGGTTGCGGCATGGCCGCCACGTGGCAGTTTGGATCCAACTCTGGTACAGCGCTTACACGTGGCTGTATCGGGTAGGCCTGAACTTTACGGGCAGTTTCCTTATATTGATTGTTGGAGACAGGCCGTAAATGACTCGCCAAAATGGATCCAGACATGCCACGAGGAGCAATGTCGCCTCATGGTGGCTAGGACTTGTTTGTCCACTAGGACTGGTGTTCGACCCATTTTGGACACGCCCCCTGAGTCCGAGATCCCTTTGCCGCCCCCTTACTTTCCTTTAAGAGGAAGTGACGCAAATGCAGGAAGTCCTGCAACCCTTCCCTCATTGCCCTCATCCACTTCCGCTTCCTCCTCCAGTACAGAATCCACCCCCTCTCGTACTAAATCTCCCCTTCCGGAATCAGAGCCAACCCCCATTAGATCCGAATATCCTGATTTGGCGCCACTTCAGACTTCCGGTCAAGCTTCTTCTAGCTCGGCTCGAAGTGTTTTATTTACTACCTTTTCCCAAAACCAAGCTCCCACATCCTCATGCCCTATTTCTCCCCGACTGGAACCCATAATTGACGCCCCTCCACGTAGCCCCATACAAACCCGACAACTGACCGGTACCCAACAATTAAAACATTATCAGATGCCTCTTCGTCTGAATCCCGGGTCAGCCTATATCGATGCCGCAGGTCAAATGGCACATGCAGACCCAGTCTTCGTATATGTCCCGTTCACGACAACCGATCTCTTAAATTGGAAGACCCACAATTCCTCGTATACTGAGAAACCACAAGCTATGACCGATCTGTTCACCTCAATAGTACAGACACATAACCCGACATGGGCTGATTGCCAGCAGTTATTAATGACTTTGTTTAACAATGAGGAAAGGACAAGAATTAATCAAGCGGCCATTAAAGCGCTAGAGGATAAAGCCCGTACTTTGAATCAAGCCAATCCATCAGCATGGGCTGCAACACATTATCCCAACACCGATCCCGATTGGAATGTAAACGGTGCTGATATGGTTCAACTCAGAGCCTATAGAGACGCTATAATTGCTGGCATGAAAGCTGGAGGAAAGAAAGCCATTAATATGTCGAAGACAGTTGAGGTGATTCAGAAAAGTGATGAAGCGCCCAGTGTCTTTTATGACCGATTATTGGAGGCATACCGCTTGTATACCCCCTTTAATCCGGAAGACGCAGATAATTCCCGAATGGTGAACTCCGCCTTTGTCAGCCAAGCTTACGGAGATATTAAGCGCAAGCTACAGAAGTTAGAAGGGTTTGCAGGTATGTCCATCACCCAACTAATGGAGGTAGCGAATAAAGTATATATGAATAGGGAAACAGAAAGTAAGAAAGAGGAAGAGCGCAAGATGCGTAAAAAGGCTGATATGCTAGCGGTAGCGATCGCAGGCGTAGATAGACGGGGCCCAGATAGAGGCGATAGTAGATGAAGTAGGGAGCCTTTGAGTAGGAATCAGTGCGCGTATTGCAAGGAAGAAGGGCATTGGAGGAACGAGTGTCCACAAAGAGTGCAGTACGAGAGAGACCAACCCAGGGCAGGTTACGGAAACTTTAGAGGCAGAGCGAGAGGTAGAGGAGGCCCCGGAGGGAGTAATGGTAATAGAGGGAGCAATGGGAACAGAGGAAGTGTTAGGGAAGATAGGTATTTCCCAGCAGCGCAAAGGTCCCGCGATAGAGAAGGCAGGGACTTTGTAGGATTGGCTGACACGGTCATGGAGGACTATTGATACCGACCGGGCTCCATCCCCCTTGGTCGAGCGGAGCCTATGGTCGATGTATCAATAGGGGGAAAAAGGAGTGCGTTCATGATCGACACTGGTGCTGAACATTCAGTGGTGACTAATCTAGTTGCTCCTCCATCTGGAAGGACTATTACTGTAATAGGAGCAACTGGAAGAAGTGCTGAAAAAACGGTTCTTAAAAGTCGACTCTGTACATTGGGAGGCCACGTAGTAAAACATCAATTCCTTTATATGCCTGAATGTCCAGTCCAATTGCTGGGACGTGATATGCTATCAAAATTACAAGCGCAGATTACGTTCCTACCAAATGGAACAACATCCTTAAAGTTTAATGGACCTTCAGGTATTATGACATTATCTGTACCAAAGGAAGAAGAGTGGCGACTTTATACAGCGTTGACTAGCCAAAACCCTAGGAGTGATGAGTCCTTATTCAACATACCAGGAGTTTGGGCAGAGAACAACCCACCAGGACTGGCCCGCAATATTCCACCTATTAAAATTGAATTAAAACTTGGGGTTTATCCAGTAAGCCTAAGACAATACCACATCACGCAGAAGGCTAAGAAGAACATCCAATCTTATCTGGATAAGTTCATACGGTATGGTATCCTAAAATTCTGTACTTCCCCCTGGAACACCCCATTGCTGCCTGTTCAAAAGCCCGGTACAGATGAGTATCGACCTGTGCAGGACTTGAGAGCAGTCAATGATGCAGTTGTTAGTATACATCCAGTTGTACCCAATCCATATAACCTGCTTGCTTTAATTCCGGGCGGGGCTACTTACTTTACAGTCTTAGACCTCAAAGATGCCTTCTTTTGCCTCCGAATTGCCGCAGAAAGTCAATGTATTTTCGCTTTCCAATGGGAGAACGCTGTAACGGGCTCAAAACGCCAAATTACCTGGACAAGACTGCCCCAAGGGTTTAAAAATTCACCTACCCTATTTGGTTCAGCTCTAAGTCAAGATCTACTGGATTTCGAGTCCATCCCAGGAGAGTGTGTATTGTTACAATATGTAGATGACTTGTTGATAGCAGCAGTTACAAAAGAAATATGTCAGCAAGCAACGCATGATCTACTACACATTCTCTGGAAGGCAGGATACAAGGTGTCTAGAAAGAAGGCTCAGTTGTGTTTGCCAACTGTCAAATATCTGGGATTCCATATCTCTGAAGGTCAAAGAATTATGGGGCCAGAGAGAAAAGAAGCTGTGTGCCAAATACCGATACCCAAGAATAGAAGACAAGTGCGAGAATTCTTGGGGGCAGCAGGCTTCTGTAGGATATGGATTCCCAGCTACGCGATACTGGCAAAACCTCTGTATGCAGCTATCAAAGGTACAGAGCACGACCCCTTCTTATGGACTCAAGAACAGCAAACGGCATTTGAAGATGTGAAGAAGGCTTTGATGAGTGCCCCAGCATTAGGTCTACCTGATCACACACGACCATTCTACCTGTATGTACATGAGCAAAGAAGAATGGCTGTGGGAGTATTGACACAGTACTTGGGATCATGGCAAAGACCTGTTGCCTATATGTCTAAGCAACTGGATGCAGTGGCCAGCGGACTTCCACCTTGTCTAAGAGCCGTAGCTGCAGCCGCCCTGCTAGTAGCTGAAGCCGATAAACTCACTCTGGGTCAAGAACTTTATGTACGAGTCCCACATGCAGTACAGACGTTGTTGGATTACAAAGGAAATCATCGGTTTAGTAACAGCCGTATGACCAAGTATCAAGCAATGTTGTGTGAAAATCCAAGAGTGCATTTAGAGACTGTAAACACCTTAAATCCAGCTACCCTTTTGCCACAACCTACTGAAAGTCAACATGATTGTTTGGAAGTAATGGATGAAGTATTTTCAAGTAGACCAGATCTTCGTGATTTTCCCATCCAGAACCCCGATGTTCAATATTATACCGACGGCAGTAGTTATGTGAAAGAAGGTATCCGCTATGCAGGATATGCAGTAACAACAATAGACAAGGTGATAGAAGCTCGGCCACTGGCGAAAGGAACATCAGCACAAAAGGCAGAATTGATAGCACTGACACGAGCGTTACAATTGGCTGAAGGTTTAAGAGTAAACATCTACACGGACTCCAAATATGCGTTTTTAACCACTCATGCCCACGGAGCTTTGTATAAAGAAAGAGGACTACTGAATTCAGAAGGCAAAGAAATCAAGTACGCAGCTGAAATCCTACAACTATTGGAAGCAGTGTGGGAGCCGAAAGAAGTCGGTATCATACATTGTCGAGCGCATCTGAGAGGAGATGGTGATGTAACCAAAGGAAATCGGATGGCAGATAGTGCAGCTAAGCGTGCTGCTGAATCAGGAAGACAGGAATATGTGGGGCATATAGCTGCTCTTGTACCAACTCCACTGTCCCAATGGACTCCAGTTTATACAGCTCAAGAAGAGGAGTGGTTAAAGACTGAACCAGGAAAGTATTTGGAGAACAAGTGGTATCAGCTAGAAGATGGAAGAATAGTCATACCAGCATCACTAGCGGTAGAAATTGTCCAAAATTATCACAACGGGACACATTCTGGGAGAGACAGCACAGAAGAATCTCTCAGAAAACATTTCTACATACCAAGATTGTCCAACTTGACTCAGGCCATTGTACGAAGATGTGTAACGTGTGCTAAAAATAATGCAAGACAAGGACCAGTAAAGCCACCAGGAGTCCAGTTTATGGGGGGACTCCCCATGTCCGATTTACAAATTGACTTTACAGTGATGCCTAAATCGGGTGGACATCGTTACCTGCTGGTAATTGTGTGCACCTATTCAGGCTGGGTAGAAGCATGTCCTACTCGTACAGAGAAAGCAGGAGAAGTTGTGAGATTCCTGCTACGAGAAATAATACCCCGATATGGACTACCCTGTTCTATAGGATCGGACAATGGTCCAGCTTTTGTTCATCAGTGCCTACAACAACTGACTCATATGCTTGGTATAAAGTGGAGGCTTCATACGGCATATAGACCCCAGAGTTCTGGTAAGGTAGAGAGAATGAATAGAACTATTAAGAATCAGTTGGCTAAAATGTGTCAGGAAACCCAACTTAAATGGAACGTTCTCTTACCCATAGCTTTATTGCGAATCCGCAGTACCCCTACCAGAAGGATGGGCCTCTCTCCTTTTGAAATCATGTATGGGCGACCACCTCCCGTACTTGGTAACTTAAGGGGGGATTTGAGTCAGTTGGGAGAAGGAATTACCCGGCAGCAGGTTGTAGAGTTGGGTAAGACTATGGAGGAGGTACAGAAATGGGTACAAGATAGATTACCTGTGAATATTTATCCCCCAGTTCATAGTTACTATCCAGGAGACCAAGTGTGGATTAAAGAGTGGAATAATGTACCGTTAGGGCCCAAGTGGAGAGGTCCTTATGTTGTTCTTTTGTCTACTCCTACAGCGATAAAAGTAGCCGAAGTGACTCCGTGGATACATCACTCCAGGGTTAAACCAGCAGCAGTCGATTCTTGGCAAGTTACAGCAGATCCAGAGAATCCCTGCAAGATCCGGTTAAAACGCACGACTCAGTCGGAGTAACGAGGAACTTTGTGGATTACAAAATTTTATTGTTAGAGATTTGGTGAAGTGAGTGTTTAGACGGCCATAATAAAGCCTGTCCGCTCACCGACGTATAGTGTATAAGCCAGGGAAAGTCCCTGCAGCCCTTACATCCTGGAAGCTGAGGTGCCTTCGCACGGACGAAGACTGAGGATGACGGCGAAAGATGTGTTGATGATAATGTTTATTTATGTGTATTTTTATATTCAGGAAGGTAGAGGTACCGACACTCCTAGCTGTGAGGTGTGCGTTATTGAAGTTCACCACTTTTTATATTTTAATTGAGGTGCCCAGTCGAAAGATAAAGAGATAGAGATTTCTACATTTTATTTAATTTTTACACTACATAAATACATCATTGCTCAAATTAAGGGATAACATAATATTAAAACTTACGTGAAGTAAGAATTGCCCTTTAAGGTATTACATTTTAGACAGTAGTCACAGGAACTGTTAATTCCTACTTTATGCAGCTGAATGAACAGAAAAAAAGCAATAATTAAAAGGTCAATAAATATAAAAGAAAGACTTAAAAGAGAGAGTCCTCAGGCCCACCATTAAAGGACCACTATAGGCACCCAGACCACTTCAGCTTAATAAAGTGGTCTGGGTGCCAGGTCCCTCTAGGATTACCTCTGCCTGCTGTAAACATAGCAGGTTCAGAGAAACTGCTATGTTTACAAATGAGTTAATCCAGCCAACAGTGCACATGTTTTGCATGGTAAATCTACAAGTCTCTGCGTTTGTCTCTTGTTCTTTAATCCCAGCACTGCATCACTACTCTTGAACTTCTACTACTCTATCCTTTTATGCAAACATGGCTCACAATATCTCTCTCCTCACCTATATACTGACATACAGTTGCAAGAAAAAGTATGTGAACCCTTTGGAATGATATGGATTTCTGCACAAATTGGTCCTAAAATGTGATCTGATCATCATCTAAGTCACAACAATAGACAATCACAGTCTGCTTAAACTAATAACACACAAAGAATGAAATGTTGCCATGTTTTTATTGAACACACCATGTAAACATTCACAGTGCAGGTGGAAAAAGTATGTGAACCCTTGGATTTACTAACTGGTTGAACCTCCTTTGGCAGCAATAACTTCAACCAAACGTTTTCTGTAGTTGCAGATCAGACGTGCACAACGGTCAGGAGTAATTCTTGACCATTCCTCTTTACAGAACTGTTTCAGTTCAGCAATATTCTTGGGATGTCTGGTGTGAATCGCTTTCTTGAGGTCATGCCACAGCATCTCAATCGGGTTGAGGTCAGGACTCTGACTGGGCCACTTCAGAAGACGTATTTTCTTCTGTTTAAGCCATTCTGTTGTTGATTTACTTCTATGCTTTGGGTCATTGTCCTTTTGCAACACCCATCTTCTGTTGAGCTTCAGCTGGTTGAAAGATGGCCTTAAGTTCTCCTGCAAAATGTCTTGATAAACTTGGGAATTCATTTTTCCTTCGATGATAGCAATCCGTCCAGGCCCTGACGCAGCAAAGCAGCCCCAAACCATGATGCCCCCACCACCATACTTCACAGTTGGGATGAGGTTTTGATGTTGGTGTGCTGTGCCTCTTTTTCGCCACACATAGTGTTGTGTGTTTCTTCCAAACAACTCAACTTTGGTTTCATCTGTCCACAGAATATTTGACCAGTACTGCTGTGGAACATCCAGGTGCTCTTGTGCAAACTGTAAACGTGCAGCAATGTTTTGTTTGGACAGCAGTGGCTTCCTCTGTGGTATCCTCCCATGAAATCCATTCTTGTTTAGTGTTTTACGTATTGTAGATTCGCTAACAGGGATGTTAGCGTTTGCCAGTGACTTTTGTAAGTCTTTAGCTGACACTCTAGGATTCTTCTTCACCTCATTGAGCAGTCTGCGCTGTGCTCTTGCAGTCATCTTTACAGGACGGCCACTCCTAGGGAGAGTGGCAGCAGTGCTGAACTTTCTCTATCTATAGACAATTTGTCTTACCGTGGACTGATGAACAGCAAGGCTTTTGGAGATAGGCTTAATCGTAGGTCTTCTGAGAGCTCTTTTGTGCAAGGCATTATTCACATCAGGCAATGCTTCTTGTGAAAAGCAAACCCAGAAATGGTGTGTGGTTTTTATAGGGCATGGCAGCTGTAACCAACATCTCCAATCTCATCTCATTGATTGGACTCCAGTTGGCTGACATCTCACTCCAATTAGCTCTTGGAGATGTCATTAGTCTAGGGGTTCACATACTTTTTCCACCTGCACTGTGAATGTTTACATGGTGTGTTCAATAAAAACATGGCAACATTTCATTCTTTGTGTGTTATTAGTTTAAGCAGACTGTGATTGTCTATTGTTGTGACTTAGATGATGATCAGATCACATTTATGACCAATTTGTGCAGAAATCCATATCATTCCAAAGGGTTCACATACTTTTTCATGCAACTGTATTTTGCATAAGCCTGATAAATATTTAAAGATGTGTACAATCTTACTCTGTGCCATACTAATGTTTATCCTATATTGCCTGGCATTGCTGTTGTGGCATATCCGGATTGTATGTACCCAGGGCCGGCGCGTCCATAAGGCGGCACAGGCGGCCGCCTTAGGGCGCACCGGCTCCGGGGGCGCAAGATTTCAGTGACCGGCAGGAGGGAAGCTCTCCCTCCTGCCGGCCACCATCTCCGCCCCCAGTGCGGCAGGGCTGCGATCAGGCGCTGCGAAGGAGCTCTAACCTCTCTGCTCTGCTCCCTCGCGCGCTGCCTGTCTGCTGATGCCGCGGGAGCCGGAATATGACGGAATATCAGCAGACAGCCCGCGAGGGAGATCCCTCGCAGCGCCTGATCGCAGCCCTGCCGCACGCTGCCCAGCAGCCCCACTGGACCCCAGGGAATGATCCACACCAGCTTTCCAGGTAGGGAGGCTGGGTGGATATTATTTATGTATTAAAATAATATGTGATATGTATGTGATGTGTGAGAGTGTCTGTGTGTGAGAGTGTCTGTGTGTGTAAGTGTCTGTGTGTGTAAGTGTCTGTGTGTGTAAGTGTCTGTGTGTGTGTGAGTGTCTGTGAGTGTCTGTGTGTGTGAGTGTCTGTGTGTGTAAGTGTCTGTGTGTGTGAGTGTCTGTGGGTGTAAGTGTCTGTGTGAGTGTCTGTGTGTGTGAGTGTCTGTGTGTGTGAGTGTCTGTGTGTGTGAAAGTGTCTGTGTGTGTGAGTGTCTGTGTGTGTGAAAGTGTCTGTGTGTGTAAGTGTCTGTGTGTGTAAGTGTCTGTGTGTGTGAGTGTCTGTGTGTGTGAGTGTCTGTGTGTGTGAGTGTATGTGTGAGTGTCTGTGTACGTGTCTGTGTACGTGTCTGTGTGAGTGTCTGTGTGAGTGTGTGAGTGAGTGTCTGTGTGTATGTGTCTGTGAGTGAGTGTGTCTGTGTGTGTGTGTGTGTGTGTGAGTGAGTGTCTGTGTGTCTGAGTGTGTGTCTGTGAGTGAGTGTGTGTCTGTGTGTGTGAGTGAGTGAGTGTCTGTGAGTGTGTGTGTCTCTGTGTGAGTGAGTGTGTGAGTGAGTGTCTGAGTATGTATGTGTCTCTGTGTGAGTGAGTGTCTGAGTGTGTGAGTGTCTGTGTGTGAGTGAGTGTCTGTGAGTATGTGTCTGTATGTGTGTGTGCGTGAGTGAGTGTATGTGTTACTGTGAGTGACTGAGTGTATGTGTGTCTGTGAGTGTGTGCGTGAGTGAGTGTATGTGTGTCTGTGAGTGTGTGCGTGAGTGTATGTGTGTCTGTGAGTGACTGTGTGTGTGCATGAGTGAGTGTATGTGTGTCTGTGAGTGTGTGCGTGAGTGAGTGTATGTGTCTGTGAGTGACTGTGAGCGTGTGCGTGAGTGAGTGTATGTGTGTCTGTGAGTGATTGTATGAGTGTTGCATGTGAGTGTGTCAGTGTATGTGTGTGTCTGTCAGTGTGTGTCAAATCAGTGAGAGTATCTTTGTCATTGAGTCTGTGTGTGACTATCAGTGTGTCTGTCAATGAGTGTCAATCAGTGTGTGTGTGTCAGATCAGTGAGTCTCTGTGTTTGTCATTGAGTGTGTGTGACTGTCAGAAGAACACTAAGGGACAGGGAAGGGAGGGGACCAATAATGGACGGGGAGAGGGGCTGGTTAAGAGGCACATAGGTGAAGATGTTATTTTTGAATGGGGGGGCGGAAAAATACATATTCGCCTATGTACCCAAAAATCCTTGCACCGGCCCTGTATGTACCGTACCTACTTTGCACAAAAAAATAAATTAAAAAAATGTAAACTAATTTTATTCGCATGTCAACACCCCTCTTATAGTAAAATCAACCTTCTTAGAGTATTATTGTTTGTAATTTTATTTAGTTTCCCTGTATAGATTTTACACTTCATTGCATAAAGAGCACATTTTCAATTTATCAAATTTTAGATATGTGACTTCCTTTACTTTTATATAATGCAACCATGCCATACATGCTGAATAAGGCATTATATAAAAATATTTGCTAATACACAAATCTAAAACAGTAAGGCAAGTAAAATATGTTGTGTATTATGGGCAGGCTTATGGGTGTATATATTTTTTATAAGACACCAGAGTCTATATTACTTCTTAATCTTTAGAAGTTGTCAATGTATTATCCATACTCCTGTATTGCATAATTATTACAGGTTTACACTGGAATTTCAGACTATTTCTCGAAAATGTAATACTTAAAAAAAAACACATACATTCAATCAAAGAGTCAGCCTTAAAGGACCACTATAGGCACCCAGACCACTTCAGCTCAATGAAGCCCTCTGGGTGTCAGGTCCCCCTGGTTTTAACCCTGCAGCTGAAAACATAGCAGTTTCAGAGAACCTGCTATGTTTTCATTGAGCGTTAATCCAGCCTCTAGCTGGATTAAGGAAAGTGGCTGAAGGGGTTTTAACCCCTTTATCCCAGCGGGAGGGGGGCCACGAGGGTGGGGACCCACACCTAATAACCCCTTTTCAGCTGCAGGGTTAAAACCAGGGGGACCTGACACCCAGAGGGCTTCATTGAGCTGAAGTGGTCTGGGTGCCTATAGTGGTCCTTTAACCCCTTAAGGACACATGACATGTGTGACATGTCATGATTCCCTTTTATTCCAGAAGTTTGGTCCTTAAGGGGTTAAGGCTGACTCTTTGATTGAATGTATGTGGTTTTCCTGGCACTATAGTGGTCCTTTAAGAACCATGCAAGTAGCGATTTTTAAAGGTTCCTGCATAATGGTGCATTCACAATTAATTCTGAAAAGGGCTAAGCAGTACTGATATTATTGTCTTGAAGAAAAAACAATCTAAAAGAAAATCTAAAATTCTTCTCTCAAATCTTTTGAAAATTGGATTTTCAACCAAGACATCTGCACGCATTCTTCTCTTATTAATAAAACCAGATGTAAAATATGCGTTGGCTGTTTCTACGCCTGTCCTTTATCCTGCCGTTCCGTCTCTGTCTTAAGAAGGATGATCCCTCTCAGAAACATTTGTTCAGTTTGGACATAAAAAGAGAGATTTTAACAGTCATTACGATGTTAAGATGATGACCCACATCAACTGCACAAATGTTAATTTAATGACAAAACTAGGGCATTGCTTAAAATCTTTTGTTCTCTGATGTGCATCCTAGGAAAATATCCACTTTCCTATGAAAATATTTACAATGTCTGAATCGTGCTCTCAAATTGCTGCTGCAATTCAATAAATCCTGCTAGTAAATCCAGATTAAGACTATACATGCCTAAAGGGTAAAGATATCAAATGTTATCCACCTTACCTCTGCAAAAATGAAATACATTTCTGTTGTCTACAGCAGTGCTCCCCAACCTTTTTATCGCCGCGGACCGGTAAACGTTTGATAATTTTTCCGTGGCCCACTTGTTTAGATTTAATAAGACAAAAAAAAACCAGTCACATATATTAAAAAAAACACACAGACACATACATAGTCAGAAAATCACAAACACAGTCACATAAAGACATAGACTCAAAATTGTTGGTTCAGGGTCCCACACATACGCAGACTGAATGTATATAGCATGTTCATGTGAGAGTTAATAAAAATGGGGGCAGTGTGTGTAGTGTGTGTATGGGGGCAGTGTTTGTGGGGCGGTGTGTGTATGGGGGCAGTGTTTGTGGGGTGGTGTGTGCTGTGTGTGTATGGGGCAGTGTTTGTGGGGCAGTGTTTGTGGGGCAATGTGTGTAGTGTGTGCATGGGGGCAGTGTTTGTGGGGCAGTGCGTGTAGTGTGTGCATGGGGGCAGTGTTTGTGGGGCAGTGCGTGTAGTGTGTGCATGGGGGCAGTGTTTGTGGGGCAGTGTGTGTATGGGGGAAGTGTTTGTGGGGCAGTGTGTGTATGGGGGCAGTGTGTGTATGGGGGCAGTGTGTGTAGTGTGTGTATGGGTCAGTGTTTGTGGGACAATGTGTGTAGTGTGTGCATGGGGGCAGTGTTTGTGGGGCAGTGTGTGTAGTGTGTGTATGGAGCAGTGTTTGTGGGGCAATGTGTGTAGTGTGTGCATGGGGGCAGTGTTTGTGGGGCAGTGTGTGTAGTGTGTGTATGGGGGCAGTGTTTGTGGGGCAATGTGTGTAGTGTGTGCATGGGGCAGTGTGTGTATGGGGGGTAAGGAGGGTAGGGAGGCTTTTTCTTTTTTTTAATTTTATTAAAATTTATATATTCATGTCCCCCCTCCCTTCTTACCTTTACTGGGAGGAGGGGGGACGTTTCTTAGTCCCTGGTGGTCCGGTGGGGAATCCCTGGTGGTCCCAGTGGTGGTGAGATGAACTCTAGCCCAGTTACAGGGCTAGAGTTCACTCTCGCGAGATTTGGAGCGTTGCCGTGGTTACCGTGGCAACGCTCTAAATTTCGCGAGAGGAGGACCCGGAGGAGCTGCAGGTAAGAGCTCCCGGGTCCTCTCTCACTCCCTCCCCTGCCGGCTGTCAGCACAGTGCCTGCAGACCGGGGAGGGAGATCTCTGATCTTCCCTCCGGTCCGCAGGCACATTGCAGGGCTGGCACTTGGGCAATGCCAGCCCTGCATTACCCGGCAGGGGAGAATCTCGGGGGGGGGGGAAGGGTCAATTGCCCCGTTGCCCCCCCCCCCCTGGATCCGGGCGGCCCGGTACCGTTTGATCCACGGAGGGTTGGGGAACACTGGTCTACAGGGCAGGCCAAGTGATATTTATTACCAAGGAGAATTGCATAGCTCCGAACTTAGAAGGGCTGTACCTATTTTGAACCCAAATCCATCTGTCCCTCTTTTCTATTCTATGGTCCCTTTTTTCTAGTAGCTGTATATTTGTCTGAGTGTGTAACAGAGCTCTACAACAATAATACTCACAGTAATGTGCTTTCAGACTACAATAAATGTGTTTAGAAATCAGTCTGTTTAAAGAGGATACATTGTTCTTGTACTAAATTACATTTTAGTTGCATAAATAGTTATCGGTAAGTCAATTAAATGGACTCTATAGTCACCAAAACAACTTTAGCTTAATGAAGCAGATTTGGTGTATAGATTATGTCCCTGCAGTCTCACTGCTCATTTTACTGCCATTTATGAGTTAAAAATGCAGTCAAAGTTACACCTCCATCCAAGTGACTTACACAGTCTTCATAAATACTTCCTGTAAAGAGTCATCTCATTTTTATACTTCCTCTGCTGCAAATTCTGTTTATTTTAGAATTTATTACCTCCTGTTCAGGTAATAGCTCGCTAGACCCTCTTGTATGTAAATAATAAAAACGAAAGTGATTTAACTCCTAAATGGCAGAGAATTTAGCAGTGAAACTTCAGAGTCATGCTCTATACACTAAAGCTGCTTCATTAAGCTAAAATTGGTGTGGTGACTATAGTGTCCCTTTAACCCCTTAAGGAAACATGACATGTGTGACATGTCATGATTCCCTTTTAGTCCAGAAGTTTGGTCCTTAAGGGGTTAACATTTCTCAGAACAGCTATGCCCCTTGCCACTCCTTTATTCACAACCCTAAAGTGTCCCTCTTTGGCCATTTGAAAGTTTGGAGCTATAGAGCTGTGTCTTTGATGACCCTGCACATAATGTATTTAATAATAATAATAATTTCTGATGTCATATTTATATCTGTATCAGGAAGGACTTGTTAGAAGATAACTTAAAAGTGAAATTACTCTAAAATGAAAGAAAGCACCCATAAGACTTCAAAATAAACAAAAGAGCAGATTTTATTTTAAGCAGACATGCATTTGCACAGAATCAAGGTTTCAGTCCAACTACCTTGACATATTAAGGAAAGTTTGGTAATAGGACTGAAATGGTGAAAGTATGTGGTTGCACAGCTGTAAAAAATGACGTTATCTTGTTTATTTTGAAGTCCTATGAGAGTGCTCTTCACTTTGAATATGTTAATGTGCTGGAGTATGCACCGAGCAACAAGACTGGGCAAATACATACTCATTACATATATGTTATATATTAATGAAACTTTTGTGTACAGGTGGTCCTCGTTTTGCGATCTACCTTTTTTACGACGGCTCATACTTACGACCAGCTCTCTCGCGGAGTGGTAGGTGCGAGCCGCCGTGGTAATTAGAGGGATTCCCTGCTCTACTGGTTTCGTCTATATCCGGGGAAATTTCCTGGAACATAGACGAACGCAGCAGAGAAGGGAATCCCTCTAATTTCCATGACGGCTCGCACTTACCGGGGAAATTTCCCCAAACATAGACAAGCGGACCAGAGCAGGGAATCCCTTAACTCCTCACTTACTGACCAATTCGCTCTCCTCGGTAAGTGAGGAGTACCTCACGGTGGAAATCTTTGGTCTATTGCAAGTATGTGCCACAACCTGAGAAAGAAGTTAGGTTGGCCTTCTATAATATCGCAATGTAATATTAAGAAGTGTTAAAATAAAGTTTGATTTGCATATTATCTTTTTTGCCCTCTTTTATTTCAGGCCTAACCTCTCGGTGGTTCCGGCACACTTCAACCGACTTATTTCATATTAAATGTATAGTATGAATGCATTTTTATACTCTATCGGCTTGTATGTCCCGACCACAAATAAAAGGTGGAAAACCTTGAATTGTGGGAGGGATTTAGTCTCTATAAAAACCCTACCAATCCCTCCCCTTACCTGTAGAATCAGCGTGAAGTGACCCTCCCACCGATCCCCTTTATAACAATCACTACAATCACTTCAACAAACTTTTTTCATATTAAATGTATAGTATGAATACATATTTGTACTCTATTGGCTGGTATGTCCTGACCGCAAATATATATATATATATATATATATATATATATATATATATATATAGATATACATACCGTATTTATTCGAGTATAACGCGCATTTTTTTTAACCGATTTTTAATTTAAAATTAAGGGTGCGCGTCAGGGCCGCCATCAGGGCATGACAACCGCAACGGTTGTCATGGGCCCGGCGGTCCTGGGGGGCCCGGACTGCTCAGGTCGTCCGGGCCCCACATTCAGTGGGAACATACCGGGTCGCAGGGGGCCCTGCGACCCCGGTATGTACCCACTGGGCCAGCCTCTTCTCCTGGGGGGCCCAGCAGCCGGTCACCTCAGGGCCCCCCAGAGGCTGACCCTGCTGACAACCGGCGGGCGCGCGAGGGAGCACTCTCCTCTGAGTGCTTCCTCTTCAGCTCCCTCGCGCACCGTACTGATGTCGGAGCCGGAAGATGACGTCATCTTCCGGCTCCGGCATCAGTACGCGGCGCGCGAGGGAGCTGAAGAGGAAGCACTCAGCCAGGGAGAGTGCTCCCTCGCGCGCGCGCCGGGTGTCAGGACATTTGAGTGAGGGGGGGGGGAGGGAGGACATTTGAGTGAGGGGGGGGGAGGGAGGACATTTGAGTGAGGGGGGGGGAGGACATTTGAGTGAGGGGGGGAGGGAGGACATTTGAGTGAGGGGGGGAGGGAGGACATTTGAGTGAGGGGGGGGGAGGGAGGACATTTGAGTGAGGGGGGGGAGGGAGGACATTTGAGTGAGGGGGGGAGGGAGGACATTTGAGTGAGGGGGGGGAGGGAGGACATTTGAGTGAGGGGGGGAGGACATTTGAGTGAGGGGGGGGAGGACATTTGAGTGAGGGGGGGGGAGGACATTTGAGTGAGGGGGGGGAGGACATTTGAGTGAGGGGGAGGGAGGACATTTGAGTGAGGGGGGAGAGGGAGGGAGGACATTTGAGTGAGGGGGGGGGGAGGACATTTGAGTGAGGGGGGAGGGAGGACATTTGAGTGAGGGGGAGGGAGGACATTTGAGTGAGGGGGGAGGGAGGACATTTGAGTGAGGGGGGAGGGAGGGAGGACATTTGAGTGAGTGGGGGGGGAGAGGGAGGGAGGACATTTGAGTGAGTGGGGGGGAGAGGGAGGGAGGACATTTGAGTGAGTGGGGGGGAGAGGGAGGGAGGACATTTGAGTGGGGGTGGGGGGAGAGGGAGGGAGGAAATTTGTATGAGTGGGGGAGAGGGAGGGAAGGGAGGAAATTTGAGGGAGTGGGGGGGAGAGGAAGGGAGGACATTTGAGGGGGGAGGAAGGAAATTTGAGGGAGGGGGGAGAGGAAGGAAATTTGAGGGAGGGGGGAGAGGAAGGAAATTTGAGGGAGGGGGGAGAGGAAGGAAATTTGAGGGAGGGGGAGAGGAAGGAAATTTGAGGGGGGAGGAAGGAAATTTGAGGGGGGAGGGAGGAAGGAAATTGGAGGGGGAGAGGAAGGAAATTGGAGGGGGAGAGGAAGGAAATTGGAGGGGGAAGAAGGAAGGCAATGAGAGGGAGGGGGAGAAGAAGGAAATTGACGGGGGTATGGGGAGAGATTGACATCCATCACACACACACACAATGCACCCCTTGCACACAGAAAAACACACAATGCATTACACACAGACACACATACACAAGCAATGCATCCCTTACACACAGCAACAAACAATGCACCCCTTCCACACACTCAGTGCATCCCTTACAGACACACACACACTGCATCCCATACATACACAAACTCACCTTGCAGCCCTTACACATACAAACACAGATTCACACAATGCATTCCTTACACACATCAGGACATCCCCCCTCCCCCCCCCTGTGTAAAGGGCCCTCAAAAAATGGAGCTGTTTCCCATTCTCCCAGAACATTGATTTTAGTGACCACAGTTACAAACCGCCTCCAGAGAGCCTGTTCTACACCAGACCAGTGGAGCCAGACGGCAGCTGAAGCCCATCATCATCCTCATCTGGTTGTAAGTAGGCAATCTAGTATATTATTCGTGGCACTAATCTCTAATTTACCTCACATTAAAGGGACACTATAGTCCCCAGAACCACTGCAGCTTAATGTAGTGGTTCTGGTGTCTATAGCCTGTCCTTGCAGGCCTTTTAATGTAAACACGGCGGCACTGCAGCACTGTGTTAGTTAACATGGCAGATCATATGGGTGGCGCACTGTGATGTCACATGGGGGGGCGGCAAACTTTACTTTTGCCTAGGGCGGCAAAAATCCTTGCACCGGCCCTGCAGACACTGCATGCCTGTGGGCGGACTCGGGGGGGGGGGGGCAGACCTTGAGCTGTGTCAGGGGCCCCAAAATTTCTGATGGCAGCCCTGGTGCGCGTTATACTCGAATAAATATACCTTCCAGGACTGCCGGGCTCATTACAAGCCCGGCGGTCCTGGGGGGGTGGGCAGCAAGCGTTTACTCACCTCCTTGCAGCTCCTCCAGCTTCCCAGTGTAAATCTCGCGAGACCCGCGGCCAGCTCTGACGCTCCAGCTTCCCAGTGTAAATCTCGCGAGACCCGCGGCCAGCTCTGACGCTCTGACGTCATCAGAGCTGGCCGCGGGTCTCGCGAGATTTACACTGGGAAGCTGGAGGAGCTGCACGGAGGTGAGTAAACGCTTGCTGCCCACCCCCCCCCAGGACCGCCGGGCTTGTAATGAGCCCGGCGGTCGGTATTATTTATTCGAGTATAACAAGCACCCTAATTTTAGATTAAAAATCGGTATAAAATTTTATACCGATTTTTAATCGAAAATTAGGGGTGCGCGTTATACACGTGTGCGCGTTATACTCGAATAAATACGGTATATATATTACTGTCAAAATCACATCAATTTCAATTTCTATCTGTACATGTGTTAGCAAGATTGGTAGCAAAATGTATATATAGGAAGAAAAACCTGTCTTTCTCTCACCAGCATATACTCCACTGAAGAAGTGAGTACAGGGAGAACAGGAGACACAGGCAAATATGCATTCCCTCCCCCCCCCCTTTATGTGTCTCTGTTTACGATTCTTCAGCCCTTCTCTTTGTCTCTTTCCCCACAGCCCCTCTGTGTGTCTCATTCTCCCCTTCCCATCTGCGCCTATTTCTCTCCTCGATCCACTTTATGTGTCTTTTTATCCCCCCAGCCCCTCTATGTGTCTGCTTCCTCCACCCCATTTGTGTGTCTTTCTCCACCACGCCCCTCTGTGTGTCTCTTTCTCCTCTTAAGCCCCTCAGTGTATCAGCACCCTGAGCTCCCTGTGGATCTCAGTCCCCACAATCCCTCTGTGTGTCTCATCCCCTCAGTGTGTCTCATTCCCTCTCCCCAGCTCCTCTGTGTGTCTCTTCCCCATCCCCCCATGTGTCTCCTTCCCCTCTCTGTGCCCGCTGACCTCCATCTTGTAGCGTATCCAGGTGGACCATGGTAGAGGATCTTTTGTTTCCCCTACCTAGTCTGACAGGAAGTTGTTTGTTGCTCCCAGAGAGCACTTCCTGTCAGACCAGAGAGAGGATACAGAAGCTCAGAGTACTGTGCGCTCCCCTCCTGCCAGTCACTCAGCAATTGAACCCCTAGGCTGGAGCAACCTAGGCAGACGAATGTGCCACCTTATGGTTGCACTGGCCCACCGGGAAATTTCCCAGTATCCTGGTGGTCCAGCTTGACCCTGCTCCTGACTTTACACTGCTTAGGGTTCCATGTATTTCTTACCTTAAAGTGAGACTGTCGCTAGTTAGTTCTTCCTAAACATGCAGTTTTTATGAAGAAAAAAAAAACATCAGACTAAATAGGGTCTATATACCTGCTAATTATTAACAACATGTAGGAGAAGCTCTAATTAGCCAATCTTGTAATTTTTATCAGTGGCCATCTATGGCAGTTCATGGGAATAAGCATTTTCTTGTGCTGTGGCTCCTTATTTCACAAGAATGAGAAAATCTATGAAGTATTCTATGCTCTAGAATTTTTTTCGTTTTATGTACTCTCATGCATGCACAAGAGTACAAAGATTATTGGTTGTTGCAAACTTCATCTGCCAGAAACTTTGGGCATAGATGCCCAGACAAACTATTAGAAATTCAATCTTGTTACATCTTCCTACCTGTTGAGAACAATAAAGCTAAAGCATAAAATGGTCATTTCTACTCTTCTAGCGATTACAACTTTGGTTTCCCTTTCTGTGGTACATTGAAGTGGAATCTCTGTTTCCCGATATATTGTTCCAGGGTACAGTCATTTAGTCAAAAATGGCATCTCTAGTATTGACCAAAGAAAAAAGTTACCTGCGCTCTTTCCCACATCCCTATGTATATTTAAACAAATGGTGGTTTTTATTTACCCCCAATGGCCATGAGAGGGTATGCCCACCTGCCACGTCAAGGCAGACCTCTTAGGTGGGTCCTAACTCTAACCATTCACCTTGCTTCCTTGAGCTTCTGGCAAAGATATCTCTAATAAGACAGAAAGGGGTATTTTTTATATACATCCCTACATGCTTATTAACCCTTAATAGGGAACACATGGGATGGGCAGCAGCATTGTAACATAGCTGTGTGATGTGGCAGGTGGGCATACCCTCTCATGGCCATTGGAGGTAACTAAAAACCTCAATTTGTTTAAATATACATAGGGATTTGGGAAAGAGCACAGGTAACTTTTTTCTTTGTTTTTTACTGTATATATTTGGGCTGATGTGTACTATGGTCGTTGCTGCCGCCCAGTAGTAATGGGTAGAGTTGAGCGAAACCGAACATTACGATTTTTGGACCCCGGACCCGAACACGGACATTTCAGTGTATGTTGAAGACGTATTCTTCACAGAAGAAGAATGTACACATTGAGTTTAGTAAACTGTATTTACTGAACTACAGCAGCATCTACTTCCACACTGGCTACTGATTATTTTCATTATTTCCAAAGCTTATGTCAAAGTATTACGAATTCCTGAAAGCTTTGGAACTCACTCACTCTTCGAAAGTCAGTCTCTGAAACTTGGGTAAATCTCAGATATGGCAAGCTGTGTCCTGGAAGTCTCTTAAAACTTTAATCAGATGTTACAACCTTAAATCACAATCTCCTTCCATCCTGATTTGTGTTCCTGGGTCCTATCTAATGTTATTCTATGTTCATAATAAAAGTTATTGGTTTGCATCACTATTGTTCTCTTTGCCTATTCCCACCTTATATCTTGGGTACTGCAATAATACAGCAAGGGTTAACTAAGAAAACAGAGCATGTTCTTGTTTATTTGCCATAGCAGCATATTCACTTCCTTGACTTGTCAGTTTTTAGAACAAAATAATTGATATTGCTATGACTGGGGGGAGGATCTATCTACATGGATTGCTGCCACAGGAAAAAAACAGGAAAATCAAACAATTGTAAGCATGAATACATTTACTATTGCTGAAAGGAACATTAGAAACCACTAGATGGTGCCAAAGAGCTAAGCAAAGCCATGCCTTACACCAAGCATGTCAAACTCAAAGGTCAATACCGGCCAAATAAACAAGGTTTACGTTTACGTAGTCTGCAAAAAAAAAAAAAAAAAAAAAATTCAGTTTTTATAGAAACTTAGGTTTATTTAGAAAAGTACAGTATAAAAAAAAAGTTGACTAAATGACACTAGACGTCCTCGTACAGCTTCAAAGTAAACAAAAGAGCGAATTTATTTTAAGGAGACCTGCATTTGCATATAATCCATGTTTCAGTCCAACTACCTTGAAATATTAAGAAAAGTTTGGTAATGGGACTGAAATTGTGAATGTATGCTGGCCTATGCAGCCAATCAGCATCTCCATTGGGAGTTTTTAGCACCTCCATGCAGACCTAATCTAATACACTGCCCCCTCCCCCCATTCTAATAAACTGCCCCCCAGAAACTCCTCTGGCACAGCGAGCAGAAGGGAAGGGGGAATGGCTGGCCTGCGGGAGTACGCGATCAGCCTTGGGAGGGAAGGCAAGGATCAGACAGGCTATATCTTTCCTGTCTTGCAGCTGGTTGCAGCCACAACACAAAGTGGCTGCAGGGCAGGTGGGTCGCAAATATATTCATTGGTATGCTTGCCTTACACTATAGCTACAGGTTTAAATAAGTGTCAATCAGGCCCAGACTGGCCATCGGGCATACCGGGCAAATGCCGGTTGGGCCGCGATGGCCATGGGCCAAGGATCTCCCCTGTCGGCTTATGCAGAGCCAGCGCTAACCAAGCGCCGGCCCTGCTGTGTGTCTTCGTGGGCAGGTGTGGAGATCAAAGATCCGGCTGGAGAGGGAGGCAGGAGAGGCTGGAGAGGGAGGCAGGAGAGGCTGGAGAGGGAGGCAGGAGAGGACTGCGCTAGCCAGCAGCTCCACCCAAGGCCGGATTAACATAGGGGCTGATGGAGCTGCAGCTTCAGGCCCATGGAATAGGCCCATTTAAAAAAAATATATATTTTTTTTCACACACTACTCTTAGGTCTGCATTTTACCAGCACAGACAGTATTTGAGGCTGCCTGGCCGTGCCAGTATTGCAGTAATACCGGCAATACAAATGCAGATATTTTTCTCAGTATAAAAGGAGATTACTCTGCAATACCAGCACCAGCCAGTAGGGGTCACTGTGTGTGAAGAGAGGCAGGGATAGGAAGTTACAGCTTATACCTCCCTGCCTCTCTCTATCTGCGGGGGAGCAGCTACACAGCACATAGGTAATATGCCAAAAAACAGGATACTTGCAAATAATAAAGAATGTCTAATTTCCAGGTAGGGTTGTAACAAAGGCAGGCTGGTTACAGAGGCAGGCTGGTTTAAAGTATAGGTAAGGATGGAGCAGATTATTGTTAGGAGCAGGTTTGAAGGTAAATCTGGAGCCAGGAACTGAAGTCTCTTTTGTATTTCTTCCTTTGTTAACGGCTCTCGTTTCCTGCTTTTCCTGGATGGTAAAATAGTCTCAGTCTTTTTCTCAGGTGATATGCAGGTAAGAAAGAAACAGTTTTGCATAATTCCAAGAGACTTTCAGCAATGATTGTTAGAATGTTGGTTAACCCTGTAGTCTCCGGTTTAAGGCCTTTACATTGTTCTTATTGAAATACTTCATATCCTGGCTCCTGTGAACCTGCTTCAGACTTACATTCAAACCTGCTCCTAACAATAACCTGCTCCACCCTTACCTATACTTCAAACCAGCCTGCCTCTGTAACCAGCCTTCAACTGTTACCAGCCTGCCTTTGATACCTGGAAATTACAGACATTCATTATTATTTGCAAGTAACCTGTTCTATGGCAAGTATCCTGTTTGGTGGCATATTGCCTAAAGTCTGTTTTCATTCAAGTTTCATAATATGTCTAAAAACTCTAATAAAGTACCTTACCTAAAGTAACCCTGGCATAAGTCTCCTATCTGACCTGCACAAGATCATGACAATATCTCCCAGTGTCTGTGCCCCCATGGCTCCCAGTGTCCCCATATCTGTATCCACAAGTGTCCCCAAGTGTCTCAGTGCCCCCATGTCTCCCAGTGTCCCCAAGTGTCTAATTGTTCCTGGGTCTCTCAGTGTCCCTATGTCTCACTGTGACACAGGACACACTGAGACATGGGGACAATGGGAGAAATGGGGACACTGAGACACTGGGAGACTAGGGGACTGGGCGACATGGGGACATTGACACTGTGATACATAGGGACACTAATGCCAGGCTGGCCTTCCAATTCTTTGGACAGACATGCCCCCATTGCTTCACTGGACACTGCTGTTAGGTGGTACGGATTCACTTGAAAGATGAAAGCATATTAGAAAGAAATTAGCATAGAGTATGTGTTTTCTTAAAACTGCATCCTTTGAGTTTCCCTCCAATACCATCTCCATCAGATACATGACACTTGAGAGGTATGACTGTTTTAATGTTTTTGGTCGATAAGATTCTGTTAGGCCCCATCATAATTTTCAGCACCAGGCCCACTGGGCTCTTAAGCTGGCCCTGGCTCCACCGGGTTCTTCTCGCGAGGTCGGAGCGTTGCCACGGTTACCCCAGCAACGCTCAGATCTCGCGAGAGTGAACTCTAGCCCTGCAGGCTAGAGTTCACTCTCACCACTAAGGGATGGCAGCACACACCCCCCACCCCCCTCCCAGGCTAAAGGTAAGAAGGGAGGGGCAACTTTTTTTATATATATAAAAAACACATATTTAAATAAACATATTCACTCACACTAACAGCACCCTCAGACACACACAGCCCACTCACACTAACAGCACCCTCACACACAGCATACGCACACTAACAGCACCCTCAGACACACACAGCACCCTCAGACACACACAGCACAGCATCAGAAAAAAGTCAGTAGGTATACAGAAGGCCCTGTCTATGACATCACTTCCTCTTTCTTTGTAGCGAAAAACAACAGTTAATAAACACATGTAACATAACCATAAACATAAGTTCAATAAAACAGTATTCCAATTCCCGATAGATCTTTTGTGTAGAAACACAGGAAGCAAAGATTTCTCTTGAGTGTAAGCCAATCACACTGAAAGAAAAAGAAAAAAGTGAAAGGTATCTGGAATGGCAAGTTGCCCGCATATAATGAAAATTATAAGCATGAAACAACACATTATGCATGATATGAAATAGAAAATTGATTCAATTAGTCCTACAACTATGGCAATGAAATATACAATAATTTGCTCAGATATAGTCCTCAGAAAAAACTTAATTAACACCATCATAGTCTAAAAGAACCTACAATATGGGAGGGCCAAGTAGGGTGGGAAATATTCGCCTCCTGTCATTACTAAAATTAAGATTATTGGTATACTAAAGCTAACATAATATTCAATTTTACCACATGACAGGAGGCTTCATATTTGCATTTTTAACGATGAGGATTAACCAAAGTGAAAGAAGCATGAGATGTCTGACGAAAGTAAAACGTCCTGAACGTACTCTCGCGTGTCCAATCCGCACAACGCATAATATCATCAAGAAAGGCTCCTGCCGATAAAGCTTGTGAGGCGGCCGCACCTCTGACCGAGTGGGCCCTAAAGCAAAATTCAACGCCGGCTAGGGATAGTAGCCAGCGGACCGTTCTGACCAGTGTCGTCGTGGACACTGGTCCATGAGGTATTACGTATGAAATCAGGAGCTGACCTACCAAGGTAGTTCAGAGGGGGGCTGAGATTTCGGTATATCTCATTAATGTCCTGACCACACATAATCTGGGGTCTGTTATAAAATATGGATAGAAAACCAAAAAGTAGTCTGACTTAGTACGACGCGATATGGAGAAGGTAACACCTTCTGGAGTGAGGGAGATACCATCCATGTTGAACGCCCTAACGTCTGCCACCCGCCTGAACGAGACGAGACATAATAAGATGGTAAGTTTGGCTGAAAGCTGTTTCAGCGAGAGGTACGGGTTATCCGTCCAGTCCCTAAGGAAACTCAGCACCACATCCACATGCCATAGGTGTGAATATTTCGGTGCTGGAGGTCTCGACAATTTCACACCTCGTAGTAGCCGACAAACCAGTGGATCTTGACCCACCGGAATGCCTTGTACTGGGACGTTTGCCCCAGATATGGCTGATCTAACCACATTGAGGGATCGGTATGATCGACCCAACGAAAACAGATGTGACAGGTAGTTGAGGATCAATGGGATAGGGGCAGTAAAGGGATCGAAATCTCAACTACTCCAGGCGGACCATGCGGAGATATAGCACTTCCTGGTGCCAGGAGCCCATGAATCCCATAGGAGGTCTCTAGCCTGTTGTGATAGACCATGAACTGACCGGGATCCCCTGAAATCATTCAGGCCACTAGGTCTAGCTTCAGCTCTAGGACGAGGGTGTGAGGTTCCCCTCATGGCCCCATCAGAAGTAGAGGGAAGGTTGGTAGTAGAAGTGGAGTCTCGTGGGACATCTCCAGGAGGTCTGTGAACCACGCTTGACTCTGCCAGAGTGGGGTTATGAGAAGGAGTGATACCCTGTGAGTGCGCGTGTACCGCAGCACCCTGGATATCATGGAGAACGGTGGGAACGCATATGCCCCGTGGCTCGACCACGTTTGTAGGAACACATCCACCGCTTCGCAGCTTGGATCCGGGAGCCAGCTGTAGTATCTTGGAAGTTGGTGGTTGGTCCTGAAGGCGAACAGGTCTAGCAGTAGTGGATCCACTGTTTTAATTCCTGAAATATTGAGGTGTTGAGTTGCCAATCGCTGTTGTCTTGCCAGTGGCGTGAGAACCAATCCGCCGTCAGGTTGGAGATTCCCGGTAGGTATTCCGCCCGTAGCTTGATGTTCCGAGATAGGCAAAATTTGTAAATGTCTTCGTGGCCTCTGTGGGGCCCGGGATCTGGCCTCGCCCAGGAGGTTGATGTATTGTACCGCTGAGATATTGTCTATGCGGAGTAGGATGCAGCAGTTCGACATGTCTTTGGCTAGGCTGTGGATGGCGAAGGATCCTGCGTTCAATTCTAGACGATTGATGTGTAGATCGGTCTCCCCGCCATGCCAAGGACCCCCTGTGGAGGCCCCAGAGGCTGGCGTCCGACTCCACGATGATATCCGGGGAAGAGCCAAAGATCGCTTTGCCATTCCAAGCTTGTATGTGAAGTAGCCACCTTTGGAGTTCCGTCCTTACGTCTGTTGAAAGTGGAATCCAGGGGTCGTACGAGTGACCGGTGCATAGGTATCTCGCCTTTAGTTGCTGCATGGCCCTGTAGTGTAGTGCACCTGGAAATATCGCTTGTATGGAGGAGAGGAGTCCCACAATCCGAGCAAGCATTCTGAGAGGCATCGTATCCATAATTAGGGCACGTATGATTTCTTTCCACATAGAAGCTCGAAACCGAGGAACTGAACCAACTGGGAGGAAGAGAGAGACGATTATCGTCTGTTCACTATGAAACCCAAAGATTCCAGAAAGTGAACGACAAATTTCGTCTGCAATCGTAGCCTGGAAGCGGATTCGCAAAAAATCAGCAAGTCGTCCACGTATACGAAACATTGCATGCCTATAGTCCAGATGTGAGCCATCACTGGCTTCAGCAGCTTCGCAAAGCACCATGGAGCCGAACTGAGGCCAAATGGCAGAAATGTAAACTGGCATGTTTGTCCTCTCCACCGGAATCGGAGGAAACGCCAGCAGTCTATGGCAACGGATTCTGACAGGTATGTGTCCTTGAGGTCCAGACGTGTAAACCAGTCGTTCTCGAGAAAGGGGGGTCTTGTAGAAGGTGAATTCCTTCCATCTTGAAGTGTCTGTATACCATGTAGGAGTTCAGTTAACGTAGGTTGATGACCGGTCTGTAATCTCCTGTCTTCTTCTTGACCAGGAAGATATTGCTGAGGAAGCCTTCCCCTCTGGGAGCATATTGCACTGCGCCCTTCTTGAAGAGGGTGCGGATTTCTTCATCTACGAGGTGGTTCTGTTCTGCCGACATGTGTATTGGAGGTGGAGGGTTGACCTGAATGGGTTGTGAGTAAAACTCTATGACGTAGCCTTGTACTGTCTGAAGAATCCAGGCGTCTTTGGTAATCATGTCCCAATTCTGCAAAAAAAAAGAGACAGGCTGCCAGCTATAAAGTTGGAGACAGGTAGGTAGGTGGACTCACCATTAGAGAAGCGAGTGCGTCCCCGTCCTCTGAAGCCTCTGGCTCTATCTGCACCTCTGTAGGGGGCGGTCCTCTGTGCAGTAGATGGGAAGAAGTGCGATGACTGTGGGTATGATCTGGAACCTGTCACCCAGAAGCGACTGGTGGCTCGGCTCCGCTGCCGACCAGCCCTCCCCAAAAACCCTCTTCCAGTAGGGGCGCGTGAATAAGTTCACAATTGGGTGCCATACTCCTGGTACAACTGGGGATCGCCTAGGTTAAATGGCCTGAATTGCCTGTATTTTAAATTGTCTGAGTGTATGAATTGTGCCAAGTATAGAGGGATCGCCTCTATCAGTTTAACCCCTTAACGCCGTTACGGCGTTCTATGCCGTCGCGGCTTTAAAGGGCTTTAAAGCCGTTGCGGCGGCATAGAACGCCGTAACGGCTTGCAGCCCCAGGAGCAGAGGTGTACTCACCTCCGCCGCGATCCTCTTCTGGGGGGCTGTCTGAGAGCCCAGGCAGCCCCCCTCCGGCAAATGAGGCCCCCGGGGGCCATGTGATCGCTCTCAAAGAGCGATCACATGGCCCCCTATAGCTGGCTATGGATCTGCCAGCAGGGGGACTGTCTAAAATATTAGACAGTCCCCCTGCTGGTAGGTAGTGTAAAAAAAAAATATTAAAATGTTCTAAAATAAATTAAATGCCTTTTTATATATATATAATATGTATATATATTATATATATATATATAATATATATACATATTATATATATGTAACGTCATACGTAATGTATTTTAATATTAATATAAGTATATATATTAATATTAAAATACACTTAGAATGACGTTACATATATATAATATGTATATATATTATATATATAATAGATCTACATATATATATTATATATATATACGCATAATTACAATAATAAATAAATAAAATAATTAAATAAATAAATAAAATATTGAAACAAAATATAAAATAAATTATATATTCATATGTAATTTCATTCTAACTGTATTTTGTTATTAATATATATATATTGGAAACAGAATACACTTAGAATGACATTCTATATATATCTATCTATATATAAAATACAAATAACCGCAAATATATATATAGAGATAAATACATATAATTACATAAAAGATTACATTAGTATACACGTAGAATTTATATACCTATAAATGCATATATATTAAAATTATACGTGTATATTTAAGTAATTTTTTAACATAATTATGTCATTTGATTAATTAAAATTTGATTGACATGCCTGACAACACAGGGAGAAAGTGCAGAGAATTTAATTCGCAAGCACTATATTAGACCCTATAACTCTCCAAGACACCATAAAACCTGTACATAGGGGGTACTGTTTTACTCGGGAGACTTCGCTGAACTCAAATATTAGTGTTTAAAACTGGTAAATTGTATTACAAGGATGATATTTTAAGTAAAAGTGACGTTTTTTGCATTTTTTTTACAAACAAACAGCACTTTTATGGACTATATTATTGTTGTAATATGTTTTACTGTTTTAAAACACTAATATTTGTGTTTAGTGAAATCTCCCGAGAATAACAGTACCCCCCATGTACAGGTTTTATGGTGTTTTGGAAAGTTAGAGAGTCACATATAAGGCTTGCATTTCATTTTTTTGACATTGAAATTTGCCAGATTAGTTATGTTGCCTTTGAGACCGTATGGTAGCCCAGGAATAAGAATTACCCCCATGATGGCATACCATTTGCAAAAGTAGACAACCCAAGGTATTGCAAATGGGGTATGTCCAGTCATTTTTAGTAGCCACTTAGTCACAAACACTGGCCAAATATTAGTTTTTTGCTTTTTTCACACAAAAACAAATATGAACGCTAACTTTGGCCAGTGTTTGTGACTAAGTGGCTACTAAAAAAAACTAAACATACCCCACGTTCAATACCTTGGGTTGTCTACTTTTTCAAATGGTATGCCATTATGGGGGTAATTCTCATTCCTGGGCTACCACACCGTCTCAAAGGTAACATTACTAATCTGGCAAATTTCAATTTGAAAATGGAACGTTCTATATTTGACCCTGTAACTTTCCAAAACACCATAAAACCTGTTAATGGGGGGTACTGTTGTACTCGTGAGACATCGCTGATTACAAATATGTGCATTTTGTTGCAGTAAAACCTAACAGTATTATGACATTTACAGCTAAAATGTGAGGCGGAACTACAAATTTAAAAAAAAAAATTAAATTTCTCACAGTTTTTTTTAATTTTATTCATAATAAATTGTTTTATATACAAATATTTTATATGAAATGAAAGCCCTGTTTCTCCTGAACAAAATGATATATAATAAGTGTGGGTGTATTTAATATGAAAGAGGGGAACTACGGGTGAACAGACATATAGCGCAAATTCCAGTTTTTGTTTACGTTTTGTTTTGATCAGAACGTGTACTATTGACTCCGTCCTGAAGGGATTAAACTGGCTACTGAGAGCCGTGGTGCAGGCGTGACTGTCTGGTAGTGGTGTTAGTCTGGTCAGTTGGGTTCACCACAGTTGTACGCCAGAGCTGTATGCACGGGTTTAACCATCAGAGGTATTCTAGAAGCGTGTGGGGGCTTGTCCCCTTAAGTTCTGCATCCGCAGGACCCTCGTGCATTTGGCTGAGGTTCACCACAGGTGGTGTGCCATGGTAACCCAGAGGACACCCACGTTATAATTATTGGCACATTACAGGCATTGCATGCATATCTGGGGGGTCACCCCAGGTGGTGTGCCATGAAAAAAAAACCAGAGGACACCCACGTTTAAAATGTACACTAGGTACAATAAATAGATATGTATCCCTGTGAAGGGTACTCTGTAATACAGTCAGTTTCCGTAATGATTCTGCTTGCAAACCATATCCAGCAAGTGGAGAGGTATTGTAGTACTGTATTGTAAAACTGACAGGCAGTGTTTAATCATCCAGCATATATGTATGGGAGAATCTTAGTTTATCTGAGCTGTGTACAGTGAAGCAAAATCCTTATAAAATACATTGCTAAAGGTGCAGATCGGTTGATTGCCGACCTGTAAAAGTAGAGGGGAAGAAATGGCCGCTGTGCATCTCGCAATGCCCGCGAGATCCAAGATGGCCGCCGTTCAAGTGCAAATATCAGCAAAGCTTTCGCTAGTCGCGGGCCCGCTGAAATACGCAGAGAAGCGTCCCAGCCTCCCTCCAACCCGTCCCCATACAGTCAGTGATATGCAGTAACCGATCCTAAAAAGGTGAGGGAAAAAAAACACCAGGCAGTGTAAAATAAGGAGACAATGGAAATAAATAAATAACCCTAAAATATTACTAACACTATATATTACTAAATTATAGGAAAGCCAGGAGGTATAGAGCAAATAGAGAATAGGAAAAAATTATTACAAACAATCTTTTAAATGATAAGTAATCAGGAGAGACAAAATACTCTGACTTGTGTCAGGCTGGAGCAGCAAAGAAAGAGGAAGTGATGTCATAGACAGGGCCTTTTGTATACCTACTAATTTTTTTCTGATTGGTCGTTCTGTTTCTGTGCTGCTGGAGATTTTCAGTAAAGAGAGTTATGCAAATATGAAACCTCCTGTCATGTGGTAAAATTAGTAAGAGATCCTCTATTAACATATATAAATAATTGATAATACAATATAAAATAAGGATTGCCTTGGAAGCAATAAAGTTTTGTCTTTTTAAATATTTATTATATAAAAATATGAATATAGACATACAAAATCCATTACAATAATTTGTAGCAGAGTTTATAAAAATTAACTAAATGCTTGCAAATATCAATAATAGATTAACATACCCTCCTGAACATGTCATCATGTCAGCCTCTCTGTCATTTTTAGATGGAGCAGCGTCTGTCTCCAAATCTCTCTTCTCTCTGTGTCTTAACATTTAAAAGTACACCTATTTATACCTTAGGTGTCTTCATTTTACGGTTATTGTAGTTCATGTATGAAAAAGTAAAACTTATTTTGTTTTTGTTCATTCTAGGGACCTCTCTTAACTTGGCAAAAATACAAGGCCATAAAAACGTAAGGGTGCACACGTCATGGGAAGTTCCCTGACTTAAGACAAGATGGCATCTTAAAGTCTGAACATCTTTATCTACTTAGGGTTAGCACAGTATATTATGCACTGAAAGAGTCATAGCATAGCCTTGAAGCTTGCTTATGCATTTTTGTTATTGTATTTTGTCTGGGAATGGAGTAAACATATTATGCACTGCAGGTAAGTAAGAGGTTATTGCTTAACCCCATAAGGACCAAACTTCTGGAATAAAAGGGAATCATGACATGTCACACGTCATGTGTCCTTAAGGGGTAAATAAATATGTATGAAAAACAACATGTTCCATTTCTAACACCTTGTCAGTTTGCAATATCTCTTAAAGACAAAGAACACAGTTTGAGAAATACAATATTTGCATATGCCCATAACAGCACACTCTCACACATATACAGCACACACACACACACACACACACACACACACACACATATATATATATATATATATATATATATATATATATATATATTTATTAACCCTCAGTGAGTTAACAAACAAAGACAATTAGAAACAAAGAATGTGACGGCAGATAAGAACACCCTCACACACACACACACATACACAGCACCCGTCTTACACACACCCAGCACACTGCACCCCTCAAACATACAATACATCCAAACATATAAAATATACACTCTGAATCCTCTACACACACACACACACACACAAACACACACACAATCTCCTACACAATCTGAATAAAAACAGAATATAGTGCTCTATGTCCGTAAGTAAAGGGAGCAAATTGCTCATATCCTAAGGGCTGTAGGACAGGAAAAAGTCTTTTTCCTGTCCTACAGCCCTTAGGATATGAGCAATTTGCTCCCTTTACTTACGGACATAGAGCACTATATTCTGTTTTTATTCCCCTCCCTATATACTGAGAATATCTGATTGTCACATACTACAAGAATACTCCAACAACAGGGAAAGACGCTCCCAAAGACGCACAAGGGCCATCAACATATCCACAGACGGGGATCATACTGTCCAGGCGCATAAATCTGGAGCTGATCATAAGCTCCAGAAAATTGTCTTAAAGAAGATTGCAGAGACTCCGTCAAGTCCTCAAAGATTGCTATACGCCTATACTGCGCTTCCTTTCTGTGAGTGCAATTTTACTAGCGCATTATATGGTGTTAAAACCAACTACACTATGTTCTTTTATGTTTATTTGTAGATTGTATTTTTTGGATACAGGTAAGTCACTGAAGGGGGTTTTAACCCCTTCAGCAACTTGGGATGGGGGGTGAAAGGGAGAGGGGACCTGCACCTGCAGTGCCAGGAAAACGGTTTGTTTTCCTGGCACTAGATAGTCCCTTTAAACATTTTGCATGTGTGTGTGTAAGTGTATGTGTGTCTGTATGTATGTGTCTTTATATGTGTGTGTGTATTTGTGTATGTGTGTCTGTATGTATGTATGTTTCTCTGTATGTGTGTGTGTGCGCATGTGTGTCTGCATGTATTTGTGTGTATGTGTCTCTGTGTGTGTATGTCTGTGTGTCTACTTGTGCGTCTGCATGTGTATCTGTTTGTCTGCACGAATGTGCGGGGAGGGGGGTAAATGTATGGTGGGAGGGGAGAAGTAGGCAGTGGAGTACATACCGGGGTCGCAGGGGTCGCGACTGCGACCGGGCCCGGCCCACCGGTATGTACCCACTATGGCCAGCCTCTTCTCCTGGGGGGCCCAGGGACTTGTCACCTCAGGCAGGCTGGCTGGCTCGCGAAGGAGCACTGTCCCGTGTGCTCCCTCTTCAGCTCCCTCGCACACCGCACTGATACCGGAGCCGGAAGATGCCGGGTGACACCACTGGATCCCAGGGAATCCCCTCAGCACTCCCAAAGGTAGGGAGGCTGGGGGGATTAATTTTTTTTTAAAAACGTGTGTGTGTGTGTGTGTGTTAGAGTGTGTGTGTGTGTGTGTTACTGTGTGTCAGTGAGTCTGCTAGATGTCTGTTAGTGAGTGTGTGTTTTGTGAGTGTGTATGTGTCGGTCTGTCAGTGAGTGTGTATGTATGTCTGTCACTGAGTGTGCCAGTAAATGTGTGTGTCTGTTAGCTAATGTGTATGCGTCTGTTCGTGAGAGTGTGTGTGTATGTATTCAGCACTTACCTTTCTCCACCTCCGGACTCCCTTGGCGCTAGGGATCTCTCCGCCTCTCAGCTCCGAATGCGCATGCGCGGCAAGAGCCGTGCGTGCATTCAAAACGCCCATAGGAAAGCATTACTCAATGCTTTCCTATGGACGTTCAGCGTCTTCTCACTGTGATTTTCACAGTGAGAATCGCGGAAGCTCCTCTAGCGGCTGTCAATGAGACAGCCACTAGAGGCTGGATTAACTAAAACTAAAGGGACCTGGCACCCAGACCACTTCATTGAGCTGATGTGGTCTGGGTGTCTGTAGTGGTCCTTTAAGTGTATGTGTATCTGCATGCACTGGCGTACATACCGTGGTCGCAGGGGTCGCAGCCCTGCGACCCCTGCGACCATGTGCCCGCCGCCATGAGTTGTGGCCCCGGCCTGCGCAGAGTAAGCGCGGGGGCGGGGGCCCACGGATCAGTTTTCGCACTGGGGCCCCATGCGCTGTGTATACGCCACTGAGTAGACGGGTAGTTTGGGGGGGGGGGTAGACCCATGGGGGCCCCAGGGTAATTTTCGCACCGGGGCCCCATGGTTTGTAGTTACGCCTCTGTACACAAGGAAGCATCCTATGCATTCGGTAGCATTGTTTTTCTCTTGCATTGTACAAAGGACACAGTGATTGTGAATGTATTGCTGTAAACTACAGTGCATGGCAAATTTGTACTCTCTGTACCATAGTCATTGTTTGCTGTATGATTATTTATTGTCTTATTCAATGTAAACTTTTGATTACACTTAATAAAAAATATACACTGAAAAATGTAAAACGAAGTCCAAGGTTGGAAGGTTTAGGCATGATGCAGGTTAGGACTACAGAGGTCAAAATCAGGGTTCAAGAAGTTGTTGAAGATTAGAGAGAAGTTAAAATTTGGATTAGGTCAAAAAGTCTTTTTAGAGTAAGGGAGGTTTTGGGTTAGATAGAAGTTAAGATTAGGGTTAGAGTCAAAGAGTGTACAGGTGATTCTCGAAAAATCGTGCAAAAGTTAATTTATTTCAGTAATGCTACGTAAAAGGGGAAACTAATATATGAGATAGACGCATTACATGCAAAGCAAGATAGTTCAAGCTGTGATTTGTCATAAGTGCGATGATTATGGCTTACAGCTCATGAAAACCCCAAATCCACAATCTCAGTAAATTAGAATATTACATGCAATCAATAAAACAAGGAGTGTACATAGAACAATATGGAAACTATTAGCCTGTGGCACTGCGGAGGTGTTATGGAAGACCAGGATGCTTCAATAGCGGCCTTCAGCTCGTCTGCATTGTTCGGTCTCATGTCTCATCTTTCTCTTGGCAATGGCCCATAGATTCTCTATGGGGTTCAGGTCAGGCCAATCAAGCACAGTAAACCCATGGTCATTGAACCAGGCTTTTGTGCTTTTGGCAGTGTGGGCAGGTGCCAAGTCCTGCTGGAAAAAGAAGTCAGCATCCCCATAAAGCTTGTCTGCGGAAGGAAGCATGAAGTGCTCCAAAATCTCCTGGTAGACGACTGCGTTGACCCTGGACTTAATGAAGCACAGCAGACCAACACCAGCAGATGACATGGCTCCCCAAATCAACACAGACTGTGGAAACTTCACACTGGACTTCAAGCATCTTGCAGTGTGTGCCTCTCCATTCTTCCTCCAGACTGGGTCCTTGGTTTCCAAATGAGATGCAAAAGTTGCTCTCATCAGAAAAGAGGACCACTGAGCAACAGACCAGGTCTGTTTTTCTCTAACCCACGTAAAACGCTTCTGACGTTGTTTGTTGTTCAGGAGCGGCTTGACAAGAGGAATACGACATCTGAAGCCCATGTCCAGGATCCGTCTGTGTGTGGTGGCTCTTGATGCACTGACTCCAGCCTCAGTCGACTCCTTGTGAAAGTCCCACACTTTTGAATGGCCTTTTCCTGACAATCCTTTCCAGGCTGCGGTCATCCCTGCTGCTTGTGCACCTTTTTCTTCCACACTTTTCCCATTCACATAACTTTCTATTATTGTGCTTTGATACAGCACTTTGGGAACATCCAACTTCCTTCGCAATTACCTTTTGAGGCTTTCCCTCCTTATGGAGGGTGTCAAGGATGGTTTTCTGCACAACTGTCAGGTCAGCAGTCTTCCCCATGATTGTGATTCCTACTGACTGAGAGACCATTTAAAGGCTCAGAAACCATTTGCAGGTGTTATGGCTTACTTAGCTGATTAGAGTGGGACACTGTGAGCCTAGAATATTGCACCTTTTCCCAATATTCTAATTTACTGAGATTGTGGATTTGGGGTTTTCATGAGCTGTAAGCCATAATCATCGCACTTATGACAAATCATGGCTTGAACTATCTTGCTTTGCATATAATGTGTCTATCTCATGTATTAGTTTCCCCTTTTACGTTGCATTACTGAAATAAATTAACTTTTGCACGATATTCTAATTTTTCGAGTATCACCAGTATGCAGGGCCGGACTGGGAAAAAAATTCGGCCCGGGTATTTTTTTATTACAGTGGCCCACTAAGAAGAGGGCAGGGCAGAGAGGGTGTGTTTTGTCATCATTATTGACAAACACGCCCCCTCTCAAACTGAAGAGTATACTGGTGCCCCTAAGGGAACCAGTGGGTGTGTGTAGGGAACACAACAGGGGGTAACCCTCACAAATGTGTGATAAACTATAGAGCGAATGATCCCTGGAGGGAAAGAACAACTGCCAGGGGTCACAGAAAAGATCCCTATGGGATCTGTGTTATAATTTACAATTCTGTAGTGTGATTAAAAATTTACTTTTATTAGAATTCCGATCCTAAAAACTTATAGGGAGACAATAATGTGTCATCGATTTTGTGTGATAGAAACAATTACATCTAGCAATTGTTAGTAGATGAACTAAAGCTACAAATGGATAGGTGCCTAAGTCAAACGCTGTGGGCATTTAGACTGTGAAAAAATAATAATAGGGGCTAACCTATCCAAATCAACCGTGGCTTCTTCTAGGGAAACCTGGGTAAACAATTGCTCATTCACTGACAGCATTTATATTAAAGGGAATGCTCAAAATCTGTGCAATAGGAAAGGGCTATTGAATATGTACAATATATACAGCAAAAGTGGGCTCAGAGGTAGCTATGATAACCTGATCTGGGAACCATAAAAAGTGTACACTGTAGTCCAATTGTGGATATAATTGTGGATTGTGTGTGAGAGTGCTGTGTGTGATGGGTGCGAGAGTGCTGTGTGTGTGATGTGTGTGAGGGTGCTGTGTGCGATGTGTGTGAGAGTGCTGTGTGTGTGAGTGCTGTGTGTGATGTGTGTGAGAGTGCTGTGTGTGAGGGTGCTGTGTGTGAGGGTGCTGTGTGTGATGTGTGTGAGAGTGCTGTGTGTGATGGGTGTGAGAGTGCTGGGTGTGATGGGTGTGAGGGTGCTGTGGATGAATGTTTGTGTGTTGGGGGGGTATAAATAAACAAATAAAAAAAACTAAGCAGGCATTAAATCCCCCCCCTCACTTCTTACCTTAAACCTGGAAGGGGGGGTAAGAATATCTAACCATAGAACATCTCTAAGAAGAGCACTATGCCCTCCATCCCTGGTGGTCCAGTGGTGAGTGAACTCTAGCCTGCAGGCTAGAGTTCACTCTCGCGAGATCCGGTCGTTGCCATGGCAACGTTCCGGATCTCGCGAGTGGAACCCGGCGGAGCTGCAAGATAGAGCTCCGCCGGGTCCCCTCCCTCCCTCCCCAGCCACATATCTCTTCAAGTGGGCCGGTAAGGGAGATCTTTGATCTCCCCACCAGCCCTCCATGGAATACAGCGGGGCCGGCGCTCGCATAGTGCCGGCCCTGCATAGACTGGCAGGGGAGATCCTGGGACCTTCCCCTGCCGGCCTCGGCCTATGGCCATCGCCGCCCACCGGGCATTTGCCCGGTGTGCCCGATGGCCAGTCCGGGACTGCCTGTATGGTTAGAGACAATTTAAGGTTAGGGTAAAAGTTTATATGAGGGTTATAGATGGATTAGTGGTTATATAGCCTCCCCAAATTGTTTAAGGTTATCCGTTAACACTACGCAAATAATTACTTACCTTATTGACACTCATTCATTCAATTGTCACCATATCTGTCTGACTGCTTTATCGCTTACCTACCACCACCAATCTTACTCTTTTATGAAACTTCTTTATCAATGCTCTATTTTCTGTTCTTTTTTTCCTCTTTTTAACCATTTCTATATTTTCATCTCCCATCCCTGTACACATCATCTCTATTACTACCCCTATGCTAATTTCACACTTTCTTTCAACCCATTGAATTTTCTTGCACATTTGCTTGTTCTCTCACCCTCCTTCCAGTCCACCACCCACTCTGGACACCATTTTGCTTACAGTTGTTAGAGTATGTTTCCCCTAAACCTGGTCTCTACACTTTCCAGTCTACTCATGGTTCCTCTGTAGAAAAGATAACCTGTTACATACACTTACAGCCACAACATTAAAACCACTAACAGGTGAAGTGAATAACATTTATATCATTACACGTCAAGGGGTGGGATATATTAGACAGCAAGGGAACAGCCAGTTCTTGAATTTCATGTATTGGAAGCAGAAAAAATAGGCAAGCGATCTGAGTGACTTTGACAAAGGTCAAATAGTGATGTCTAGACGACTGGGTCAGAGTATCTCCAAAACGGCAAGTCTTATGTGGTGTTCCCAGTATGCAGCTACTACCAACCAAAATTGGTGCAAATAAAGACAACTGGTGAACCGGTGCCACCGCACAGACTAATGAATGGGGCGATGATTAGCCCATATGGTCCAATCAAACAGAAGAGCTACTGTAGCTACAATTGCTGAAAAATGGAATGCTGGACATGAGAGAAAGGTGTCAGAACACACAGTGCATCACAGATTGTTGCATTTGGGGTCATAGTGCCCATGATGTCCCCGGTCCACTGTTGACAGCGCACTCAATGGGGATGTGAGCATTAGAACAGGACCATAGACCAATGTAAGAAGGTTGCCTGGTCTGATGAATCACATTTTCTTTTAGATCAGGTGGATTGCTGAGTGCGTGTGGAAGGCAGGCTGGCAAAGTGTTATGCTATGGGCAATGTTGTGCTGGAAAACCTTTGGTCCTGGCATTAATTTGAATGTAGAGATTGTTGTTGACCACTTACACCATCATGACAATAGAGTCCATGGTGTATACCACGTACAATGTACACCATGATGGTGTAGACCACGTACACCATCATGACAATGGAGTCCATGCATCAATGACATTGTTGCCCCTGTTACTCTATCCCAGGGGTAGGCAACCTTTTAGCAGCACTGTGCCGATATAGGATTGTGATGTCCCGTAGCGTGCCGATCCTATTTTTCTAAATTGAGGTGTGTATGCTGCCGTATTCTGCTTGTGTTATTTTTACTGTAATTGCTTTGTATCGTTGTATTTGTGCGTATATGAGCTATTAATTGTATATGTTCATTAGTAGTTTGTGGTATCGTGTATGATACATATGAATGTGGGCTGTGTATGGGGGCTGCTTGTGGAATTGTGGATGGATATGTCACATTGTGTGTTTGGTAGTGTCTGGGGGCTGTTTGGGGTATTGCATGTGAGAGCCTGCATGTGGGGTTGTGTGCATGTGTGTGGATTGTTTGTGGTGTTGCGTTTGTGGGGATTGTGTGTATGTTTGTGTGTGGGCTGTTATTCTGCATTTCTGTGTATATCTAGCAGTGTGGGTGTCTTCCCTGGGTTCCAGTGGGGACCAGGCTGGCCAGGTAAAGGTCAAGGACAGGAGCTGCAACACCAGCTGCGGGCTGCTCTACTACAGTGTGGATTCCCATTCAAAAGTGCTGGGAGGAAGTGATCTCAGATGTGCTGTGAAGTGATCTCTACGTGCTGCCATGCATAAATTGAGGATGGTCCTTCACCACCTCTTCGTATTAGCAGATATCTGAAGTTTTACTGGGACTCCTGATAGGCCAGAGCGTGTTTGGTTCTAGCAGCCTCGAGTGCCGTGGAAAGACACCTTGAGTGCCGTGCATGGCACTAGTGCCGTAGGTTGCCTACCCCTGCTCTATCCTATGAAGACTTGTAGTTAACCCAGACAATGTGATCATTGTTCCTTCCATCCCTTGCTACCTTCTCTTTTTTTCTCTATTCCGTCTTTTGAAGTTCAACACATCGTCTTTTCAGTCCTCTGTGTTTTCAACCCACATCCACCTTGGTTTTCCTCCACTATTCCTTGACAAACTTTCTACTTGGCTTCCTCACTTTCTACCTTTTGTTATGTTATTTTGTGAGCTTGTGAAATGCTTAATACAAAATGTAAATAAAATATATTGTGCATCTAGACAGAATTTGGTTTTACAGCAGCATTTAATTGAGTAAAGCAACAATGTGTATACATAATACATAAAGTATAAATAAAACTAATTGACCTATTACATAATTTATTTTCATTAAAAAAGTTAAATCGTCTTAAATTTTACTTGATTGCTAATCTGGGCCAGTAACAATTTCAATGCAGAACTACAAGATACACATTTCGCAGGAGGCTCCAGAAATAACATACGACACAAACTACAATCAGGCACCCGTGTCAGACCAAGGTTAACCATAGGGCGATCGTAGTTAGCCACGTAAGGCCCAGGGGTTAGACATTGGTCACGGAAACATGGATTTGAAACATGGATTTGAGAGAAAGGACCTGTGCTAAAAAAAGAGAAAATGTAAATGTGGCACAGTTCGTCGTGTGCCAATGTAACAAAGCACCAATATGAAAAAGTTACTTATTTTTACAAGTAAATATTTTGTTACAGGTGTATGAATAAACTGCAGCATCTTTCTATCAATATATTTAGGTACAATTGACTTATTATGGCTTTATAAGTAGAAGTTATATAGTCTCATAATGTAAGAAACGAAAAAGAAAGTAGTGAGAGTTAAAACAATGAATGCAACATGAATACAACACATTGAGGCAAATTTACAGACACCACACAAGCACCAACATTAAAAAACAAAACACAACACATAAGGGCTCAAGGTTAGTGAAGTTAACATTTTTTTTCGCGGATGTCACTTGAGTCTTACTATCCCATATTGATCGCTCTATGAATTTCATAAATTGGATGTTTTCAGTTAATCCATCAGGAGAGGAAAAAAAGTAATGGTCAGTTTACATGTATATTCTGTTTTAAGCAACAATTATATTTGTCAAGACATCTGACACAGCATTGATCGACTATAGAATAAATGATTAGCGCTAAAAACAGCATAATCGTTCCAGTCTTTAGGTAGCAAATTAGTTATTTTTAAAGGCCTTCAGTGAGTCAATTTTCTTAGGAAATTTCTTCTATTTTTAGCTTTTTGCTAAAAACCACACCTCATTTCGTCGGTTCAGTAGCTTAAATGGACTATCATAGCCAGCTGAATAGTACGTATTTTCATCAAATGGTTTCCCATCCTTTTTCAAGCTCTCAGACAGCTGGAGAAGCTGTTCCTTGTTCTTTGATGCATTGGTAAACCCTGAAAACGTCCTTTGAAAGGAAGAGAATAAGTAAGAATAGTAAGATGTATTTCATATATTTACATTGAAGGTAGTTAAGCCAAGTCATACTAGTACCTCAGCAGTGCTGTTGCTTTAAAATGTCTTGCTCCTGCCCAAACTCTAATCCTTTAACACTAATGCTACTATTTATTGTTATTAATGCTACAAATTACACTTAATTCATTAACGTTCTGTATGAGGACTTCCAGCATCAGGAAAGGAATGAATAATAATAATAATCCTAATGCAAGTGCTGCCATTGCCACGTATACGCATGTGTATTAATAGATGGGTGAGGTGAGTTGGAAGGGGTTAAGTATTGACTTATTGGATGAAGAAGGTCTTTTGATGTCAAGTAATATATGGAGAGAAGGGCGACTTGTGTTAAGAACTGGATGATGGGTAGAGAGGGGATTACATAGGTTAAGTACTAATTGATGGGGGAAGAGGATTAAAAAGTGGGCAATGAAAAGGTAAAGAATTTGGAACTTAAAGGGTTAAGAATGGTGCAATGAAGTTAATAATTGATTGAAAAATGAAGAGGGACTGCAAGGTTTAAGAACTGACAAACAGGGCTGGACTGGGAAAAAATTCAGCCCGGGCATTTAAAGGCAGAGCAGCCCAGTAGGAGGGGATGGGGACAGAGAGGGGCGTGCCATGTCAAAGTGAGAAGGTTAGTTTGATGAAAAGCTCACACATGGGAGCAATGCCCTGTGTTTATTTTACACAGCACAGCTCTGCGTTTGCTGGTGACTTTTCTCTGGTGTCCCTAAAAGAGGCATTCCAGAGGACAAAAGTGGGCCAGTAAAGGACTTTGTGTATGTGTGGGGAAGCTCTCTTTCGTGCAGAATGTAGCTGGAGGCTAATTGTAGGATTGCGTGTGTATAGAGGCGACTGTTTGTGGTGTAGTGTGTATAAAAGAGTGTGTTGTGTACTATTGGTGGCTAGGGACTGTAGTGTGTATGTATTTCCACTGGCTGAAAAGTGTGTGCATCTAGGGGCTGTAAAAATTGTGTGTGTGTACGTCTGTCTAGCTTTTTTTAGAGAGAGAGCAAGAAAGCATGTGTGTGTATTTTTCTATGGAGTGTAGTGTTTCTAGAGGGTGTAGTGTGCATGTTTGTCTATAGGGTCATTGTGTGGGTTTATGGTGGGGCTGTAGTGTGTGTGTACAGGGGCTGTAATGTGCTTGTTTATGTACAAAGGGCTGTTGTTTGTGTGTACAGTGTAGTTTGTGTTTAGGGACTATAGTGAATGTTTGTGTGTCTAGAAGGTGTAGTGTATCTGTTTGTATATGGGATGTAATGTGTGTCTGGAGGGTGTGTGCATCAAGGGGCTGTAGTGTGCTTAGATATGTATAATGTGTATGTTTATGTAATGTGTGTATATTAATACAGCCTGTAGTGGGATGGAGGGGGCAACAGACTGCTTTGATTGTGAGTGTTTTGTAAGTGTGTGACTGTGTATATAGGGGCTTTAGTTTATATTTATGGAGCTGTTGTGTGTGTGAGGGGGCATACGGGGTTCAGACTGCCCAGGAGAAAAATATTAATTAAAATAAAAAAAATCAAACAATTAAAAATAAAAAAAGAAGAGAAATATTCAGCCTCCCCCCACCCCCAATTCCTTTTGTTACCTTTGGCTAAGGGAGGGGGACATTCTGGCTTCCAGCGCATTGCTTCACACGAGCTCCAGCAGTATTGAGACTGTTGCCATGGTAACCCGCAGCTACGGTCTCAGTAACCGAAGCTAATGAGACTATAGCACTGGGGTCCCTGTCGGATGTGAGACAAAGGATCTCCCTGGTCGGCCTCGGCCATTGGCCATCGCGCATTTGCCTGGTTAGCCCGATGCGGACAAATGCAGTGGAGGACTACTACATGAATATGGAGAGGGATAATAAAAGATATGTTTGGGCTGGGAGGGACACTGAAATGAGATGAAATGATTATTGTGCCTACAGTGTTCCAAAATATGGAAGATGGCACCTGATCACTCTGCCCCATTTATTTCTCTCTTGGTCTGAGGCTTCAATCAGCTAGCCTCGAACTTGGTGCTGCTGATAGCGTCAGCTGATGCTCTATCACCATTTCCCCTTCAGAAAACTGAGTGAAAAAGGCAGATTTATTATTTTTATCTCGGTTTTCTGAATAGGGATCTAGTGATGGGCTGAGAGTGTCACCTGATTAACGCCCTAAACTAGGAAAGGAAGTAGAGGGGCAGGACAATTTGGCACTGTGCTTATTCACTTGTGCTTCTGTCTGTACAGGAACATGCATGCATTATAGATGTGCAAATGTGTGCCTCTATCTATGCATGGTCTGTATGTAGATGCATATGCCTGCCCCTATAAGTCTAGATAGGTGGTAAGGAAGTGGTAAGGGAGTGGAGTAGAATCAAAATTGGGACCAGGGTAGGGGCCAGAGTTTATAAATGTTTACTTTAAAGGAACACTATAGTCACCTAAATTACTTTAGCTAAATAAAGCAGTTTTAGTGTATAGATGATCCCCCTGCTCAATTCACTGTCATTGAGGAGTTAAATCACTTTGTTTCTGTTTATGCAGCCCTAGCCACACCTCCCCTGGCTATGATTGACAGAGCCTGCATGAAAAAAACTGGTTTCACTTTCAAAGAGATGTAATTTACCTTAAATAATTGTATCTCAATCTCTAAATTGAACTTTAATCACATACAGGAGGCCTTGCAGGGTCTAGCAAGCTATTAACATAGCAGGGGATAAGAAAATCTTAATTAAACAGAACTTGCAGTAAAGAAAGCCTAAATAGGGCTCTCTTTACAGGAAGTGTTTATGGAAGGCTGTGCAAGTCACATGCAGGGAGGTATGACTAGGGTTCATCAACAAAGGGATTTAACTCCTAAATGGCAGAGGATTGAGCAGTGAGGCTGCAGGGGCATGTTCTATACACCAAAACTGCTTCATTAAGTTAAAGTTGTTCAGGTGACTATAGTGTCCCTTTAAGCTCAAACCCTGGGTTAAAGTATACAACTGATATTCTGATCAGTATTTTTCATTGCAGTTACCAGCTATTGATTTGCTAAAACAGAAGTAAATCACCTAATAAAATAATGCATTCTCTCATACAAGTAAATTATCCAGCTTACATGCCACCACAACAAAGCAATAATCTTTAATAAGAACAAATGATCTCCTCTAGTTGACTACTCTTATACAGCTAGTTTGTGTAGAATAGGTATGAAAGAAGAAAATGGGATTTAATAGATAGTCTTGTAGCACTGTCTTGTGCAGTGGAGGCTATGATGGTAGGATGCCAGACTACTCCCCCAGAATATCACTCCACCCTTTAACTCTGTAGCCACCATCCTCAGATCTGTGGAATCTCTCCACTTAAAGGTCACCAGAATAACTACAGCTTATTGTTCTGGTGTCTTTAGCATGCATCTGCAGGCTTTTTAGTGTAAACACTGCCTTTTCTGCCACACATGCGCAATAGCCTCCAAATGCTTTCCTACGAGGCATGTTAGCAGTGGGAGACCAGTGCGGTCTGTGAAAAAAGGTGAGTAAAATCACCTTTTTACTCTAAACAGAGGAGGCCAGGGACCTAAATAGTTATATCACCATTATAGTTTCAGGAATATGTGTTTGTGTTCCTGACACTATAGTGTTCCTTTAACCTCATGTATTCGGTCCCTAATGGTAGACCCATGCAATGTTAAGTTATTCATACAATACTTAGAGCTAGTTATAACAGATATATCTATACAATACACAGAACTAAGTGCAGAGCCAGATACAATACAGATACAACACAAATAACCCAGTACAATAGAGATACCTATACAAAACAGAGCTGGGCACAACACAAAAATACCCATAAAATACACATTGCTGGGTAGACTACAGACAACAGGCAGAGCTGAGTAAAATACAGAGATACACAAAACACACAGCTGTCAAAATAAGGAGATACCCATAACTATCCTATACAACTAGGGGGACTGTTGGGGATTACACATAACCATGCAGTATAATGTCTTTGTATAATGCTTCAGCTCTCTTTGACTCTCTAGCGCTTCCTTTTCTGATCTGATGTTCAGTAGTGCTCTTGTTATGACAACTAGTAAATGTTGCTGCTGTTAAACACGTCAGCCAAACCTGACTCACTCAGCACACCGTGTACACAAGGTTAAAGCACCAGGACACAGAGACTCCAGAATTATTTTTGCATCTGGCAATATGATTAACCTGCAGAGATAATATAGAGCCGATAAAGATGGTTAATAGCAGCAACAATCATTGCAAATTGAATTCAGAGTCAGTTCAGTCCTCAAAGTCACAGCCCCAGTCCTACAGTGTGGAACCGTACAACTTTTTAACTAGTGCAGCACGATTGTCTCAAGTCTCAGCTACAGAGCCACTGTTTACTCCAAAGAAGATGGTGGACATAGGGCAGCTTAGCCTACACTAGGCAATGTGCAGTAGGAGTTATTAAAACTACTAGTGACAGGCAGGTATTTTTTCTCACATAAAAATTGGTGGGGTGCTGCATCAAGTGCCCCTATGGACAAGCATCCACTGGCTTGTGTTTACCTGACATAAGCAGTCATTTGTGGCCGTTCTTCAATAAAGACACTCTCATCTGTTGGTTTTGGTGGATTATCTTGGTGCTCGAACGGGACAAAAAATGAAATTGTGAGATTGGATTCACATGCCGGTCCTTCCCCTGGCTGAATAAAGGTTGTCACAGGCACTGTCATATCAATCTTCTCCTCTGGATATAAACAACAAATAAGCAAACATTAATAGGAAGTATGCTCCAGTATGTAGGAAGAACAAAGAGGCAACTGTATGTTAGAATTAGAGAACATATGCTGAATATAAAGAAAGGCTATATGCAACATTCAGTTTCAACCCATTTTAAACAACAACACAATTCGGATATGAGCCTTTTGAACTTTAAGGGGATATGTAAAGTGAATAAAAACTGGAGAGGAGGAGACCACACCAAACAACTGGGCATTACTGAGATGAAATGGATATATCAACTAGATACGTTGCAGCCTAAGGGATTAAATGCTGAGTTTGAGCTATGCCATTTTTTGGGATGAATTTCCCCTTTAAATTTAAAATATAATAATTTTTATTTATTTATTTTTTTTGTCCCTTTAAAAATCAATATGTGGTCTATTCTTACGAACCATTTAAGAAAGGTCCTTAAAGAATAATACATGAAGATCTTTTTATGCTATGTATTGCTAATACAATTTGGGGTCTAGAATCTCAAATGAATTCATACCTAGCAGTGCCAGTATAAGTATTAACATTAGGACTTTGAGATTGCCTTAATAATTTTGTATATCATTAATATCGATCCAAGTTGCAATATAGCAATTACTTCTACTCAAATAAGCAAAGTAGTAGATCTAATGAGAGATCCCTATTCTAATATAAACATCTTTTGCAATTTATTTATTTCCTATCTTTCATTCTCTAACAAGATGAAAACGGCAGTTACATTTAAACCTGCTCAGGCAGGCGTTACTATGGTAACGGAAGTAAATAAAGAATAGTAATTTAATATGCCAATCAAAATAAATAGTAAAATTTCCGAGTTATCAAGTTTTGATATAATTCAACTATTTGGTTATATAGTAGTTACTTTTGCAACACTCATTTCTTGTTTTAATATAAACTTCTTTCGCAATTTATTTATTTCCTATTTTTCGTTCTTTGTCTAATAAGATGAAAACGGCAGTTACATTTAAACCTGCTCAGGCGGGCGTTACTATGGTAACGGAAGTAAATAAAGTATAGTAATGTTATGTGACGATCAAAATAAGTAATAACATTTCCGAGTTATTATGTTTGGATACTATTCGACTATTTGGTTACATAGAAGTTAGTTTACTTTTGCAACACTCATTTTTGTTATGAATTTGCCGTGATCAAATGTGTACCGGCAAATTGCTATATAAGCGAACACAACGATACAGACCTCATCCATTGAGAAAGCCGCCGAAGCGGAGAAACGCATCTGGAGAGGTCTGACTCCCACCAACATCAGCCATTATTTGTACTACAAAGAGGACTATTATTTGATATTTTTTTTTTCAGCATCGCATATTTTTGCTGACTTGGGACACCGAGCATTCGAATAAGGTCTGGACTTTTTACATGGCTTTCATTTAGAAATTTGTAATAGACATATTATATGCAATAGTTATTGTTTTCTTTTTATATTTGTCTGTATTTTATAATAAATTATTTTTAACTTATCTTGAGTGTGCTAGTAAGGTCAGTTCTATGATCTATTAGGAGAGAAGGGTTAATTTATTTATGTATTTGCTCTATATTATATAGGTTGTTAGGTTTCCTATCTGTTCACCCTACTCTCATCTATTTTTATTCAATCAGCGCTCCACTATACACACTCTTTTCCATATTAATAGGAAGTCTATCGGATTTTATTTAGCTTATATGAAGGAGTGAGTTGTTGGGGTGACAAGTAAATTGCAAAACTATGACAAGTATAATTCATCTAGAAAAACTCCCCTGTTTAAGAAATGTTAGTGAGTTGCAAAATTTAGATCACAAACAATAACTATTTTGTTTTTAGTGTACTTGAAATTTTACAGTACTTCATTCATGCAAAAAGCGTGTGTATTTTGGTGGGAAAATAAAATTAAACATGCAAAATAAAAATATTTTAAAAGAGAAATATATATATATATATATATACTAAAGACAGCAATGTTTGTAAAATATTCCAATGTTTGTAAAACATATTAAATAAAAAAGGTCTGTTTGCAGACTTATAGTTGGACCAAGAACACTCAGGATGTAACAATAAGGTTAGAACGCAGATAACCAAGTTCATATGGGCAACTCAGGAATAATGAATTTGCCAAATGGTCACTGCCAATAGCAATTTTCATCCAGGTAGCCCAGAGATAAGATTAGTAAATTAATTATGTTTATTTATTTTTTAAGAAAATGGCTGAGAACACCTTGACAATCAACTTTCACAACTGTGAAAATGTCCATGCATTTTTTCTTAATTTTTTTATGATTAAGCCTATTTCATACACATTCATTATTTTGATTAAAACAAAGATACATTCAACTACATATGATGCACAATGGACTTACTATTTTCATTGTTTCCTTGGATATAACTGAAGAGACGCATGAACCCAGAACCGGTGGCAGAGTCCCAGTCTTTCAGAGTTCCTATACCAGTGCTCACCCATTTTGCAGGTTCGTACACCCGAGTTTCATATTCTGAAGCCTTTAACATAATACACATGTGTAACACAAGCCATGCATAGCAACCACATAAATAACCGTGTGACAAGATAAAAAGACTCTTTCTGATATCAGAGAATTATTTTAGTTGACAAGAATAATTTTACAGTTACTAACCGAAAAGTGTGAATTGTCCAAAATATAAAACGAATTTCAAAATTTAGGAAAAATTAATCAGCTATGTTTTCAGTTTATTTTGGCCTAAAATATGAACTTCATTTTGAATTTACATTTTGTACATCATTTCACCTACAAATTATAAAAGAATGAAACAATAATATTACAGTTTTTCTTCTAACTGCCACTTTCTAGTACACGGTGGTTGTTGTTTTGGAAGAGAGTTTTGAGAACTTTACTCCAAAACAACAACTGTGTACTAGAAAGATAACACTTATGTTGTTTTGGGATTCTGTGTTCTATGTGAAGCAGGTCCCAAAGGAATTGCTAACCTCCCTAAGCACAGACAGTGCAATTGTGTGCTAGGTCTATGGAGAAAAGAGCTGTTGAAAGGTTTAAAGGGTAATTTACTAAAAGTGAGACTTCAAAGAGGATTAAAAAGGAATTTCAAATTTAAGACCACAGTAGTCTAACTGAAATCAAATTTAGAGAATGTTTCCTATTGTTACCTTGAATTTCAAATTCAATTCCAATTCACTGTTTAGTAAATAATCCTGTTTCCACTGATACCATGTCCATACGCAACACTAGTCCTAGCCTCATACAAAACACCAAACTTGTGTGGCTCCAGGGTTGACAAGTTTCTTCAAAAGCATTTTAAATATTCACCAAGGCCAAATAATCTCATATACAACCTTTTCTCTTCACTCTAGACTTAGAGCAAAAGGTGGTTTAACCAGGTAATAGTCAGTCATCTGCTTCACTACAGATCATCCCAATAATCCAACTTTTGGGGTTTATTATAGTTTCCTTTCATACTAGAAGAAAATTCCAGTACTTTTTTTTATAAATGCAAAGGCTTGGCATGCAGTTGTGAGAGGGGCATGTTACCCTATTTAAACCCACTACTTACCTTCCTCCATCCCGTACGTGCTTTAGCGACTCGCATGTCGCTATTTCCGGTCGCCATCTCCTCCCTTACCTGGTCCCTCGTGGTTTTTCCTTACCTGGCCTGCTGTTCCCCCGCTGTTTCCTTCGTCAGCGGTCCTTTCTGGGCTCTGCTACAGTTGGCTGTCCGTCCAAGACGAGTCTTCTGATTCGTGAGTTACTTACCCTACCGTCACGCCACGGTCTCCGTTCCCACAGCGTCCTCCCGGTTTGGGTCTATCCTCCCTCCGTTCCTTTCATGTGTTTTTTAATTTCCTCTTGTAGTTTTCTTTGCAAACTCTCGAACGTGTTGGGCTCACCGTTCGGGAGTTTCTTTCCCACGTTCCTGTTGCGTGGATGGTTTCGCATTAATCTCTTTCCAGGGATTTCATGGCTATCTAGCGTTCGCCTGTTTTTCACTCAAAGGCCCGCTGTTTTGCCGGCTTTGTTTGATTTTCTGCACGAAAGCCCTATGGCCGGATAGGGCTTTTGTGCAGTTTTTTGTCTGCATGTGGTCATGGTGTCAACCGCAGTGTGTGGTGACTCCATACAGGGTAGCCAGAGCTGATTTCTTACATGGTGTAATCATGGAGGGATGCCTGTCCCTCAGTTTAATCCCTACAGCTACAGCCGTTTTTTGTTTTTCTCTGCTCACACTTTTAAATAACATGCCTGGTCCTTTTTAGTGCTATCTTTTTATAGACATGTGTTGATACATGAACCCATTGTAACAGTTGAGTAATAAGCAGTACCATTATTGTGGCTTCCTTCGGAAACTACTCTACTTTGAAATTGTTTCCCAGTTTTTTTGCAACACTTACCTCACAGAAAACAAACTGTGCATTTGTGTGATACCTGTATTTTTGTTATGAATGCCTCAAATAAAACAGGAGCCTTTTCTCAGTTCTCTGTAATCTTGCTTAGACACCACATAAAAGTCCTAATTACTTGTTGGACACTGCTAGGTATAAGCAATTAGTGCCTACAAGGCCACGGTCGTAGTAGAAGGCCGCCGCAGTCACAATGTGACCACAAATGTTACCTTGCTTCAGCCTCGCACAAATAAGTAAATGGGGAGTGATTCGCTAAATAGTTAACTGGTGAATTAACAAAACGTTGCCATTTTAGGTTCGAGATAGCTAATGTGGATTCCTGATTCAGGGAATATACCACAGTACACCAATGTTGTGTCAGCAGCTGTTACTGCGGCTTCTCATTCTAATTACACTATTTTGTTTACCCCAGCACTGGTATTAGTGTTTCTCCATTGCAAGTTCGATGGGAGCTCACTTTTAGGGTTAAAGCGATATGATCCCTAGTAGTAGTAGATTAGACATCTGTGTCCCAGAAACACTTAGAAACCCCCCCCCCCCAAAAAAAACTGAACCTACATCTACGTGTTTAGCTATTCTGGCAATCAACCCAGTATGGTTGGTTTTCAAATTACACTGTGTACTTATATCTCTGTAGACCTATGCGGTCGAATTGCTGAGAATATATACAGCCGGTTTCTGATTTGTTTTTATATGCAGCTGGCATTTTTCACATCATAAGCTATTTTATATTTGGATGGGTACATTGCTCAAACCGTTTACGTACCGCTTTCTTCCAAGGTTTTTCGGTCCCGTCGCAAAGTCTGACCCGCGTTCTTCTTTTGAGTTTTCATTTCCCTGCTTGGCTGGGCCGCGTATACCCGCCATACACCTCGTGCTACATTATTTTCCTGCACCACCCCAATGTTTTGTTCCACGTTCCTCAGGTACGTCCTCTCTCTCACTCGCTACCCTCCCCTCTTATTTAGCTTTGGCTGGCTGTCAGGGTCCTAGGTGTCCACTAGTTGTAATTTCCCCCTGGCTTCTTCTGGTGCCTTAGGAAAGTGGTCCCGCGAGACCAACACCCATCCTAATACTCCTATGCTCCTCAAGCCAAATCATAGTTAGTTGCCTCGCATTGTGGCACTCCCATTCTATCTTATGTTTAACTGTCACCGAGAGGCCAACACCCCGCCACAACATTTAGTGGCCATGTTACCCCCTCGTGCCAACACTTAGATAGAGCCTCTCACGCCACTAGGCATCTAGCAGGGCCTCACCTGTCAGCAAATCTAGTTTTAATTCGCCTTTTCAGCATTAGCTATGTCTATGCTACCAGGCGGTGGCATAATACTTCTCCTGCCCTGCTCTCCGGCTAGGTCTGGTACCCCGTCACTCTAAGATTCGGCTACTCCTACCTCCTTTTCGTATCCTGGTTCCTTTTCGTATCCTCTTTCTCGGTTCGCTGCGGTTCTTAGGAGTCGACTTATTCCTTCCCCGGGCAGCCTTTCAGACATCTGAACTGTCCGTGTCACTGTCTGTCTCCACGGATAGCGCTGTTGCTGGAGGAGGCCCAAGTCGTTCTTACTTCTCCGATGTTCGCCCCCGTTTGTTTTCGCTACTGTCGTCTATGGGGCGGTTTCGGTTTGTAGTTTGAATAATTGGGTTCAGCCGCTCTGGCTAAGTCCCAGCCCGACTTCCTGCACCATCTCATACGATCTCTCCTGTGGCTCCACCGGGCATTGCACATGGCTCAGCCTATGGTCTCTACCATAGCCGCTGCCGTTCCCTGCGTTTCAGAGTCTGCCCGCCTTGTTCACTCCTGGTCATCATCTTTCATGTCTGGATCTTTCAAACGCTCGCGGTACATATGTGTTAGTGCCTTCTTATCCTTTGGAGGCTCCTTTTCATGTATAATGTTATGCAGCATTGTCTCAGGAAGCCTCACCTATTCCAACAAGGAGACTATTATTTACTTTCTCTACCCCACACCAAGTCTACCCAAGATGGTCAACAGGTTAATATACCTTACTTCCCCTTGCATAATTAAGAGTGCCGGTTAAAGTTCTGGGTACCTATTTACTCTCTCTTTGTAACCAAGCCTCACAACCACAGATATCACTACAGGGACCAGTCGCCACAACTACAAAATACATGCTATTCTATAGTTCATTGATCTTGAGGCTAGTTTCAATCCGTCCAACTATTCTGGTCACCCCCTCTAGGATAGGGTGGCATCCACGGCTTCAAACTAGTTCATATTGGCCCGTATATTTTATCTCTAGGTCAATGGAAGTTCTCAGCATATTCCCCATACGTACCACATTCCGTACAAGATCTTCAACAGGCATTTACCAATTGACTATGCAATGAATTTTTTTCTTATCAGTTGTTGATTGTTCTACGTTCTGGCATGTATCTATTTTTGCCCTCTTTTATTACAGGCCTACCGCGTCGTCGGTCCCGGCACACCTCAACCGACTTCTCTCTTCCTATACTATGCTACTCTTTGTACACTCCCTATACGGCCTTATTTGTCCCTCACACAAATTAAAAATATAGGTGTATAAAAAGGATTTCTAAATGTAAAACAGTGTCCCTAAAGTTAAATAAATACTGTTTTAATTATTTTACATTAAATGTGATATTTTGTATGTTTGATGCAGTAGTCATATTTTGCAAACAAGTCTGTTAATTGGTTCTGCGTGTCACAATGTTTGTGTTATTTCTTGATATTCAGTGGTTAAAAGGAAAACATTTCTGAGGGGCGGAGCCTGACCGGGGAGCTGAACAGACACAATATCTGTGAGCTCCCGAGCCTGGACCCGATTTTCGGCAAAAACGAGGGATCCCCGCTCAATCCTGAACCCTTACTTACCTCACCTTGCAACCCAAATGCTGAGGAACGGGTGGATACCTCACACACTCGGAAAGCCCACTGGGCTACCGGTTCAGAGACTCGGGGCCTACACTACGCAGGTTAGAGGAGAGACGGCCGCTCTCCCATCCAACCAAAGCATGCAGCACCCGAAGTATTGGGCTTACCCCCCCCCCCCTTTGGACCGGTGGGGGTTATCGCGGCCCCAATAATCGACACCAGTGAGCCTACACGGAAAGCAATAGATGGCAACAGCCTAAACCGTACACTAATCCAGCAGACCGATAGCTGCACTAAAATGGCGGACGCACAGCCTGATGAGAACCACGCGGCACCAGAGTCCCAACACTCCACCTGCACACCACTAGATACTCGCCTGAACAAACTGTTTGCAAACTTCTGGGCAAAGGTGGAAGCGCGCCAAGCTGCTGCAAGGACACGAATGCAGGCAAGTGAGAGCACACAGAGACATCAAGGGAGTGACAGCTGGAGAGGTCCAGGGAAGCCCTTGGGCAAAAACCCGAAAACACAGACTGCTACTCCTTTCACAACCCCATCCGGGCCGCGGGCCCCGAAGGGCAAAGCCCCAACGCATCTCCCATACAGGCGGAGGCCTGGGCACTGCAACGCAGCCTTCAAATCTACCCCACCAGGGAGAGACCCGGCCTCTACATGCCCCCGGGTCCGTGGCAATATGGTGCTGACCCCACAAAAAGCCCGAAGCAAGAGGGTTGCCCCAGTATACCCCTGGCCGTCCGCCGAACCCAGCAAGGAGGCTGTACTGAGCACCATACTGCTATGCCGCTAGCTGCCCCTCCGGTTCCTGTTAAATCTACGAAGGGACTCACACCGCTGCAAAAGCCGCGACACAGGCGAACAGCACGGCACCGGAGACGCAGTCCCAACCAGACACCCAAACCTGCTTGCTCCCTCCCGAACAGGAAGATTGAGGCGCCTAGAGCTCTGCCAGCAAGCGGCAACATGAGACATAAAGTCCCCCAGGATTGGGAACGGGAGGTAGCAGCTCACCTACAACACAACAGCTGCAATCAACCAAGCTGGGGAGCCTACAAACCGGGCTATCAAACGGACTATCTACTGAAACACACCAAGGGCATCAGATGACGAGTTACAGCTGCCCGCGTTCCAGCTATCAGTTCGCTCACAGTATGGGACTTAAATGGCTGAGCGCCAAGTACAACCGTACCTTTTCATTTAATTTGCTATGTTCATTTGATGTGTCCACTTAATTTATTTTCAACACCCATATGCAGAATAGGCTCAGTTAGATTATTCTAATGACTATAACTATTTTAGTACTCCCACTAGCCATGTCTCCAGATAGCCGGTCACATACTGGCCTTAATACTGACCTGCTTGATGGCCTAACAATTACTCCCTCCCAACTCGTATCTTATAAGCATGTTGCTAAGCTAGTTTATTTCACCATTCACATGTCCAACTAACCCACACTGAAGGTAGAATCTATAGTACAATAAAACAGGACAGCCATGAATAGTCTGAACCCCAGTCACTAAACTAGAAATGTGTCCAATAACATTATACTGTTGCTTAAGCTTAAGCTACCATTTATACACTATACCTTAACATGCAGACTCACCCTGGATTCTCACTTTGGTTCCTCACTTCCATGCGGTCAGCTAGAGTTTTTAGAGCTTGGCCTATTGTTTTACTATTGTTTACTGACACATGTTTAACGTGTCATCTTCTCGCTATATACTTAAAAATTGTGTCAAGCCTGCTTCAACATAATAACTAAAAATGTGCAGATACCAAGTGCCTATCTAAATGTTTATTACTTAATCTATGCGTGCTGTTGTGGCACTTCATAAATGCCTGTAATCTTTCTCGCACAGAAAAAATAAAGAATTTATATAAAAAAAAGGAAAACATTTCTGAAATCGGCTTTTGCACTCATGCTTCAGTTTAAAAACTAGACACTTTTTCTGAGGTTAGAACCATAATTCAAGGTTATGATGCGTATCAGAGTTCATTTGAAATGACCTTTTTATATAAACTGTGTACATTTAGTGAAAGATTAACAGTGCCTATGAAGGTAAGGCCTAAAATATGCCCTCTCTTTTCAAACATACTGCCAGCATTAATGTTTTTTTACATGCATTTATAGAGACATAGTACTGCTTTGAACAACAACAGAATTAAAAAAGGGTACGATACTGGCTGATCTCTGATTGGGACACCACCAGCCCCATGGATGGCCCCTAAATAAAACAAACTTAACCCTCCAACACAAGCTCCCAGACCCACACATAGCACATATACTAATTACCAGATATCCAAACACACAGAGCCAGATAGACAGACAGATGCACACTTTAATAAATATTTAAATACAGCTTTGTTTTAGCCACCCCTGCACATTGTTGGCACAGGGTGGGCGGGTGGGGGGGAAGCTTTCTGTGGGTCCATTGGGGATGACACTATGCTGTTGGCTGCAGGCTGTGTTCACTCCTAAATGGCTTTCTTAGAGCTGTGGGAGGAAGTCATCTGATATTCCTTCTTTCCAGTGTTGCTGCTCAGGATGGGAGAAAAGGTAGCTGCCAGTGCCACTACAACCTGATCAGGACCAGTCCACTGCATACCACAATGCATTCTGCTTAGGGTGATATTTATATCTTTATGACCATATTACATAGTGTCAGTGTACCATGAGCAGAACCACGAACATGGCCTGGACCTCTTTCATAGTACAGCCTGCACTGCCCTGATGTTATACTTTCCCATTTGCATTTATTCCTGCTCACGGATGGAGTGTTCTGGACTGCAATCCATGGTGGTCATTTTAAACGACTAAACAGATATGTACGTATAGTGGCACAGATTTGTCCATCACTGCTCCCTTGCAAAATTCAACACATTCAAAATGGAAATATACTGTAGGAAACCTACCTCATTTACCACTGAAGTGCATTTTGGTGACTGAAGTCCTGAAGAGAATATAGCTTGCTTCACAGTTTTGAACATTTTAGAGACTACAAAAAAACACAATGTAAAATGTCATAATTTTATATACCGTATATACTCGAGTATAAGCCGACCCGAATATAAGCCGAGGCCCCTAATTTTTCCCCAAAAAACTGGGAAAACTTATTGACCCGAGTATAAGACTAGGGTGGGAAATGCAGCAGCTACTGGTAAATTTCTAAATAAAATTAGATCCTAAAAAAAATATATTAATTGAATATTTATTTACAGTGTGTGTGTATAATGAATGCAGTGTGTGCATATGAGTGCAGCGTGTGTGTGTGTATGAGTGCAGCGTGTGTATGAATGCAGTGTGTGTGTGTGTGTATGAATGCAGTGTGTGTGAGTGCAGTGTGTGTATGAATGCAGTGTATGAATGCAGTGTGTGCAGGGCCGGTGCAAGGATATTTGCCCCCCCCCCCCCCATATGTCCTGACCTCCCCTCCTCCTCCCTCAGTGGGTCCTTACCTCCCCACCCCCGTGTTCCTTCACCCCCCTCCCCCAGTGGTCCTGACTCTCCCCTCCCCTAGTGGTCCTTACTTCCCGCTCCCCTCCCCTAGTGGTCCTTACTTCCCCCTCCCCTCCCCTAGTGGTCCTTATCCCCCCCTCCCTCCCTCCCATAGTGGTCCTTATCCCCCCCTCCCTCCCTCCCATAGTGGTCCTTATCCCCCCCTCCCTCCCTCCCATAGTGGTCCTTATCCCCCCCTCCCTCCCTCCCATAGTGGTCCTTATCCCCCCCTCCCTCCCTCCCATAGTGGTCCTTATCCCCCCCTCCCTCCCATAGTGGTCCTTATCCCCCCTCCCTCCCATAGTGTTCCTTATCCCCCCTCCCTCCCATAGTGTTCCTTATCCCACCCCCCTCCCTCCGATAGTGGTCCTTACCCCCCCCCTCCCTCCCATAGTGGTCCTTATCCCCCCCCCTCCCTCCCATAGTGGTCCTTATCCCCCCCCTCCCTCCCATAGTGGTCCTTATCCCCCCCCTCCCTCCCATAGTGGTCCTTATCCCCCCCCTCCCTCCCATAGCGGTCCTTATCCCCCCCCTCCCTCCCATAGTGGTCCTTATCCCCCCTCCCTCCCATAGTGTTCCTTATCCCCCCTCCCTCCCATAGTGTTCCTTATCCCACCCCCCTCCCTCCGATAGTGGTCCTTATCCCCCCTCCCTTCCATAGTGGTCCTTACCCCCCCCCTCCCTCCCATAGTGGTCCTTATCCCCCCCCTCCCTCCCATAGTGGTCCTTATCCCCCCCCTCCCTCCCATAGTGGTCCTTATCCCCCCCCTCCCTCCCATAGCGGTCCTTATCCCCCCCCTCCCTCCCATAGCGGTCCTTATCCCCCCCCTCCCTCCCATAGCGGTCCTTATACCCCCCTCCCTCCCATAGTGGTCCTTATCCCACCCCCTCCCTCCCATAGTGGTCCTTATACCCCCCCCCTCCCACAGTGGTCCTTATACCCCCCCCCTCCCACAGTGGTCCTTATACCCCCCCCCCACAGTGGTCCTTATACCCCCCCCCACAGTGGTCCTTATACCCCCCCCCCACAGTGGTCCTTATACCCCCTTTTTTATTATTATTTTTTTTTTATTATTATTATTTTTTATTATTATTTCTTATTTTATTTATATTTTTATTTATTTTTCGTCCCCCCTCCCTGCTTGATACATGGCAGGGAGGGGGGCTCTCCTTCCCTGGTGGTCCAGTGGCAGTTCAGTGGGGGGGAGAGGGGGGCTGGCAGAGCTGTAACTTACCTGTTCTGCAGCTCTCTCCTCCTTCGCGCCGTCCGTGCAGCTCCTTCTATCAGCTCACACTGTAAGTCTCGCGAGAGCCGCTTTTTACACTGGGAGCTGACCGAGGTGCTGAACGGACGGCGCGGAGGAGGAGAGAGCTGACAGGAGCTGCAGAACAGGTAAGTTACAGCTCTGCCAGCCCCCCTCTCCCCCCAGTCTGTATTATGGCAATGCAAATTGCCATAATACAGACCTTTACTCGAGTATAAGCCGAGTTGGGGTTTTTCAGCCCAAAAAATGGGCTGAAAAACTCGGCTTATACTCGAGTATATACGGTATCTACTATCCTAGCAACCTACTTTTCTACCCTACCCTTACCATTTGTGTCACTATACCCCACTCCCTCTAGAATGTAAGCTCAATGAGCACGGCCCTCGATCCCTCTGTTCCTGTGTGTCAAACTTGTCTGGTTACAAATACGTATGTGTTAGTCCACCCATTGTACAGTGCTACAGAACTTGTTGGCATTTTATAAATCATAATATATATATATATATATATATATATATATATATATATACACACACACACACAAAACTATCCATCTATGTTTTTCACTTGTGAATTTAAAATGTATCCATGTTGCAGGATTTGCACCCAATTTACAGTTTAACTTACAGTCTAACTTTAATATATATATAATGACTAGATATGAAGATTCTATGTTGGTAATTCTGGATATGTAATTTAGACTTTTGAGTAATAGTGTTGCAAACACATTTCAAAGCAACAGGCTAGAAAAATATCTGTCACTGAGATGGTTAAGAGTAAATTAATGTGATACATGGTGTATAATACATCACACATATAGGATGTATGAAGCCATTTTAAGGATTTGAATTGCAGTGTTTATGTATATTAGGTGTTTTGTGAAAAAAAATTATATATAAGCCCTTGTATGGCCTGCACACCAGCTCCCACAATCTTTTCAGTACCTCTGTGCAAAACTCCAGCCACAGATATAAAAGTTCCCAGATGAGCGCTCTCGTAGGATTTACAATTCAAATTGATGCAAGTTCATGAAAACAATAGTTGTGGACCAGTTTTGAAAAAAGGACTGAAACGTCAACTATTGTTTTCAATAATTTGCATCAATGACAAAAGCATCAATTTGAATGTAGGTGTGTACAGTGAATGGAGAGTGTGTTTTTGTAGTGGATGTAGTGTGTGTACAGTGAATGGAGAGTGTGTGTTTTTGTAGTGGATGTAGTGTGTGTACAGTGAATGCAGTGTGTATTTTTGTAGTGGATGTAGTGTGTTTGTAGTGATTGCAAAGTGTGTGTAGTGCATGTGGTGTGATTGTGGTGAATGCAATATGTGTATAGTGAATGTAGTGTGTTTGCAGCGAGTGCAAATTATGTATAGTGATTGTAGTGAGTGCAGCATTTGTATAGTTTGTGTAGTGTGATTGTAGTGAATGCAAAATGTGTATGGTGAATGTAGTGTGATTGTGGTGAATGCAAAATTTGTATGGTGAATGTAGTGTGATTGTGGTGAATGCAAAATGTGTATGTGAATGTAGTGTGATTGTGGTGAATGCAGAGTGTGTGTATAGTGAATGCAGTGTTTGTAGTGAGTGCAAAGTGTGTTTAGTAAATGTAGTGTATTTGTAGTGAATGCAAAATGTGTATGGTGAATGTAGTTTCATTGTGTTGAATGCAAAAATTGTTTGTGAATGTAGTGTGATTGTGGTGAATGCAGAGTGTGTTTAGTGAATGCAGTGTTTGTAGTGAGTGCAACGTGTGTATAGTGAATGTAGTGTGTGTGTGTAGTGTGTGTAGTGCAGAGTCTGTTTAGAGAATGTAGTGTGTGTAGTGCAGAGTGTGTTTAGTGAATGTAGTGTGAGTGTGTGTAGTGGGTGTGTAGTGCAGAGTGTGTTTAGTGTGCGTAGTGCAGGTGTGTTTAGTGAATGTAGTGTGTGTGTAGTGCAGAGTGTGTTTAGTGTGCGTAGTGCAGGTGTGTTTAGTGAATGTAGTGTGTGTAGTGCAGAGTGTGTTTAGTGAATGTAGTGTGTGTGTAGTGCAGAGTGTGTTTAGTGAATGTAGTGAGTGTGTAGTGCAGAGTGTGTTTAGTGAATGTAGTGAGTGTGTAGTGCAGAGTGTGTTTAGTGAATGTAGTGTGTGTAGTGCAGTGTTTAGTGAATGTAGTGTGTGTGTGTAGTACAGAGTGTGTTTAGTGAATGTAGTGTGTGTGTAGTGCAGAGTGTTTAGTGAATTTAGTGTGTGTGTAGTGCAGAGTGTGTTTAGTGAATGTAGTGTGCGTTTAGTGAATGTAGTGTGTGTGTGTTTAGTGAATGTAGTGTGTGTGTAGTGCAGAGTGTGTTTAGTGAATGTAGTGTGTGTGTGTGTGTAGTGCAGAGTGCGTTTAGTGTGTGTAGTGTGTGTGTGTAGTGCAGAGTGCGTTTAGTGAATGTAGTGTGTGTGTGTAGTGTGTGTGTAGTGCAGAGTGTGTTTAGTGAATGTAGTGTGTGCGTTTAGTGAATGTAGTGCAGAGTGTGTTTAGTGAATGTAGTGTGTGTGTGTGTAGTGCAGAGTGCGTTTAGTGTGTGTAGTGCAGAGTGCGTTTAGTGAATGTAGTGTGTGTGTAGTGCAGAGTGTGTTTAGTGAATGTAGTGTGTGTGTGTGTAGTGCAGAGTGTGTTTAGTGAATGTAGTGAGTGTGTGTAGTGGAGAGTATGTGTGTGTAGTGCAGAGTGTGTTTAGTGAATGTAGTGTGTGTGTAGTGCAGTGTGTTTAGTGAATGTAGTGTGTGTAGTGCAGTGTGTTTAGTGAATGTAGTGTGTGTAGTGAATGTAGTGTGTGTGTAGTGCAGTGTTTAGTGAATGTAGTGTGTGCAGTGCAGTGTGTTTAGTGAATTTAGTGTGTGTGTAGTGCAGTGTGTTTAGTGAATTTAGTGTGTGTAGTGCAGAGTGTGTTTAGTGAATGTAGTGTGTGTGTAGTGCAGAGTGTGTTTAGTGAATGTAGTGTGTGTGTAGTGCAGAGTGTGTTTAGTGAATGTAGTGTGTGTGTAGTGCAGAGTGTGTTTAGTGAATGTAGTGTGTGTAGTGCAGAGTGTGTTTAGTGAATGTAGTGTGTGTGTGGTGCAGAGTGTGTTTAGTGAATGCAGTGTGTGTAGTGCAGAGTGTGTTTAGTGAATGTAGTGTGTGTTTAGTGAATGTAGTGTGTGTGTGTGTGTGTGTTTAGTGAATGTAGTGTGTGTAATGCAGCGTGTGTTTATTAAATGAAGTGTGTGTGTGTAGTGCAGAGTGCATTTAGTGAATGTAGTGTGTGTAGTGCAGAGTGTGCTTAGTAAATGAAGTGTGTTTAGTGAATGTAGTGTGTGTGTGTGTAGTGCAGCGTGTGTTTAGTAAATAAGGTGTGTGTGTAGTGCAGAGTGTGTTTAGTGAATGTAGTGAGTGTGTTTAGTGAATGTAGTGTGTGTGTTTAGTGAATGTAGTGTGTGTGTGTTTAGTGAATGTAGTGTGTGTGTTTAGTGAATGTAGTGTGTGTGTTTAGTGAATGTAGTGTGTGTGTTTAGTGAATGTAGTGTGTGTGTTTAGTGAATGTAGTGTGTGTGTTTAGTGAATGTAGTGTGTGTTTAGTGAATGTAGTGTGTGTGTGTGTAGTGCAGAGTGTGTTTAGTAAATGAAGTGTGTGTGTAGTGCAGAGTGTGTTTAGTGAATGTAGTGTGTGTTTAGTGAATGTAGTGTGTGTGTGTGTAGTGCAGAGTGTGTTTAGTGAATGTAGTATGTGTGTGTGTGTGTAGTGAATGTAGTGTGTGTGTGTGCTTGTAAGGATGCAGTGTTTGTGTAAAGTAGAGGGGAGAGGAGTATTTTTAAAAAAATTGTGTATATTTGAAATTTAAATTTTATTCCCCATACCCTGGTTCTTACCATAGGCGTGCGCACGGGGTGTGCCGGGTGTGCCTGGGCACACCCTAATCCCCGCGGCACGCCTATGGATTAAGTCCTGCAGGAACAGAGTTCCTGCACTTTTTATGAGCAAGGACACCATTCCTGCAGGCACTCAGCGCCCCCAAATGCCCCCCTTCCTCCCCCTGTCATGGGGGGGCAAGAGGTGAGGCGTACAAACCCGCCGGTCGGGCGCCTGTCTTCATCTCAGCCGCGGCGAGGGAGCTGTGTGCTCTCTGCTTCCTCTCGCCACGCGCCGTTTGCTGATGCCGGGAGCCGGAATATGACGTCATGTCCGGCTCCCAGCTACAGCAGACAGCCCGCGCGGTTAGAGGGAGCAGAGAACACACAGCTCCCTCGCGGCGGCTTGGGTTGAAGGCAGGCGCCCGACCCACTGGACCCCAGGGACAAGTCCACGCCAGCACTCCAGGTAGGGAGGCTGGGTGGACATTTTTTAATTAAAAAATAATAATTTGTGTGTCTGTGAATGTGTGTGTGTATATGTGTCTGAATGTGTGTGTATATGTGTCAGTGTATGTGTCTGAATGTGTGTCTGTGAATGTATGTATGGGTGTCTGTGAATGTGTGTGTGTCAGTGTATGTGTCTGTGAATGTGTGTGTGTCTGAATGTGTGTGTGTCTGAGTATGCGTGTCAGTGTGTGTGTGTGCACACATATATATATATATATATATATATATATATATATATATATATATATACACACACACATTGGAGTGTATGTTATTTTTTTTTTGGGGGGGGGGGGGATCTTGGGAGAGTTCCCACACTTTATTCTCCCCTGTCGGCTCACACAGAACCAGCGCTATCTGAGTGCCGGCTCTGCTCTAAGCCTCCATGGGCCGGCGGGGAGATCAAAGATCTACCTCACCGGCCCACAGCAGCATGGAGGGAGGCAGGAGAGGACCCGGGGAACTCCAGACAGCAGCTCCGCCAGGTTCCTCTCGCGATATCTTAGCGTTGCCATGGCAACGCTCAGATCTCGCGAGAGTTAACTCTAGCCCTGCAGGCTAGAGTTAACTCTCTACTGGACCACCAGGGATGGCACATGGCAGCAAGGATCCCCCCTCCCTACATAAGGTACGAAAGGAGGGGGGATATTTACTAATCTGCCCCCACCTCCACAATCCCTCCAAACATACAGAACATACACACATATAGCACCCACACACAAACAGCACCTACAGAAATACAGCACCCTCACACAAGCAGCACACACACAGCACCCACACACATACAGTACACATACAGCACCCACACACAGCACGCTCACACACACAGTACAATAACCCCACTCTCACAAACACACAACACCCTCACACACAGCACCCTCACAGCACCCTCACAAATACACGACACCCACACACATCACACAAACAGCACCCTCATACACACAGCACACTAAAAGGACCCTAACAAACACACACACCCTCACACCCAAACAGCACCCTCACAAACACACACAAACACCCTCACCCACACAGCACACTAACAGCACCCTCACACATACACACACACACAGCAGCACCCTTACACACAGCACACTAACAACACACACACAGCAGTGTGTGTGTGTGTATATATATATATATATATATATATATGTACACACACATACACATGCGGCGTGTGTTTGTGCTTTAGGGTGCACACCCTAATGCAATAGGCTGCGCACGCCTATGGTTCTTACCTTGCCAGGGAGGGGGGGGATCGCATTCCCTGGTGGTCCGGTGGAAAAAGCCAGCCGCGTTACATTGCAGAGGGGGGCCCAGCAGCACACTGTCTTCCTTTCCAGCTCCTTTCTGACGAACTTTCGCGAGACCGGCCTGCGTGCTGTGCGGAGCGTTGCCATGGTAACCCGTGGCAACACTCTGGCGGCCGCAGGAGAGTTAGAAAGAGAGGAGCTGGAAGGAGGACAGAGTGTGCTGCTGGGCCCCCCTCTGCAATGTACAGGTAGGGGGCCCTCAGTGCACAGATATATAGCGAAATTTGCTATATATATATATCTGTGCACATAAGGAATATGGGGCTCACACTACTAGAGCAGTCCGGGCCCCCCAGGACCGCCGGGCCCATGACAACGTTATGGTTGTCATACCCGATATATATACACACACAGTTTTTTTTAATCTTTTAGTGTTTATGTAGGCATTTTCTGGCTGCCGCTCATACAGAGTGGGATGTTTCACTTCTCTTTGTACAAAGTCATCCAAAGCATAGACCTCATTCTAAATTTTTTTGCTGCAAAGTTATTTAACATGTGATGGATATATGATGCTATGTTTTCCTAACCACAGTAATAGGCACCTACTAGCATACATTGGGAACTCGTCCTCAGATACATCCTTATCCCCTTAAGGATCCTTACTCCCAAAATGGGGGTCCTGCTTGGACCTAGCACTGGCGGCCCTATACAGCTCTTCTTTTATTCAATAAGTGAAACCGTCATTCAAAGATATATCTTTGGGGGGCGGGGGGAGAGGGGGGGGGGTTTAGGGGTTCTGTTTGAGGCAGTAAATGGACTGTAAGAAGCTGAGAATAGCAGACATCTGCTGGAGTATTCATTTAATGCCTTAATGTAACCAATGCCAAAAGAATCCAATGAGATTTATTCATTAAACAAATAACGTTTTATACTGAGCAGGGAATTGCAAATTTGAAGCCATAGTTGTTGACAAGTGGAAAAATTGCTGACTTGTACAATTTTTCCAACTTTGTTTTGGCCTAAACAAAATACATTAGTAGAAAAAAAATGTTAAACAAAAAAAACTTCTGGTAGAATCAGTATATAATATCCTCCCTCTCAGCAAATTCCATAGCACTGTACAATGGGTATATGTATAATAGATATCAAACACCAAGAAAGTTATGGTGAGGAAATATTGTGACTGAAAGCCCTTTCCATCTGAAGTCTATGGATTGTCAATACAAGTATTGACCATATTTTTTTTTTTTGTCTTCACTTTACATTGTAATACAATTGTAGCATTTTGGAAATAAATTTGTTGTCTTGTTTAGTAAATGATTTGCTTTTTTCCCCTGCAGTTCCTAGGATAATGGTGCTGTTTAAGCCATGTAAGAATAAGGAGTTTTTGAGGAGAATGTTCTTAAACTGTGTATAATATATATATATATATATATATTTATATTGAGAGAGAGAGAGTTCTTAAAGTCCTTTTACATGGCTTAAATAGCACCATTATCCAAGGAACTTTAGGGGGGGGAGGGGGGCAAGTAATTTCCTAAACAAGACAATAAATGTATTTGCAAAATACTAAATTGCATTGAGTTGTAAAGTGATTTGCAAATTTTAGACAAAAATAGCTGATTCTGAATTTTTTTCCAATTCATCTATAGTTAAAGCTTGGCTATTTTTGCCTTAACTGTGCAATTTGTTTTCCAATTCACTAAAACTCAGTGTAAAGTGAGCAAACCCCAAAATATAAACACATTGACAATACACACACCATCACTTCTGCATCATTAGTATAATCGCTGTATTTCTTTCCGTACATTTGGCCATTGTGAGCTAAAAATTTCCATTTCAGTTTCCGGCCCACCATTCAGAAAACAAACCCCAGTCAACGATACTTACTAACCAACCAATTGTCAGGAGCTGACATGGGAATGTTAGATAAAACAAGCAGAGCAGAAAAAAACTGTTGAATTAGTAGACATTTCCAATTTTGCTCTTTTTTGGGGGGGGTTTACGTAAAAGTATATTTTTTTTGATCAATTAACAATTTAGTGATTAACATTGTAAAAGTGAGGCTAAATAGTCCCATTGACCGCACTGCCCGCTTATTACAATGAACGCTTTGTCATAGTCTAAGGAAGGATGCCTTTGACAAACTATTACACTAAACATTCATAGATCACTCTGACTGTCTCTGTCACTGCTCTGTGCACAATACAGCATGCACAATAATGCCTACCTTTCCAGGAAGATGTGCTGGGAATTGTCAAAGGCTCTCTCTCACTCTTTATAAAGTAGCTAGGGCGGGTACACTCTATGTGTGTGTTTGCTGCTGCTTAGATAAGCACTGGTTTTGTAACTGTATGATGACATGCTGCTTTTCATGAACAAATGGGGGTGTACTTGCTTGCTTTCATAACAGGAGTGGGATGGTCACTATAGAGGGAGGGCTAGGACTGTTAACTGCTTCACTGCTTCAAATATGACAAACAGATACAAGGAACAAAGCTATTCTATAAGAGAGATGGTTAAATGTTTTATAACATGACATATTCTAAAGTTACAATGTAGTATTTTATAATAATTGATAGTGGGTTATTGGTCAAATGGAACAGCTCCACTAGCTAAAATTATTAGCAATTGATAGTTAGACAGATACATAGCCGTAATTATTAGCAATTGATAGTTAGACAGATACATAGCCGTAAAATGTATAATAAAATAAACAGATGGTAGAAACACTAAGCACCCATAACCAATATTGTATTGCAGTGGTTATGGTGTAAAGAGTCTTTGGGTGCTAATCCGTCTTTTTGGCCAAAATCTAATATTTGTTGGAAGGTGCTCCTTTATTATATTTTATTAAACTGAACCAACCATATGGATCCTGTCCTACAAAAACAAACCAGAAGAACCAAGGCATCCATTATTTTTTTTTTTTTATAAGCTATTTAGATGATTTAGTGTTTTTGGACAAACTTTTAAAAATGATTTCATAATTTGAAAAAATATTTAAATATTTTTTATAGATTTATTAATTTTATTTTAAATATTTTAAAAATGTTTATGTTTATCTCAAGTCATTTCAAAAGCTTACTCAAAATCACTTAGTAATCCGCTGCCACATATAAAAAGTTTTAATTTAAAAATAATTTAAATACATAAAAAACCCCAAAAACATTTTTGAGTAAATAAGATCCCCATATAACTATAAGAGAGTTTTTAAACCTCCCTATTCCCGCAACTGCCTTCTGGCGGTGAGGGCATAGCTCATAAATGTTTAAAACTAGGGACTGAGCCAATTCACTAGAAAGATCTCAATCCCGTGCTATGGGGCCTGTAAAATTACAGGTAACATAACACATAGACATTGAGTGGGGACAGATCACTGTCCATTCCCCAGCCCCCACCGATTTGTGTCAGATGGGGATACTAGTGTAACTTTCCCCCAGCACCTTATCTCTTTCTCCCCCAGGCCTTGTGTGTCTTTTTCCCCTTCCTCAGACCCTCTGTGTGTTTTTCACCCTGAGTCCATCTGTGTGTCTCTTCCCCCGGCTCATCTCTGTGTCTCTTTCTTCCACACCCCTCTATGTGTCTCTGCCCCACAGCACTTTGTGTTTCCCCCCTCCAACCACTGTCTCCTTTTCCCCTTCCCCAGCCCCTCTGGGTGCCTCTTCTTCCCTTCCCCTGTGTATCTCTTACTCCCCCAGCCTCCCTTTTTAAAGTTGTTTTAATTTTGATACTTATTGATTTTCAAATTATATCACAATATCACGTCATTCGTACATTAAGTTTAGTGATTTCAAAATCACAGTATGTCGCACATAATAGTATACTACATCGAAATATTAAAAGAATTGTCTTTCCCAAATCAGTGCACAGTCATTGATTTGCAATGTTGGGATACGTATTTGATATTTACTAAAACAAAACAGATATTTTAAAACAATAATAAAGTTGCAGCAAACAGTGCCTGGAAAGGCAGTCACAGATTCTTAGTAATTGTATAGATTCAGCAAATAAACATTCACCAAATAGAGAATGCTGGAAGTAATATAGCAATATTCTCTTATTAGTTTAGTGCATAGAGAATGTCCCTATATAACATTAGGCCGGGGCGGAGCTTGCCAGACAAGCAGAGCAGACGTGCCTAGCTGGAGCTCCTGCAACTGGCAGCAGATTTCGGGGTAAAAACCCCTACTACCCGCAATATCCAAGCGACAAATAGCAATAATCAAGACCGGGGGAAGCTGCACTACCTGGTGATACCCTACATAAGCACCCCGGAACCTGAACAGACCAGCCCGAGGCTTGCGGCCTACGCCTGAACGAGCCGAGGTGAGACGGCCGCTCACCCGGTTCCGTGCCAGCAGCGGCAACAACCAACCCGAGCCTCCCCCCCCCCCCCCCTCTGGGGGTTATCCCGGTCTACCCTCAGGAGACCCTGGAACGACCCGGCGAGACGGCTGGGGAGACGCAGGGGCCTGAAACACGCGGTGCATAACGTTTAAAATGGCGGAGGCAGCTAACTCACCTAAAACTTACAGTGAACAGCTAGATATAGAGCACCGGCTGAACAGGACCTTCCAGGCTTTTTGGGACAAGTTGGAGGCCCTTATGTTCTCGGAGAACACGGGGACAGTGCCTGTCACCAAGCCACGTACTCGCCTTGCAAAACCTAAAAGAAAGCGAGTGGTGACGGGGGGCGAGATAAAGAATAAAGCCAACGGGACTCTGACACATGCAGCTCCACAAGATGGCGGACTTGCGCTCAGGATCACCACCTCATGTTTTTGCAAAAGGTACACACCGATGGGATACAAGCCCAATGCAGAGCGACCAACGACCGCATAACAGACTGGGCATTGGATGAACAGGCAAGAGGCTCCGGACGGTCTCTCGGCACAGGCACAGACGGCTCTGCAGACCTGGTCTACCCTGGTGAACTCCCGACATGTACAGGTCTCCCTATGTGCCCCTAGCATATTTTTACCTAAACCTAGCCTTCGGGACTCAAACAAGGATGTTTTCATTGCCTAATCACCTGATCAGCATAATTTTGAGTATCAGTTGTTACACGCTGCATTACAATCTAATCTAATGTTTATTAACTGCAACCGTTACACCCCTTGCAGAGTTTTCCACGCTGTTGCCTACATGCGTTTACCTCCACTGTGTTGTTTTATTAGCTGGTCCTATCTAAAGTGGCAAATTAAGCTTGTTATGTAACCAGCAATAACATGGTTGGTTTATTCCCACGCTCCCCTCTTTCACAAAGCATTGTTCTGCGCCCTTACAGCCTAGCACATTGTATTGCAAAATGCTGATGTCAAGCGTATCGTTTAACATTTAATTTACTTTCTCACCTTAAGCGCAGCTAGTTATGTTTCAAAGCATGTTATACCACAAAAGCGATGTCTAACAGTCTGATACCTTCATGTAATATAAAAATGTGCCGTATAAACTGTCACACCTTGATATGTCATGGAAATGCGTGAAGATGCTGTTGTGGCTCTGCACGCTTGATGTCAAACTATGCACAAGAAAAAGAATAAAAAAAAAAAAAAAACCATTAGGTCCCCCGTTTATATTAATAGCCCCCACCTGCGGGTCACGGGTGGGAGTGTGGGGGGCACTATGTCAGGTGCTTGTTTTTTTTTTTGTTCCCGGGAATGGAGGAACCTGTGTCAGGTCTCCCCTTATTGCACTAGTGACTGGGCAGCAATAGCAAGTACTTTTAAATTTGTTTAGGCGAGTAGGGGCATGCGGGAGGATTTAACCTCCCTGTTATCAATATGGGGGTCAGAGTGACCCCCATACTGATTAGTATTTAGTTTTATGACAGCGAGCAACCACTGGCTGTTTGCTGTCATTTAAAAGTGGATATAAATGTATCTTATTTAGTGTTAGAGCTACGGTGAGAGTACGTGTAAAAATTAGCTATTTAGATCTAAATAGCGACTTTTTCATATTGCAAGATTGGTATAGTTTTAACTTTTGGTTACATGTACTCTTATCGTAACTCTATCATTTCTATAAGATACTGATCTATTTATATCCAGTTTTAAATGACTGTTTAGGCGACATGCCCCTACCAGTGCCAGGTCCGCCCCGTGTAGTAGGGACATGTCGCCTAAACAGTCATGTGCCAGGTCCCCCCTTATAGCACTAGTGACTGGGCAGCACATATTCGTAGGAAAACAAATGCACGTCTACAAGATACTGCCACATGGACTCTAGTGCTCAATGACTTTAAAGGGACACTACAGTCACTCAGACCACATCAGCTCATTTAAATGGTCTGGGTGCAATGTCTCTGTCCTCCTTAGTGCTTTTAGACAGCATCTAATGTCTATCAAACAGCCACGGGAGGTGCTTCCGAGAGTTTATCGGACTCTGAGTCCCTTAAACAATGCTGGACATTCTCACGCTCTGCATGAGGACATCCAGTGTCAATGGAATCCCCACAGGACAGCATTGATTCTATGCTTTCCTATTGGAAAGGCCAAATGAGCTTGAAGCACTCACCGCGCATGAGCATTAGGTTCCCCCTATTGGATGATGTTGGAGGAGGTAGATGACGTCTGAGGACCCAGCACCGAGGGACATTGCCGCTGGAATAGGATGAGTTAATAAATGGGTTTTAACCCTTTATGTGTCAGGGGCTTGAGGGAGGAAGGGACTAGAGGGGAATATAGTGTTAGGAATACAACCTTATTTTCCTCAGCAGCGCAATTCTTAGAAATTAGTTCCGTATTAGCTCTGGGGCCTTATTCATTTTCTCAAAGGGTGCCAATGCTGTGAGGCATGAAACATGTTAGTGTCCCTTGGTGATTAGAAATAGATCAATGCACATGTATTTTTTTTGTAAAGTTTTTTTTTTTTGTTTTTTTTTTTTTAAAGGAGGAGGAACATACATATTCCCCTGTGCTGAATTCGGTATACATTCTGCTATACAATACAACCCTGATGTGCCTGTCTCTTAAAGGATACACAGAAACCTGATGCAGCTTATCTTAAAGGACCAATGTCAAATATGTCTTCAGGAACTAGGTAATAGGGAGTAGTTTCAGCAGTCACATGCAGCATTTCTGGTTTGGCTGGTTTGCTGGGAGAGATAATATTACATGGCTAGAAATACAAAAGGAATGAGTGTGAACCCAATACTAGCATAGGTGCGGTCTGAATTCAATGTCCTTAAAATTAAATGATGTATAGACCGCTAGAAATCAAAAAGTCTCCCCCTTCATCTCTTTGTTACAAGTAAGGTTTAGAAATGCAATGTGACCGCACAGACAATACGTGTCACTGCATACAGGCTCTACTCCCCCCACACCTCCTCACCAAAAATAAGTTTAATGACTTTATAAACTGTACAGTGTAGACATAAACCGTCCACAGCAGTGTTCTGCAACCTTTTAACACCCATGGCCCGGCAAAAAGAGGAGACATTTTGCGTACTGGCGTCAGACAGAAAAAAAAAAATTTGTATGTGTGAGGGAGGCAGTGTGTGTGTTTGAGAGGGGTGCAGTGTGTGTGTGAGCATGGGGGGCAGTGTGCCGCACCTGTACCTTTAACAAATGTGCTGTGCCGTCTATTTGCTTATGTATGTCCTGATGAAAGTTCCCAGCTAGGAACTGAAACGTTGACTGACTTGTGACAATAAATCGCTGTGCTGTACAAATCCAGGAGTGCCGGTATTTATCTACTTTTATATCACAGTGTGGCTGGGCACCCAGTATCATCTTGGCTGGAGGTAGGAGCACTCTCAGGACTTGTAGATAAAATAAAACATAGCTTTTAATTAGCTTTTAAAAAGTAATCAACGTTTCAGTCTCTTTTACACAGACTTTCATCAGGATTTTTATTTTATCTGCAAGTCCTGAGAGTGCTATCTGGATTATTCTATTGTATATTTTCGCTTGACAAGCACCGGGCAAGTATGTTTGTATTATATGGAGTGCAGGAATATATATATATATATATATATATATATATATATATATGCCCCTGCTGCTTTATCCTATGAAGAAGGGGCCAAGAGATCTGATTCTTCATCTCCTGGCTGCAGCATTCAGTGCTTTTTTCTGCCGAGCCACGGCAACGTTCTGTAGACCACGTTCTGTGCAGCAAGCAATGCATGCAAGAGCGTTGCCGCTCTCGCGGCTCGCAAGAGGAAAGGACTAAATGCTGTAGTCAGGAGATGGAGAATCAGATCTCTGGAACCACCCTTCACAAGACACCTTCTTGTGCCACTGGACCACCAGGGAACATCGTGCCCCGCCTTCCTGCCCACAGGTAAGAGGCAGGGAGGGGGAATACATGTGATTATACATTTTTTTAAAACTACATCCCGCCCCACAGCCCACAAACACATGCTCACCACTACAAACACACAAATTGCATCCACTACACAAACACAGACACTGTATCCAACACACACACAGACTGCATCCACTACACACACTTCATCCACTACACACACGCACACTGCATTCACTACACACACTGCATCCACTACACAAACACAGATACTGCTAGCACTACACACACTGCATCCAGTACACAAACACTGCATCCATTGCACACTCTGTATACAATACACAAGCTCAGACATTTCATTCATTAAACACTGCATAAATTAATGGATGTAAGCGTGTTTTGGAGAGCGTGTTTTTTGTTGTTGGGGATGGGGGCAGCATTTCATCTATGGACCCAGGCAGCACAATGCCTTGGGCTGGCCCTGTGTGGGGGACAGTGTGTGGGAGCAGTGTGTGTGTATGGAGGGCAGTGTGTGTATAGGGGTAATTATTGTGGGTCTGTGAGGTTGGAGGGTAGATTAAGAAATTATAAAAAAAAAAGATTTAAAAAAATGTTGATATCCCCCCCCCCCTCCCTGCTTACTTTTGCCTGGGAGGGAGCACAGTACAAGGCAATCCCTGGTGGTCCGGTGGTCAGGCTAGAGTTCACTCTCACGAGACTCTGAGCGTTGCCATGGCAACCACGGCAATGCTGCGAGCTCCCGAGAGGAGAACCCAGAGGAACTGCAGGTTAGAGCTCCCCGGGTTCTCTCTCACTCCCTCCCCTGCCAGTTGCCAGCATTACAGTGCTAGCGGGCCGGAGAGGGAGATCTTTGATCTCTCCTCCAGTCCTGCAGAGCCAGCAGGGGTGAGGGAAGCACAGTTCCCGGTAATCATAGCACTGGGGAAAAAATTTGCGCCAATTATTTGCCGGACCGCGATGGCTTTCACCCGACTGCAGCGGTCTAGTCAGGTGAAAGCTTTCGCGGACCAGCAATAAATTCTTGTGGACCACTGGATTATAAGCACTAAAATATAAGAGGAAACTCACTCACATACAAAACACTTTTTTTTGTTAAAACTTTTAAGGAATCACAAACTGTACGTGTTGGTTTTTTTTTTGTCTTAATAAAGAACTATAAATAAAAAAATAACAAGTCGTTGGGATAATCGGATGGATTGAGAGTTACATTACATAGGGTGCTTAGTGTAAATTGGATTAAAAGTTTGAGTGGATTGCAGTTGAGGTATAAGTTATGTTTAGTGTTTGAGTGGTGTTTTATTTAGTATTTGCATATAGAGGGTGTTCACAATTATTTTGTTTAAGATTAGAGTTGTGTCAGATTTAGTACTAAGGTACATGGGGAGTTTAGTTTTAAGAATATTTAAACCCTGAATAAAAGGGTTACTCCAATCTTCATGACCACTTCTGCTCTTAGAAGTAATAATCGAGCAGCTTGAAACGCTGCATATACCCAGTAATCTGCCATTTTAGTTACACCCCAGCAAACGTGACAGAGGCAGCCTCTGGAACTTGGTTCCGTTTTGCATGTTAGTTCTCAAAGCGCCCTGTATGTTGGCAACAGATGTAATCGCCACTTGCAGGCAGCACTGTGAGCTTGCCTACAACGTGAAACCCTCTCTCTCTCTCTTTTACATTACATTATTAAATTCAGCCCTGCCTCAGTTCCTCCCTCACTCTGTCCCCCTTTCACATTACATTATTAAATTGAGATCGGTTACAGAGGTTCACAATTGGAAATGCATCATCAAAAAGCTCCACAAAGACGAATGTTATAAAAGGACAGCAATGGAAGGGTTCCATGTTATATATGATGTCATAATGAGGCACCAGAAACCTAGGGATAAGTGGATGTGCATTAAAACACAGAAGTAACTTTATTTCTGTGATTGCAGGGTGTCCTGAGGGACAGGTATCACCGGTTTAATGAGTGGCCGTTATTTACCCAAGGTTTAGCTAGAACCGTTTTCACTATGCATTAATTAGTTTCAAAGTAGGAGAGCTATATCTACATTTTATTATTGGGATACCAAGTTTAGAAGATCTGACAAGTGAGCATTTGCCCATTGTTAATTGACAGTTGGTGTGGTGTTTTATCTAGTGTTTTAAATAATGTGCAAAGCGTATGTAGTGGCCATTGGGGTTAGGAGCCAAAGGCCCTTCTTCTTATAAATTTGTCTAGTACCCATCACAGGTGGAAACAGGAGCAGGCCCAGTAATATAATCAAGTGGACAGCACCAGACCGCCAGGGTAAGGTGGCGAGCACGGAGGAGAATGAGGAAGGTACAAAAGGTTACCTCGTCAACATATAGATCCATTTTTTTTTCCAGGCCCTGCTTGATGTTCCCTCCTAGAACTCCTTTTTAAGCAAACCTCATACATTCATGCCAGGCACAGTTCCTACTAGCCACACTCTCCCTTATGATAGCCACCTATTTTCTTCCTAGTCACTCTCACTTGTCTAATAACTCCCCCTTGTTTACCCTTTTTATCTTCAAGCCAGCCATTTTCCCTTTTAGGCACCCCTGTCTTTATAGCTTATTCATTCCTAGTGGCTGTATTCTCTAGTTAGCCAGTTGCCTCCTAGCAACCCTTTCTTCGAGTCATTGTGCTCCCTCCTAGCAACCCTATCTCACAGCCAGCAACCTACCCTCATAGCAACCCACTCTTTCCTTTTGCTCTAACAAGATACATGAAAGAGAATTATAATTTTCCTCCCTTTAGTGTAACAATGTCATTACAAATATAAAGTTGATCTATTACTCCATAGATTTGTGATATGTGGTAAAGAAATAGACAATTTTAGGTTTGCCTATATTGAAAGAATAAAGCTTTAGCGATGTTTCTATAATAATAATTGTTGTTGTGTGAATTTTTCATAGTGCAAGAGCGCCATCTCTTGTTCATGTTCTGACTGGTCATGATGCAAGAGCAGAACTGCCAGAGGTCTTTTATACCTTCATCCATAAATACAGTTCACTTTTGCAATAGTTTTTATTCTTCTCTCTAGAGATTTCTCTTACTGTAATGGTATGGTTTAGTAATAAGAGGAATGTGTAGTCTTATATTTCTGGGTATTAAAGAAAGGAAAGCATACAACAGTGAACTGCAACATATATCAAATACAGGCAGAAGCAAAAAGCTCTGCTCACACCCAGAATACAGGGACAGCAGTTGGAGCTCACACTAATGTCTCATTTGTCTTATTTTCAGGTTTAATAAAATTCACTAAAAGTAGCAAATTCTCTTAACTAGATTTCTTCATGCTAAATAACCTCTTATTAACTATATAGCTCAATGAGTATACTCAACCCAGACATAATCCTTATATGTCTTGTCTACCTCTCTTGGGAACAGATAAATATAGGGGCCTTGTCTCATAAGGGAAACATGAAGCAGAATGTCATATGGGTTAGACTTAGCCCTTGTGATTATGCAGACACTGGTTGTCTTGAGCTCCTCTATGGCAGTGGAATGTTATTTTATTAAAGACACCGAGGCTCATAGTATGCAGCACTCTTCCTTTATTTCTCTCAGCAAGAAAAGACCCAAAACATTGAAAACACAAAGTAAATAACATCATACACAAACCAACACATAATCCAATCAGAGAAGGCACAATCCTATAAAATGCAGGGACTATCCATCCACTTCCTCTTTCTTTGCTGCTCGCTCAGCTAAGTATTATCTTGATTACTGTAGTCTTGTGCTTTCTTCAGTGTCCCACCTTTTTGTTATCCTGTGGTCTTTACATGGCTTTATCTGTTGCTATTTATGCAATTATTTGCTCCAACTCCACTATCTTAGTTAGTTTTCATAGTACTTCAATTGCTATTTGCCCTGTCTTTTTGGATCTGCTTACAGCTGCAGCCGCCATTTTCTCAGCGGTTTCGTGCTTTTGCTTTTTTTTTTCTCATCCTTGCGGTGCTTGAGTGGTTGCCATTTCCCCTGCCTCTGGCTGACACTTGGACGATTCCTTGCTTCCCTACTTACTCTAGGAGTGTAGATAATATTAGTAGAAAGTGGATCTAGGCACTCAAGGTATCTTCAAAAAAGGCAGATTTATTGAAAATGGAATCGTCTAATGGCCTTCACAGAGGCCTTTGCTAATCCAGTATTTTATGCACCTGGTTTTCACTGTGAGAGTGTGGTATGCTTTATATTTAAATCAATACTCTATGAGTGTGTCAGTTTTTCTTCACCTCGGTTCCCTTAGGCCTTCCCTGTAAGTCTTTAGGTTACTTAACCCTTAGACTTCTCTTTTCTATTGGACAGCTCCCTCATCCTCCTGGGTGGCTTACTTTCATACTCTGGTGGCTCTCACTGGCCTGTGCTGTCACTACTACTGTGGGTTTTGTTTTAGTGCTCACTGACTTCTGCTTAATTATGCAGTCTGCAGAGAACATGGTTCCCCCATCAGACTGTATGAGGCTTCTGGGGCTCCCCTGCAGATTTCCCCTTTTGCCTCTGATAGCGTAAAATTACCAACTGTGCAAAAGAGCCACTAGCCGGGCAAAATTGCCGGGCTATTTGGCAAAGGGCAAAAAGGCAAACTGATGCTCAGCGATACTGTGGAGGATTCAAATAAGTCATATTTGGATTCTGTTGAGGAATCAGGAAATGATTCAGATGATGCAGACACTGAACCACCTGCTCCCTCTTACGGCTGAAAGAGCGGCGGATGGCATAACATCCTATGGCTGATGAGGATGGCAGTGTTCTATTAGACCCAGACAACCTACGCCATCCATGTCCAGTCGAATGGTCACCTGCTGAACATGTGAACCAATATTTGGCTTCGCACATTCACAAGCCTTTGGAGAAGGCGACATGCAATAAATTGCATGTAGAATGTCCATACCTTACCATCCCAGATAAGGTATGCCACATGTCCCTAGTGGACCCCAAACGTGTCCAATTTATGGATAAGACAGGGTGGAAACCTAAGAAAGGGCTGGACTATTCTTTAAGGAATTGTTGACAAAATCCTAGACATTTTGGGGCCGAAAACAAAAAAAAAGTTAAGACAATTAAGGATGCCCTGTACAGTTATCAACAAATAGATTTGATATCGTGCAGGGCTAAATTCAAAGGCTAGAATGCCTCATTGGCAACGGTAACACAGCAGTTGCTACTGAATGCCATAAATTGATCCTCCTTAAAATAGAACCCAAGTTGGTTAATTTGGCCTGAATGAACCAATGGCACAGGTTAAAGGGATCCTAGGTCCAGACTTTCACAGCTTTCGATAATGCCCAGTCAAATGTGCAAAAAGTATATCACCCAAAAGTTTTGGTGGGAAAGACAGACAGGAACGGTCTGTCCAGCAGTTCCCAAAGAGGAACCAAGTTTTCGGGCAGATCTTCCATACTGGATTCAAAGTCAACTCAGCCCTTCACGCAATGCAGAAGACTATGGTCTTCAATAGGCGCAAGGGGTATGGTAAGCTTTACCCACCTTCCTTCTTCCCTACAACTCGTGGGGGAGGGGGACCAGGGGGGCAAACTACCATTTTCTACCATATGTGGCTTTTAATAACTTTAGATGCTTGGGTACTCCAGGCAGTAAAAGGGTATTCTATAGAGTTTGTATCGGTGCCAATCAAATTGCTCAACTTCAAAGTGATTGACTTTTCTCCAAAGAACGCCAAATTGGTTTATAAGGAAGTCCTGGAGTTGGCACCCAAAGAGGCTATTCAGGGAATCCTGTGGCTTACCAGGGGTTTGTCAGCAACCTCTTTCTGGTTCCCCATGAAGGCAGAGGCATTCACACAGTGATGAACTTAAAACCACTCAACGCCTATGTGATGCATCATCACTTCAAATGGAAGTGATCCATTCCCTACGCGATCTCCTTCAGATTGACCGGCCAAACTGGATCTGAAGGATACGTGCCGATAGCAGATGACTTTCTTCAGTTTGCACGGGAAGGAAGTGGTGGTTCATGTGCCTTCCTTTCGGACTCTCCTCAGCCCCTGGGTGCTTTATAATGTTCATAAAACCGTCAGTCGCATTCATGAAAAGTAGGCTTTCGACTTATTTACCTCAACAACATTTCAAGTGCTTAGTGTTCCTTGTTTTTTTGGTTTTCTAGTCTATGTCTGGTTTTCTTTATGCTGGGATTTCTGGGTTCATTCCTATAGTTCGTCCCTGGATTTCCCAGTCTCCAGGTTTCCTTTAAATGTTTGTTTTATGTTGCCACACCCGTTTGTTTTCCATCATTCCTTTCTGTTTGAGTCCTGCAGGCAGCTGCTCAAAGCTTCTGCCCTTTCTTGCAGGTAAGTGCTATATATGTCTACTTAGGATGTTTTAGCATACATTAGGCAGTGTAGGACCTGCCAGATATGGGGTACATTGACGTTGTTGGCAGGCTTATGCAATGTATGATCACATAGTGTGACTAAATCCCCATGATTTCCATATGTAGTACTTAGTTAGTTCTCCTCTTGTTTTGCCTATGTTATCTTGTCTTGTTTTAGTTTGTATACCCAGTCCATGTACAGTCCTGCCCATGTTATGTTCATGTTTTCCTCATGTCTTGTGTATATGTTCTGGGATTAGTTTACTATCTTTCTCTGGTTCTGGGTTCTTTTAGTTCTGTCTTGTTTTCATGTTTGGTGTCTATCTCTAGTCTTTCCTTGTTTCTAGTACTGGATACAATCTTACTACAGAGCCTCCCTATTCAGCTCCTGGGAGGTCTGCTTAATTTCCAAGCTCCTAGTTCCTGTTATCCGCTTAAGCTGAATCAGGGTCTTGGTATGTGGCTGCACAAACGCTGGTGCTCAACACCAGGGGGCGTGTGGTTACCCTACACCAGACCCTGCTAATCCACCTCCACGCTGAAGACTCCCACTTAACATCAGGCATATTGGGTCCCGGTCCATGCTCCGCCGCCTGGACACTGTGTCTGGGTCCTGGCAACCGGACGGCCACCCTGACACCGACAAGAAAGGAACCTCCATATCACTTGCCTAGAACTATTCGAAAAAAAGATAGGGTCGCACCTAGCCACAATATAACAATCCAGGGTGCTACTGAGCATGGGTCAGCAAAAAAAAAAAACACATGAAATATACATAAAAAGAAAAAAGCTCAGGCACTCACTGTGATTGTATCCAGGCAGATTTATTTGCAACGTTTCGACCTGTCAAGGTCTTTATCAAGCATGATAAAGACCTTGACAGGTCGAAACGTTGCAAATAAATCTGCCTGGATACAATCACAGTGAGTGCCTGAGATTTTTTCTTTTTTTGCCTAGAACTTTTAGCCTGATCTTTCACAGACAAAAGCTGCTCCCAAACTGTCTCCCAATGATCACTTCTCTTGAAGATAGACAACATATCGGCGGTCAGATACATCAACTGTCTAGGTGGCACACACTCCATAGTTCTGGCAAACATGGCTCAAGAGTTTTGGCATTATTACCTGCAATTCAGTATTTCAGTGATGGTGGAATACATTCACGGCCTATCCAACACGCCAATTGGAATTCTAGTCAGTTCAGCAATTTCATCATCTAGTGCTCTAACTTTTACACACATATTAGACATTTGGGGGCCCTTTGGATATTAACCTATTCGTATCTCACCAGAAAACTTAGCTCCCCAGTTTTTTGGGGGCTGAAGACCAGACCCCGGAAGCATTGACTTTTTATGTTTGTTTAAATAAATCCCCTTTTTATTACTGAAAGATTCTTCCCAGTCCAAATATTGGAGAATATATTTCTTACTGGTTATTAAAGGGGGTGTCACCCTACAATTTGAAACCAAGCTGAAAGTTTATATATCCACTGTGAAGAAAATATTTCTGCTACTCTGATCTTAGAAGAGAGTTGACATTGCCACCCACTTAAAGGCATGGAAGCTGTTTTGTTTAGAGCCTACAACCAGTGGTGTATTCTGGTTTTGTGCTGCACTAGGCATGACAAAACTCGGGAACCCTCTCCCCACTTCCAAATTTCTCTTCCTGATGGCACACACACATCCTCACTGATGCATGCACTGACATATACTCACTTACAGATACACAGTCATTGTCACACACACTTTCACTGAAACATTCACAGACATACACTCACTCATTCACAGTTACACTCACAGTAACACATATTACAAACTCAATGACAAGACAAACATGCACACTGACCGACACAAATACTCACTGACCGATAAACACTGACAAACACACATACACACTCACTGACAGACATATATACACTAAGTGTCAGACACATTCACTGACAGACACACACTCTTAGTGGCAGACACTGACACAAGCATACATACACTGGGGGGGGTGGGGGCAGAGCCAGCTGCCTACTAGCCGGATGCACTCTGCAGAAGCTCCGGGGAGATTACCCCGAAAACAGCCACTGCTGACCTTAAAACCCGCAATCGGAGCCCAGATTACGGGCTTACCTGCTCCGCAGCCGATGGGAAAGCGATCCAAAAAACCCCGGGCCAACCAGAGCCCAGGATATTGGTACGTTCATGCGCCAGCCTGCTAGGGCTGCACCAATAAAGATGGTGCCGGTGGCGGCATCCACCTCGGCCTCATCAGATGAGGAAAGCCTACCGGACCAGCTATCCACCTTCTCCAAGGGACCTGCTGTCACCTGTGAGCCCCCTGCAGGGGGAGACACTGCCCCCTCGACTAAGGCAGATATTAAAGCCCTACTCTATGAGATACGGGCTTTGTTCCAAGCCGACGTGGCAGGTGTGATGGAGGAGGTGGCTACACTTACTTACAGGCTTGTCACAATAGAGAACGACATGGGAACGACGAAAGTGGCACAAACTGCCACAGATGCTGCCCTCAGCTCACTACAAAAGAGTAACGCTGACATGCTTAAATGTATGGCCAACATGGAATGAAGGCGAGAAATGTGAGAATCATGGGGGTCCCAGAGAACATAACTACTGAAGAAATGCCTCATTTTATTCGACGACTCCTTTCCATACTGCTGCCCCAAAACAGGTGAAACAGGTCACAATGGACCATTGCTTTCGTTTTTTTCTAAGGCCCCTAGAGCCCCAGCAGAGACATCCAGGAACATTCTGGTTAAATTTGTTCTGGACTCTGACAGAGGTGCTATTCTGGCGGCGACCAGATATTCCCCTACCACAGCATTTGAGGGTCACCAACTGACGTTCTACAGGGATGTATCCTGCCACACCATTGCCTGGAGGCAATCTCTCCGCCAACTCACCCAGCACCTACGGGAAAGCAAGGTGCCATACAAATGGGGCATACACAAGCTTATTGTTGAAAAGGATGGCAAGACCCACTCACTTACTCGCCTTTCCAAGGTGCACCGCCTACTACGGGAATTGGGGGTACCTTCACCATACTGCAACAGCCCTCTTGGTCAGTCGACCGTATAACTCCATTCATCCCGAGAGTAACCGCAACGAGATCCCGTGACTCGTGACTGTGATGAAGGCCATCTCACCACTACTGTTCTCAACCTACAATACATGCTTTATGCATGCATACTTTATTTTTAACTGTTAACAATGATACTATGCCATGTTTTATTGTTTCTAATAATCAATCTGGCTCCATAAGTTGTAGATATATTTGTGTTGATGAGTTGTACACCCTTCCCCACCTACTATCCCTGTTTACTACGAGAAGACGTATTTCCAATACGGTAGTTACTGCATGACACCTGCTGATAACACCCACATGTAATAATCTCCTCATATAGGCAGATAGACAGATAACCCGACAGCAGATTTGTCCTCTGCAGATGTGTCACAGTTTTACTAGCTCCCCCTCCCCCCAATAACCCAGAGATACTAAAGTTCTGACCTCACTGAATTAAAGCTGACTGACCTTAACGTGTTGTACAATTTATTTTATAAAACGTGCTGTATTACTGATAAATGTTGTTGAGGTAAATAAAAAAATTTGAATATCGTGCAAAAGTTAAATTTATTTCAGTAATGCAACCTAAAAGGGGAAACTAATACAGAGAGTGCAGAATTATTAGGCAAATTAGTATTTTGACCACATCATCCTCTTTATGCATGTTGTCTTACTCCAAGCTGTATAGGTTCGAAAGCCTACTACCAATTAAGCATATTAGGTGATGTGCATCTCTGTAATGAGAAGGGGTGTGGTCTAATGACATCAACACCCTATATCAGGTGTGCATAATTATTAGGCAACTTCCTTTCCTTTGGCAAAATGGGTCAAAAGCAGGACTTGACAGGCTCAGAAAAGTCAAAAATAGTGAGATATCTTGCAGAGGGATGCAGCACTCTTAAAATTGCAAAGCTTCTGAAGCGTGATCATCGAACAATCAAGCGTTTCATTCAAAATAGTCAACAGGGTCGCAAGAAGCGTGTGGAGAAACAAAGGCGCAAAATAACTGCCCATGAACTGAGAAAAGTCAAGCGTGCAGCTGCCAAGATGCCACTTGCCACCAGTTTGGCCATATTTCAGAGCTGCAACATCACTGGAGTGCCCAAAAGCACAAGGTGTGCAATACTCAGAGACATGGCCAAGGTAAGAAAGGCTGAAAGACGACCACCACTGAACAAGACACACAAGCTGAAACGTCAAGACTGGGCCAAGAAATATCTCAAGACTGATTTTTCTAAGGTTTTATGGACTGATGAAATGAGAGTGAGTCTTGATGGGCCAGATGGATGGATTGGTAAAGGGCAGAGAGCTCCAGTCCGACTCAGACGCCAGCAAGGTGGAGGTGGAGTACTGGTTTGGGCTGGTATCATCAAAGATGAGCTTGTGGGGCCTTTTCGGGTTGAGGATGGAGTCAAGCTCAACTACCAGTCCTACTGCCAGTTTCTGGAAGACACCTTCTTCAAGCAGTGGTACAGGAAGAAGTCTGCATCCTTCAGTAAAACATGATTTTCATGCAGGACAATGCTCCATCACACGCGTCCAAGTACTCCACAGCGGGGCTGGCAAGAAAGGGTATAAAAGAAGAAAATCTAATGACATGGCCTCCTTGTTCACCTGATCTGAACCCCATTGAGAACCTGTGGTCCATCATCAAATGTGAGATTTACAAGGAGGGAAAACAGTACACCTCTCTGAACAGTGTCTGGGAGGCTGTGGTTGCTGCTGCACGCAATGTTGATGGTGAACAGATCAAAACACTGACAGAATCCATGGATGGCAGGCTTTTGAGTGTCCTTGCAAAGAAAGGTGGCTATATTGGTCACTGATTTGTTTTTGTTATGTTTTTCAATGTCAGAAATGTATATTTGTGAATGTTGAGATGTTATATTGGTTTCACTGGTAAAAATAAATAATTGAAATGGGTATATATTTGTTTTTTGTTAAGTTGCCTAATAATTATGCACAGTAATAGTCACCTGCACACACAGATATCCCCCTAAAATAGCTATAACTAAAAACAAACTAAAAACTACTTCCAAAAATATTCAGCTTTGATATTAATGAGTTTTTTGGGTTCATTGAGAACATGGTTGTTGTTCAATAATAAAATTAATCCTCAAAAATACAACTTGCCTAATAATTCTGCACTCCCTGTATATGAGATAGACGCATTACATGCATAGCAAGATAGTTCAAGCCGTGATTTGTCATAAGTGCGATGATTATGTCTTACAGCTCATGAAAACCCCAAATCCACAATCTTAGTAAATTAGAATATTACATGCAATCAATAAAACAAGGAGTGTACATAGAACAATATCGGACCTCTGAAAAGTATAAGCATGCATATGGACTCAGTACTTGGTTTGGGCCCCTTTTGCAGCAATTACTGCCTCAATGCGGCGTGGCATGGAAGCTATCAGCCTGTGGCACTGCTGAGGTGTTATGGAAGACCAGGATGCTTCAATAGCGGCCTTCAGCTCTTCTGCATTGTTCGGGCTCATGTTTCTCATCTTTCTCTTGGCAATGTCCCATAGATTCTCTATGGTTTTCAGGTCAGGCGAGTTTGCTGGCCAATCAAGCACAGTAATCCCATGGTCATTGAACCAGGCTTTGGTGCTTTTGGCAGTGTGGGCAGGTGCCAAGTCCTGCTGGAAAATGAAGTCAGCATCCCCATAAAGCTCATCTGCGGAAGGAAGCATGAAGTGCTCCAAAATCTCCTGGTAGACGGCTAAGTTGACCCTGGACTTAATGAAGCACAGTGGGCCAACACCAGCAGATGACATGGCTCCCCAAATCAACACAGACTGTGGAAAGTGTCTGCCTCTCCATTCTTCCTCCAGACTGGGTCCTTGGTTTCCAAATGAGATGCAAAAGTTGCTCTCCTCAGAAAAGAGGACCACTGAGCAACAGACCAGGTCTGTTTTTCCTTAGCCCAGGTAAGACGCTTCTGAAGTTGTTTTTTGTTCAGGAGCGGCTTGACAAGAGGAATACATCTGAAGCCCATGTCCAGGATCCGTCTGTGTGTGGTGGCTCTTGATGCACTGATTCCAGCCTCAGTCCACTCTTTGTGAAAGTCCCCAACACATTTGAATGGCCTTTTCCTGACAATCCTCTTCAGGCTGTGGTCATCCCTGCTGCATGTGCACCTTTTTCTTCCACACAACTTTCTATTAATGTACTTTGATACAGTACTTTGGGAACATCCAACTTCCTTCGCAATTACCTTTTGAGGCTTTCCCTCCTTATGGAGGATGTCAATGATGGCTTTCTGCACAACTGTCAGGTCAGCAGTCTTCCCCATGATTGTGATTCCTACTGAACCAGACTGAGAGACCATTTAAAGGCTCAGAAACCCGTTGCAGGTGTTATGGCTTACTTAGCTGATTAGAGTGGGACACTGTGAGCCTAGAATATTGCACCTTTTCACATTATTCTAATTTACTGAGATTGTGGATTTGGGGTTTTTATGAGCTGTAAGCCATAATCATCACACTTATGACAAATCACAGCTTGAACGATCTTGTTTTGCATGTAATGCGTCTATCTCATATATTAGTTTCCCCTTTGACGTTGCATTTCTGAAATAAATGAATGACCTCACACAGCTTTAGAAGCTGAACTTCCTCCCTTTCCTAACAACCATCCAAACAGACCTCCAACCCTGGTCTCCACAGTACTTAACCTGGTTCGGCCGGATCCAAGTGATTAAGATGAACATACTCCCAAGACTGCTATATCTCTTTATGACACTGCCTGTGGCAATCCTGCAAGCATTCTTCTGCTCACTAACAACGGCCATTCGCAAATTCATATGGAACCAAAGACCAACTCGTATCCGCTGATCGACATTGGAAAGACCGAAGACAGCTGGGGGCGTGGGTTTACCGTCCGTGCCGCTGTACTATCAGGCAACACACCTAGTAGACTGGCATGCACGCCCGACCACAAAAAGATGGGTGGCCCTGGAAATCCAACAATCACAAGGTGCGGTCCCCTCCAGACTCTGGCTCGGCAAAACCACCAATACAGAGCTCCAAACAAACAATCCAATGATTGATGCCACCCTCAGGGTCTGGTGCAGCCTACGATTTGCCCACTAGCTCACCACCTCACTGAACCCACTTACCCCGATCACGCATAACCCGGTCCTAGCGGGGGGCATACCTCCCCAGCAGCCCTGAAAAAGTTCCATAAGACATACTGGATTTGTGCTCCAATAGAACACTTAAGCCACTGGAGGACTTACTAACAGACCAATGACCTACCCAACTAGACGTATTCCACTTCCACCAAGTAAAAGCCTACTATGCAAACCTTGGAGGTAGGGACCATCTCCATAGACAACTGACGGAACGCCTGTGCATGACCATAAAACATATGGAGCACGGTGTATCATTCCTATACACAAGGCTCCTGACAAACAGGTACGGATGCCCGCTGGGAATCACGGACAGGTGGGAACGGGAGACCAGGACACCCCTGACTGATCATGACTGGGACAAAATATTCCTATAAACACACAAATGCTCAATAAGTTTCAAATTCCAAGAGACAGGCTATAAGTTGCTGATGCATTGGTACAGGACCCCAGACATCCTCAGACACATGCACACCTCCTCAGGCGATTGTTGGAGATGTTGAGCAGCAGTAGGGACCAGCCTACACATCTGGTGGACAAGTCCCCGGATAGCACCATTCTGCCAGATTAACACAAAGATAAGGGAAATCACGGAATCAGACCTTTCATTGCAGCCCCTGCCGATGCTCCTGCACCACACACCCATACCCATACAGATATACAAAAAATCCCTCACCATACATCTGCTCTCTGCAGCTAAAGCTCTCATCCCCCTCCACTGGAAATGCCAGACAACACCCAGCTACCAACAATGGTTAGACAAGGTGGAAATTATCTATGACATGAAGATGATGACCGCCTCCCTGCGGCAATGCTCAGACAAGTGCGCCCTCACATGGTACCCCTGGAGGACCTACATAGCAAGAGGTACAGCATAATCCCCCTCGCAACTCTAAAACCCAAAACACACGCGTCAGTAGAAAATGCGAACACAGAGAATTCCACTGGGAAACGCAGCCGACCCACTAGGGGCTGGGCGACCCACCTGGGCCCCCCCAAGACCCTACTATGCCCCCCCCTCACCCCACTGAAACAGTGATGGGCATGCATCTCAGAAACACCTTTTTCACACCATGAAGGTCCTGTGTCTTTGCACACCCTAACAAGACACTGGCGCACCCTGATAGGGGGGCTTTCCCTGCAAAACGCACAGTGATTACTCGGAGACCGGATGGAGGTTAGGCTGCACTAGGTGCGACACAACGACAAAGACCATACAGTACACCAGATGACCCAGCAACATACCCTGGCAGGGTGCCGCTCACAGACATGCACAACTTTCACCAAGCGATGGACAGTAATAGCACTAGTCAAGGACATGCCACCTAGTGGCAGAAAATGCAACCCTAAACTAGGACCTCAGGCGGTGGTCCCCGGGCTACCGCCTGAACAACGCAAGAACAGATGACCGAACATCGGCACTGTAACTGTGTCGATTTCCCACATTGCACTCCCTAGCAGATTACACTACAGAAACAGGGTACTAAGTGTGCAATACTCAAGCGATGTTAAATGCATGACATGTGTCCGTGTGTGTATGTGGACTGTCGGTGGTATAGTTTGTGGGCTCAGGGAGCTTCCTATAAAGCTTTGTGTGGGCTGTTTGAACTATTTGCGTGTTGGGAAGGCTTCATGTGGGGCTGTGACTTACATACTCACAGACAGAGACACTTCAACACATGCATATACAACATTGCAGACACATACATACTGCCAGACACGCTGCTTAAATACACGCTGTCAGGCATATCATAAGAATGGTATTTTAGCCACCCTACTTTTTGGTTACCATTTGTGGTGGGTAGCTTCACTGGGAACCAGACTGGCCAGACACCGTGCTTCTGTTGGTGCCTCTTGTCTCATAAAATCCTTTCACTAGTGCTGGGAGGAAGTGCTCTTACCACTTCCTACTAATGCTGCCCTCTCATGGTCTGCAACAATTAACAATAGTGCCCACTGCTTGGTCAACACTTACTGACAGACAAACACACACACACACTTACTGACAGACAGACAGACACTCACTCACACACTCTTTTGCTGACACACACACAAACACTGACACACACCCTCGCTGACACACACTCAATGATAAACACACTTATTGATAGACACATGCACTCACACAGAGGCTTAACTAGAAACCATGGGGGCTTAGTGCAAAAATTACCCTGGGGCCCCACCATATGTCTACCGCTCACCCCATGTGTCCCTGCACCCCCATATGTCCCCGCATCAGTCTGATTGTGCGGATCTGTTTGTGTATAGTGTTTGTGAATGCTGAGTTGTGTTTTTGTATATGTATGTGAGGATTTGGGTGTACGTATCTGTGCATGTGTTGTGACAGCGTGTGTGACAAAAGGCCTTTTGTCACTGGTCTTTCACGTGACAAACTACCCTGTTCCCCTGGAATATGGAGAAGCCTGATTGCCAGCCAGTTGCCTCAAGACTATGGCCCTGGGGTGTATAGCCCTTTAAAAACTATCTGTGGGCGTATTGGGACTTTATGGGACAATGCCCCATTTAAGACTGTATCCCCAGACTGTTAAAATACGTTGTGAATTTTCCTATTTGGTTCGGTAATTGGGGCTTACCGAACCAATTACTGTACAGGCGGACCACACAGAAGTGGACGTGTGTGGCTAATTTACCTCCCAGGCTGGGGGATTACTGCAGGTTAATTGCCGACCGCTGGGTGGCCGCTGTTCGTACATTAGAACACGTGGCGGCGGCCATCTTTATTAAGTCGAACGCGGTCAGCGGTGTGTGCAGCCAAATACATGGAACTAAAATCGGCTACCCATTTGCACGAACACCGCTGACCCTTACCTTCTCATCCACTCAGTTTTCAGCCACAGCAAAGTCCCGTTTGGCAATTTTAACACCCAGTGAGACTAAGCTATTTGCACGAACGGTGCCCCGTTTGTGCATGCGAATAGGACTAAGTAATTTTTTCAGTGTAAAATAGACCGACCGCACAGCCCAAATCTATCGAACGCTTTTGGGCATGAAAATGTGCTTGCGGTCGGTCATAATGGACTTCCAGCTAACTTTTTAACCACTGGAGAGAATAGTATGATTTTTGGGTACGTTTATATTTGAAGTGTGCTGATTAATGGAGATTGGATGTATATTTTTAAAGTTACTGTAAATATGTAAAAAGTATATTTTTCCTGCCTGTGATAATTACTTTAACCAATTATGTTCAGTAATTATATCACAGGCAGAGGGGAGGATTTGTGTGGAATTGCTGGGAGTGTCTGAATGTATTGTACGTAGTTGACTGGTTGTTCCACAAGGCCACGTGGGTGGTAACCTTGTGGAGAAATATGCATAAAAGTAGCTCTAAAACCACTGCTCATGCTGTTCCTGTTTCCACTCAAAACTGTGTGTCGTCCAGTTATTGGAGGCAGTGGCGTACATACCAGGGTCGCAGGGGTCGCTGCTGCGACCGGGCCCGGCCCACCAGGGGGCCCGGCCGCCCCTGCCACCCGGTATGTACGCACTGGGCCAGCCTCTTCTCCTGGGGGGCCCAGGAGCCGGCCACCTCCGTGCCCCCCGAGGCTGGCCCTGCTTACACCCGGCGGGCAGGCAGGCCGGTGCGCGAGGGAGCACTGTCTCCCCTGAGTGCTTCCGCTTCAGCTCCCTCGCGCACCGCAATGATACTGGAGCCGGAAGATGACGTCATCTTCCGGCGCCGGTATCAGTACGCGGCGCGCGAGGGAGCTGAAGAGGAAGCACTCAGGGGAGACTGTGCTCCCTCGCGCACCGGCCAGCCTGCCTGCCCGCCTGCCCAGTGACCGGCCGCCCGCCCAGGAGCCCAGCAGCACCACTGGACCCCAGGGAATCCCCTCAGCACTCCAAAAAGGTAAGGAGGCTGGGGGGATTAAATTTAAAAAAAAAATGTGTTAGTGTGTGTGTGTGTTAGTGTTACTTTGAGTGCTAGTGTGTGTGTTAGTGTGTGTGTTAGTGTTACTGTGTGTGTTAGTGTGAGTCTGAGTGTGTGTGTTAGAGTGTGTGCTAGTGTGTGTGTGTTAGTGTGTGTAAGTGTGTGTGTGTTAGTGCTGGGGATCCCTCCGCCGCTCAGCTCCGAATGCGCATGCACGGCAAGAGCCGTGCGCGCATTCAAACCGCCCATAGGAAAGCATTACTCAATGCTTTCCTATGGACGTTCAGTGTCTTAGAATCGCGGAAGCTCCTCTAGCGGCTGTCAGTGAGACAGCCGCTAGAGGCTGGATTAACCCTCAGTGAAACATAGCAGTTTCTCTGAAACTGCTATGCTTTTAGCTGCAGGGTTAAAACTAGAGGGACCTGACACCCAGACCACTTCATTGAGCTGATGTGATCTGGGTGTCTGTAGTGGTCCTTTAAGTGTGTGTGTGCCTCTGCATGCACTGGTGTACATGCAGGGGTCGCAACCCTGCAACCCCTGCGACCAGGTGCCCGCCGCCATGTGTTGCGGCCCCGGCCTGCGCAGAGTAAGCGTGCGGGGGGGCCCCACAGATCAATTTTCGCACCGGGGCCCCATAGGTCATGTGTACGCCACTGATTGGAGGGAAGAATATTTGCTCCTGTGTCTGCTTACCCAACTTGCAGGAGATTCAACGGGGAAAGTCCTTGTAAGGACTAGAGCTAATTCCCCATTCGGTTCCAGAGTGCCAGGACTGAGTAGCGTCCAGGGCCTGGAGGTGTCTGCTGGAGTGCTTGGAGCCCAATGCTCAACTCTACCTACCATCCATCTAGATTTTACAGCCATATAAAAATCATCCCGACATATGTTCATAAACTGGAAATGTTCTCTTCCTAAGCTTCTTGCAAAGGTAGCATAGACCTGTCTTCCCCCGATCCCCATAATCATTCTTGAGATTCTCCTGGTTTAGCACCTTGATTTTTTTTTAAAATTGGGTTATTCTTGAACTTTGTAAGCTAATCAGGTTTATTTCACCAAAGTGAGTTATTTCGAATTCAAAATAAATATAAAAAATATCCCAGTCAATTCTGGTTTCAATTTAGTAATTTTGGCCTTGAGTTTGAAATTAGATTTCAATCAATCCAATTAGGTCTCAGGTGAATAACCTGGAATGTGTTTATAATATTAGGCAGAACAAATAATTTTTTTTTTTTTATATTGCATCGTTAGTTTGTAAATTGAAAAAGAAGAATTAAAAAAAAATAAACTGAAAAATGTTAAGCATATAAGTTTACAGCCATACCAAGGCAAAGACAAATATGCTGGGAGAGCAATGGAAACAAGGGATCATAACCTATGGGCCAATCAGAATCCATGCTATCAGCACCAGGGAATGGAGCAGAAATAGGCTCCTTTTAAGTAAATTTCTCAGACTTTATCAAGAGTTAAAGGAATAATATAACCCTCCCCTAGGTCTTGGAACATTAAGATTGACAGTCACCAGCCTATGCACAAACCACAGACAGCTGGGCTAGCAAAGGTCCGGCACAAATCGCACTCTGCAAAAAGACATTCCATACTACTACTACTATTTTAACCCCTTTACTAGCAGGCACATTTTGTTTGGAAAATACTGACATATCCACATTTAAAGTCTTACCAGTATAATAAGCTAGGTTCCCTGATAAAAAAAATAAATAAAAGGAAACAAAAAGAGAAGACAATCTACACCCTGTTCCAAATTATTATGCAAATTCTATTTAAAGGGACACTCCAGGCACCCAGACCACTTCTGCCCATTGGAGTGGTCTGGGTGCCAACTCCCACTACCCTTAACCCTGCAACTGTAATTATTGCAGTTTTCATAAACTGCAATAATTACATTGCAGGGTTAACGCCTCCTCCAGTGGCTGTCTACTAGACAGCCACTAGAGGGCACTTCCTGATTCATAGCATAGGTTTTCTGTGCTAGAGCGTCGCTGGACGTCCTTACGCTTTGTGAGGTCCTCCAGCGTCGCTCAATTCCCCATAGGAAAGCATTGAAAAGCATTTTCAATGCTTTCCTATGGAGAGCTCTAATGCATGTGCGAGGCATTGCCGCGCATGCGCATTAGGTCTCCTCAGCCGGCGGGATCAGTCTCCCCCGCCGGCTGACGTGACGAAGGGGAGGAGCGGCGGCGACCCGAAACCACCACGAGGGACATCGGCGGGGGTCTCAGGCAAGTCACTGAAGGGGTTTTCACCCCTTCAGCAACCCGGGATGGGTGGTGGGAGGGTGAGGGTGTCACGATTCGGGAACCTAACACGCTAACAGGTCACAGAAAGTAAAGGGTGCAATACCGGTCCTTAGAATGGCCGGGTTAAGCACACTAAGAATAGTCAGGAGACAAGCCAAGTAAAGGGAGCCAGAAAACAGGAGAACGTGAAACAAGCCGAGGTCAAAGGAATGGAGAAGACGGGAAAATCGGAATAACAAGCCAAATAATCGGTAACCAGAGACACACACAAGCAAAAAGCAATAGAGGTATCACAAGACCACAACAGGGCACTGAGAGACAGGAAAGGCAAGTATTTACATCCTGTGCTTAATTCTGATTGGATAACTTCCAATCAGAATTAACAATCACACGTGGGGGATATCTATACCTCCCACTGTGATTACTGTGCTGTAGCTTTATGCCGGGTCACGTGAGTGACCCCGGCGTTCAGATAATTGTGCCGGCTCCCAGCGTGCAGCGTTATACATGCTGCCGCTGGGAGGGAGGAAGACGCGAGCGGCGTGTCAAGAAGAGAGGACGCCGCTCGCTGACAGGTGAGGGGAGAGGGGACCGCGGGCGTCGACGGACCGAGGGTGAGTGCTGCGAGAGGATTGCAGCCTTCCCTCACAGCCGCCTGCGCAAACCTGACAGAGGGGACCTGCAGTGCCAGGAAAATGGGTTGTTTTCCTAGCACTGGAAAGTCCCTTTAAGTGTCACAAAGATTACATATTTTATTTTTCAGTGTAACTCATAGATGGCATTGTGTCTCAGGGCTCTTTTGATCACTGAAAACAATCTCGGACACCTGTGATAATTAGATTGCCAGGTGAGCCAAATTTAAGGAAAAACTACTAAAGGAGGGTGTTCCACATTATTAAACAGAGCATAATTTTCATGCAATATGGGGAAGAAAAAGGATCTCTCTGCTGCCGAAAAGAGTGAAATAGTTCAATGCCTTGGATGAGGTATGAACACATTAGATATTTCACGAAAACTTAAGCCTGATCATTGCACTATTAAAAGATTTCTGGCTGATTCAGAGCACAGACGGGTTTGTGCAGATAAAGGCACATTCAGGAAGATTTCTGACAGATCCATGCATCGGATCAAGAGAGCAGCTGCTTAAATACCATTACATAGCAGCAAACAGATATTTAAAGCTGCTGGTGCCTCTGGAGTCCCAAGGACATCAAGGTGTAGAGTCCTCCAGAGTCTTGCAACTGTGCATAAACCTTCTATTCGGCCACCACTAACCAATGCTCACAAGCAGAAACGGCTGCATTGGGCAGAAAAATACATGAAGACTAATTTTCAAACAGTCCTGTTCACTTGATGAGTACAGTGCAACCCTGGATGGTCCAGATAGATGGAGTAGTGGATGGTTGGTGGACGGCCACCCTGTTCCAACAAAGCTGCAACGTCAGCAAGGCGAAGGTGGAGTCATGTTTTGGGCCGGAATCATGGAAAGAGAGCTGGTCGGCCCCTTTAGGGTCCCCGAAGGTGTAAAGATGACCTCTGCAAAGTATGTGGAGTTTCTGACTGACCACTTTCTTCCCTGGTACAGAAGGAAGAACTATGCTTTCCGTAATAAAATCATCTTCATGCATGACAATGCACCATCTCATGCTGCAAAGAATACCTCTGCATCAATAGCTGCTATGGGGATAAAAGGAGAGAAAGTCATGGTGTGGCCTCCATCCTCCCCTGACCTCAATCCTATTGAGAACCTTTGGAGCATCCTCAAGCAAAATATTTATGAGGGTGGGAGGCAGTTTAAATCCAAACAGCAGCTCTGGGAGGCTATTCTGACATCAAATTCAAGCAGAAACTGTCCAAAAACTCACAAGTTCAATGGATGCAAGACTTGTGAAGCTGCTATCAAATAAGGGGTCCTATGTTAAAATGTAACGTGACCTGTTAAAATGTTTAAAAAGTTAAAGTGTTGTTATAAGTTTGATTGAAATAGCTTTTGATTTCAGTAAATATGCTGCAAACACAACAATTTTCAGTTCTTTACAACCTATAAAGTGTTTTGAAACTTACTGTGCATAATAATTTGGAACAGTGCATTGTAAGTTTATGTTTAAAAAAAATACTGTTATCATTAGGTTTATTCAATACAATTTGAATTGTACTCTTAATAGTTGATAACATGAGAATTATGCTGAGTGTTATTTAAATCAATTATTTAGGTAAATGAGAAAAATATAATTTGCATAATAATTTGAAACATGGTGTATATCTGTACATTTTACTCACTCCGAGATTTTGTTATTGAGCTCCTTGGCCCTGAAATTAAATTGAAGCAAGCAACTAATTGACCCAAATAACATGTGCCAAATATTGTAGGGTGTCACATGTATGATTTGTGATGGGTAATACTTCGATATGCATTAGCCAGCACGATATATAGTTTATCTCTATACAAAGTTGAAACCCAATCGGTCATCCACATTTTCTGGTGGACAGATTCCTTTTAAACTTTGCATGCAGAGACTTATAAGCAGGGCCGGACTGGCCCACCGGGATACTGGGAAATTTCCCGGTGGGCCGCAGCACCTGGGGCTGGGCTGACAGCCCCATTCAGAACTGATCAGGCTCCTGTAATCCCGGCCGGCTATGTGTGAGCTGTGCGGCGGCACAGAGCCCATGGGAGCAGGGGGAGCCAGGCGGCCGGCACAGCTCACACACGGCCGTCCGGGATGCGCGATCTAAAAAAAAATTAGTTCATTGGAGGATGCTATGACGTGCTGACGTACTTTGCGTGCGGCGTCGTTGTGACGGAGGAGGAGGGGCAGCCACCAGGGATGGCGGGTGGCGAGGCGGCCATTCCGAGATGAGCCGTCCGTGCTCCCGCTGCAGCTTTGAGGAGTCATTACGGTTTGCCGACGGGGAATAAACTCTGCCTGATTCCCCCCTGTCTCCAGCTTTGACAGAGAACTATCCGCTCCCTTTTTTAACTAAAAGATAAAGGTAATTTACCGGAGGAAACACTCTCCCTATATGCCTTCATAAGGTTCCGGTGGCCGCCTCCCACATGGGAAACACTGCTCCTCTGACCAAGGATTTATATTTTTCTCTATTTTCTCTATTTGTCTACTGATACATCCTGAATGGGAATGCACACTATTAGTGTATTAGTGTACAACTAAACCCCACCACCAAAGTCAGCCAAATTATTTCATATATCTGAGTGTGTGGGGCATATTACACATTTTTTACATACATATTTTTGTGTGCCAACGTATATATAAACGGGGTAATTGTATACCACTGTGTAATTTCAAGTGCAACGCTAAGTTTGTCTATACAATCATAATTAAAGAGCAACCATATTTACTGGTGTGCAACTTTAACCCGGATTTATTTTTCTTCAATATGGCTTCAAGAAAACCTAATGACACTAAGGTCTCATCAAGAAAAGATAAAAAAGATCTTTCTCAAGACAAATCAATGAGCACTTATTTTTCGCCGCAACAGAATAAAAAGCCTAAATTGACAGTGAATGATACAGACACTAGCCTTGATATTCCCGAGGATGAGGGCAGAAAATCAGTTGAAACAGATCAAGTTACACTTACTATATTACAAACTACCCTTAGAGCGAATTTGGATGAAATAAAGACCGAATTAGCTACAACTGCAGCAGCAATTAAAACAGAAATTAAACAAGAAATAAATGCTCTTGCTGCTAATATGCACAGAATAGAGGATCAATTCAAAGCAATGGATTTTCAAGTTAAAAGTCTTATGCAAGAAAGTACGAATGCCCAAACCAAGATTTCGGCATTAGAACTCAAAATAATTGACTTGGAAGATCGCAGTCGGCGTAAAAACCTACGTTTCAGGAATATACCTGAGAAAGACTCACAAGAAGATCTAAAAAAAACCTTGCTGGATTTCGTAGAATTTCTGGGCATTGTGTTTGATCCACACGATCAAATAATAGACAGTTGCCATAGATTATCTAAACCACAATCAATTCAGAAAAATCTTCCACGGGACATCATTGCTAGTTTTGTTTCATATGAATTTAAGGAATCTATTCTGCGGTCAGCTCGAACAAATCAAATCAATTCTGGCTGTTATCAAAATGTACAGGTGCTTCGGGATCTCTCCTTTGAAACCAGACAGAAAAGGAAAATATTTAGCTCTGCAACCCAAATACTTAGATCTCACAATATAAGATACAGGTGGCTACACCCCTTGAAACTTTCGCTGACATATGAAGACAAAAGAGAGACTTTTGATACCAATATGGACTTGGTTGAATGGCTTAAGGGCAAGAAATTAATGCAGTAGCCCCATTAAGTGGTTAAGAATACAACGCATATGGGGAGAAATGAAGTGTAACGCTGGGGAAGGGGGGCGAAGGGGGGGGAGAGGGGATAAGGGCAACAAGGGAAAAAAAAAAAAAAAGAAAAAACTCCCTTAAACAATTGCTCAATGGTATTACAATACGGATAATATCCCACTCCCCGAATATAACAGCCTATATATATTATAAATGATATACTTATGGTAGTCTGTTTTACCACCATTAGATAATACTGTATGATACGTTTACTTACCTATACTCACTATTATTAGAACGTCTAGGCTGACGGCCCCATAGGGGACCAGACTATAAAGCTATCACAATTAGCCATGGTTACTCAATAGCTATAAACAGGGGGGATGATAAGGTGATGGGGATTCTACGTGTTTAAGACGATTCACTAGATTAGAAGAAAAGTATGATTTAAATGTATGATTCAATATAGATTCACTATCTATTTTTTCATTATTTGTCTGTATGTGCAGATTAATAATTACTCTGCTAATGCAGATTCACATTAGAAATTGTAAACTCACAGATAAACTTAAGAAGTCACGGTATATTGGTATAGTCAAGTTGATATACATTAGTAACTCTATAAGCCATTTGCAAATTAAACTGCTATGGCCTAAATATATTTAGACACGGTATTATATAATACAAACAATTGTTATAGTCATTGAATTTTGTTTTACTACCACAAGACAACACTCTGTGTAAATATGAAAATGGGTAAAGGGAAAAGAATCTTAATTTGTCAAAGTTTAAATTTATCACTATTTGGAAATAAATATGGAAGGATGTTCGCGGGGACAGATTAGATAGAAATCTGCTATGCACACTCATATAAATGTGCACAAATAATCTGCATGGGCACAATGGTATTATATTTGTATGATAATTCTAGTCTTTAAAATGGCAATGCTGGTGGGGATACATGAATTAAGGTAAAATAAGATTATTTTTTTTTTTTTTTGAAGCATGTAATTTATACCCATTGTTATCTTACTCTATTAAGATGTGGGGGTAGACGGGTAAGCAGCCGATTAGAATATGAAGTTGAGAAATCATGGCACGATTACCTAATGGTGATATATATTGTGAAGGGATAAGTCGACTCTGGATAAGCGTTGGTCATAGGAGGCTTATCTGAATTAACTAGCCCCACAGTAGAACCCGATAAATGCTACGGGTAAACTTTATCTCCTATGGCCGATGCCCTTGTTGTTGGAAATCATACCAGACCCAATCATACCCTTATCTCTTTCTCTGTATACAGATAATTGATAGGCTTATCAAATTTTTCCCCTCTTTGCATTTATATAATGACCCTGTCTGGTTAACTGTATTGACATTAAAACACACAGAATACGTTAGGCGGGACTAGTTTAAGGGTACCCTGCTTTCCCCGACTTAAATGGAAATAGTGGACGTAAGACTCTAAGAGGCTGTTGTTAGTCTTCTCTGGGAGGTTGCCCCTCTTGGTGTAGTGATACTACATCGTTTCTGTCAATTTCTAGTACCATCTGAAATTCACAGTGTAAGAGAGAAAAGAGGGACAAGGAGGAAACGGGAAGAACTAGGGAACTAGGTTCTTCTATATTTGTTATATGTTGTCTGTGGCTATTGGATCAATTTTGATCCAATTTTGTTTTATTATGGGTGGTATATCTTTGTATTTGATTTGTTTTTTCTGTTTTTATTTTGGAGCATATGATATTTTGGAGAAACTCTTGATGATGGTAGCTGTCCAATTCTTTGACTTTAGACGTGGGGTCCAAGCACAACAAATACTTTTGAAAACTCCACATGAAAAATATGCTTAAGTTTATGTCGTTAAATGTACAAGGCTTAAATACAAATAGAAAGAGGAGAAGATTGTATGCCTCGTTAGTGGAACATAATATACAACTGGCATTCATACAAGAAACTCATTGGTTAAAGGATTGTACCCAGAAATGGGGAGGGGACAAGTTTCCCACCATTGTTCATGCTTCATTAACGAATAATAAAAAAAGAGGGGTTGCAGTTATCTTTAATAGTAATCTCAATGTTGAAATTAAGTATATTGAACTGGATACAGAAGCTAGATTTATAATTATTGTCTGTGCCATTGATAATACGGTCTATACTTTAGTCAACGTGTATCTGCCGAATGTAGATCCTATGGCTACATTTTTGTCTATAATGAGCCAAGTTGATAAAGTGCAAAAAGGCCATCTAATTATAGCTGGGGACTTTAACTGTGTCAGTGACCCTAAAATGGATAAGTTGTATACATTGGGCACTCTAACTGATAAAAGAACTATTAAGCAGGCTAAAAAACTTCATACTATCTGCAAACAATACAATCTGCATGATATATGGAGAATATTGCATCCAACCGACAAAGATTACTCTCATCAATCTTGTGTACATGGATCATACTCTAGGATTGATTTCTGTCTATTGGATGCAAATTCGATTTCTTTATGCAACACAAGTGAAATTAAAGACAGTATTTGGTCAGATCACAGTTTTATATTAATGGAGCTCGGAAATAAATCTCCCCCAGTCCGAAATACTTGGAGACTGAATGATGCTCTTATTAATGATCCAAAGAGCAAGGAGGAACTAACCCAATTATTAAAATATTTTTGGCAGGAGAACAGCTCCTCCGATACATCTCCAGCAAACAATTGGTGTACACATAAATCAGTTATGCGCGGATATTTAATTAAATTAGCCCATATTATGAAGATCAATACTGGAAAGACCTTAAGTGATCTGTATATTGAGTTTTATAATTTATCGAAACTTAATAAACAGAATCCCTCTGCAGAAATAAACACAAAGTTAAAAGGGTTACAAAAACAAATAAATCTAAAGGTTGAACAGAAAATTATAACAAATATTCATAAATTAAAACTAAATAATTACTATACGGGGAACAGAGCAAATAAAAATCTGTCTAAACGACTACAAAATTCCAACGCAAAAAATAGAGTCGAACAATTGACAGACGGTCAAAAGGTTTATTCGACCCCTTCTTCAATAGGGGAAAGATTTAACCAATTCTATGAGGATTTGTATAATTTAAAACTGTCCCCTAAGGTTAATGATATTAAAAAGTATTTACTTGACACGCAAATACCAAAAGTTACGTATCAGGATTTATTAAATTTAAATAAAACCATTTCGGAGGACGAAGTTCAGTTCCAAATAAATAGATTACCCATAAATAAAACCCCGGGTCCGGATGGTTTTACAAATTTATATTATAAACATATGCAGTCTCTATTGATTAAACCTCTAACGGATATGTTCAATCAAATAGCCATAAACGAGTCTTTTCCAACTGAACTACTACAAGCAAATATCATTCCTATACTAAAACAAAATAAAAGTAGTACCGATCCCAGCAATTACAGACCTATAGCGTTAATTAATGTAGACATGAAGCTATACGCGGCTATAATCGCGGAGAGAATCAAGTCTATAATTACGACCCTGATCCATCCGGACCAGATTGGGTTTGTACCGGGTAGGTTAGCATCCAGTAACACTAGGAGAATAATAGATATTGTAGATTTGGCCAATAGAGACCAGTTGCCCCTCCTGGCCCTGTCTTTAGATGCCGAAAAAGCATTTGACAGGGTCGGGTGGGGTTACTTAGCTGAAGTTCTTACTGCTTTCGGGCTTACAGGTTGGATACACAATGCCATTATGGCTTTGTACTCTGCTCCTTCTGCACGCACTGTGGGCCCCAACATTACTGCAGGGTGGTTTGCTCTTAAAAATGGTACGCGACAAGGGTGTCCACTCTCTCCCTTGTTGTATATTTTGTCCATTGAGCCTTTGGCTATTAATATCAGGAACAATCCACGAATTAGAGGTGTTCAAATGGATACTCTGGATGTCAAAATATCTCTTTATGCGGACGATGCGTTACTTACGCTCTCCTCTCCAGAGTCGTCTCTGAAATCCTTAATGTCTGAAATTGACAGATACTCCATTATCTCAAATTTTAAATTAAATATTAATAAATCCACAGTAATGTTCATGAATATGAGCAGTGAACAAGTCACAACCCTAGCCGACACTTACAAATTTATATGGACAGATTCAGAAATAAATTATTTGGGACTAGTTATAACTGCTAACCCAGCTGGAATAATGGAGAGGAATATTTTGATTTGCATTCGCAACATGAATCTTAAACTTAAAAAATGGAGAAATTTAGAAATTTCATGGCAGGGCAAAATCAACATTATAAACTCATACATTTTACCTAAATGGCTATACTTGTTCTCCATGATACCACTTACAGTCCCTGTACCCTGGTTGGCAATGATCCAATCTAGTTTTAACAATTTTATCTGGAACTATAAAAAACCCAGAATTACTCAAAAGATCCTAACTAAAAAGTTGAGCAATGGCGGTCTAAATTTCCCTAGCATTGTATATAGTTACCAAGCGAATATTATTAGGCATATTTATCTTCTCCAGGATCCTAAACAGGTTTCTGAGCCCTGGTATATTATAGAATCCAAAGTGGCTCATTTGGACAAATTACAACATTCTTTGTGGACAACTACAAAGACTTCCCTTAAAAACTCTCCCTTAACTAGCTCGTTGATATTATCCCAGATGCTGGGAGAATGGCTAAACATTAAGGAAAAACTAAACAAACAATTCCATACCGAAAACATGTACGCTTGATATATTGGAATTAATGATAGAAGATTTCTCGTTAAAGCACTGGAATAATGTTGACAAACTGAGGATTGCAGACATAATGCAGGGAGATAAGATCGTACCTTTCCAAAGCATTATAGATACTTGCCATATTCCAGGTGGAGAAATCTTTACTTATCTTCGCTTAAAAAATTTCATCCACAAAAATGTTATTAATTCATCTAATATATTTGCAAAGAAATTGGAATTTATTTTTCGAAGCCAAGCCATCAGAAAGATTTCGTCTGTGGCAGCGTCCTTGTTGGAGCTGCTTAAAGAATCCCCTCACAGATTGATTAAAAGGTGGGAACTAGAATTGGATTTGCAGATTTCTGTAGAGGAGTGGAACTCCTCTCTAACTATGGTAAATAAATACATACACTGCCTTAATCTGTCTGAGTGCCATTTTAAAGTTTTATATAGATGGTACTATACTCCAGCCAGACTGGCCAGAATATATGATTCTACTGATCCAACGTGTTGGAGATGTGGAAGTCAGCCAGGTACTTATACACATATATGGTGGACCTGTCCTGCGGTTAAATATTTGTGGATATGGGCGTTTAATATCTTTACTGCCATGACGACAAATAGAATTGAGGAAAATGCCGCTGCGGCCCTCTTACATCTAAACCTGACTTTCAATTCCCAGAAGGATGTTTGTTTTGCCATTCATTGCCTAGTCGCTGTTAAAATTATTATTGCGCGACATTGGAAATCATCAAAGCCGTTTGACAAGCGACTATTGATTGACCAGATCATGTTCCAAATGTCAATGGAATATGCGCTGATCAACAATTCGACTTTTATGTCGAAGAAGCAACAATGGTACAAAGATTGGTTAAAAAAATACAAGGGCTTATTCGGACACTCTTCTAGCTAGATAGTTTATTATATTTGTGAAGTATTTGTTGGCCT